>NC_028452.1:44316741-44501012 GCF_000263155.2 Setaria italica | reverse complement strand
CCTCAAAAACCGCAAAAAAAGTATTACCCACTCGGTGACAACCGCCTCGGATCCCCCGATGCTGCCAAGTGGGCCCAGCGCACCGCCGGCGCATCTCCACCAGACCCCCAGTCCTCCACCAACTAAAAGTGCATGCGTGCGGGGGGCAGCCGGCGCCGCCGCGGAGGTTGGTGAGGTGAGCGGGAGGAGGGTTTAGGTGCCGCCTGCCGCACGCACGCCTGCACTTTTAGTTGGTGGTGGACTGGGGGTCTGGTGGAGATGCGCCGGCGGTGCGCTGGGCCCACTTGGCAGCCTCGGGGGATCCGACGTGGCGCGTCCCGATTGGTTCGCTCTGTGGCTAGCATGGAACATATATGGAGTCTTGGACACGCCGTCGAAATGTTGAAATTAAAATGGGAGCGATTAGTCAAATCTAAAAAATCATTTAAAAAAGAGAAAGTATTTTTTTTATTTTAAACGTGGTCTTGGTGAGAGAAAAAAATAGTTTTTTGAGAATGAAGGCCACGTTTCTAGCCTTTTGAAGATGGTGTGGAAAGCACCTTTTGGGCTAGGAGTACCATTGCCTACTGCTTTGGGTTAGGCTGCAAGGAAGTTTCATTACTGATTTTTCTGCTCTTTGATACACACTTCTGGGAAAACCCGGAAAAAAAACTGGAAGTTTTGAGCTTATATACGAATACACACCTAAACGTTTCAGTCAGGACCATCTCAATCATCAAGCATTTTGTCAGTGGGATCAACGACTGAATGGCGAACCTATCCTGAATCTCTCAAAAACGAGGCTTCATCATGTCAGAGTTGTCCAACAAATTTGTATGTGCACAGAATTTACAATCATCCAAAGAATATAAAGAGATTTATTCTTGCAACCGTACATATTCTTTGGCAAAGCAAGTTTTTGTGTCTAGGCTACAGAACGGAAGCTCAAAACATAGACCCCATTTGCACCCATTCAAACATTTAGCAGGTTTTGCACCATGGATACCAGAAAAACTCTTTTAACACTGTTGAGCATGAGCCAGAACTTATTCGATCTTTATTGAACATACAGATTCATGTATTTCAGACTCAGTTTTGTGGTCTGGAAGACAGTTAAACCTACTAACAATGTTGAGCTATGGATTATTCTTTTTCGAACAACAGACGACTCAAAACCATTTGGGGGATATGCGACGAAAACAACATGGCATCTTTGAAGGTAGTAGGAGAAAAGCAGTGAGATGAAAACCGCTTGTCCACCTGCGTTCAAGACAGTGGTTTTTGTACAAAGTTGAGGGCCAAGCAAGGAGGACGACATGCATACAACTAGTGAACTAGAACCATTCTGCAGAAACCATGATATGCAGGTGGTGGCAGGGACCTTGCTCTTTTGAGAAGCATTACTGCGTCTTTGTCATAGCATCATGTATCAACCTTTGTGGAGCTGTAAGGCGAGTCATAAGAGAAAATCTATAAGATTTTTGAGTGGCGACAGGATGAACTAATGAGTAATGACTATTGCTCGAATCATGGAATAAGAAAAAGGTCCAAAAAAGTACCTGGCATGCCCCCTGTGAAAAGCTCAAATTGAACCACCGCTAGTCTTGCTAACATCTCCAGACCGTTAACGACTGTGGTTCCACATTCTGCAGCTTCTCGGAGAAGTCTGGTCTCTTTTGGGATGTAGACCGCATCAAAGACAACAGAGTAGTTTCTAAGAGCTTCCTGCAAGATTATAGTTTTATTTATTATATTATGATGATTTTTTCATAAAAAAGAATATATCGATTACAGCTGACGCTAATCAAGGCAAGAAAGTTTCAGACCTTAGATAAAGGAGTTTCATTGACATTAGGATACATTCCGACAGATGTTGCATTTGCAAGAATCATGCCATCCTCCGGATGGTAGCTTTCCAACTCAGCCATGGTTAAAGCAGTCCCCCCAATTAATCTGGCAAGTTCTTGAGCACGCGCTGGCATGTTGCAGAAAGTTTGACTTGTCAACATAATCGATCATTTTACCATGTTAGGATAATCAGGGAGCTAAGAAAAGTTTCAGAATAAAGACATGCTACAAAACATGAGTAGAACTGTAGAATACAATCAAAACTTCAGTCCAATAAGCGACAGATTAAAATACACATGTTGCTACTAAAAAAAGACTTTAGCGACTGAGCCCCTGCCTTGTTAAAGCCTGTGAGTCCTAACCTACCAGACATAACCTGATTCTAAGAAACAGACAAAAAGTTGTCATGAAGGGTCTCTAATGTGAATGCTTACATCTGAGATCCAAGACAATGCACTTAGCCACTTAGGCAACACATGCTTAAAGGATCAAGCAATATCATCAGCATTCGATGCGGTAATTTAAGTGCCTTGTGCCTGTCTAGAATATAAATTTAAAAGTTTTTGAGGAGAAGGGTTCCATAGAAGCAAGAATACCAAAAGTACGGTTGGCAATTACAACTCTTGCTCCCTTCTCTTTTGCACCATATGCTACTGCTTTTGCTGCACCACCGGCCCCAATAACAACGAAAAGCCTTCTAGCCAGTGGCGAAGTGGTCGGATCTACTGGGTGTGATGCTGCAAATTGTTAGTCCAGAGAGCAGTTAGAATTTAATACCAGTTATAAAAAATGCAAGAACTAAGTAGTGGCGTGTAGAAACCTCTTATGGCATCCTCAATAGCAGAAATAGCACCAACATAGTCAGTATTGTACCCAACAAGTTTTCCATCAGGCCTTCTAACAATTGTATTAATAGCTCCAATGTCCTGGGGAAAATAATTTATTTTTTCCAAAATGTTACTCTGGCTGCTCTGAGCAATCCAATAAAATGACAAGCAAAATGAATGTGATGTGAAATTACTCTGGCAATAGGATCGAGATCATCACAGCACCTAATTGCAGTTTCCTTATGGGGCATTGTGCAACTGCAGTCCAATTAATTGGATGGAAAAAAAATATAGGCCATGTCAACCATGGGGAAATCGACTATTTATGTGAATACCAATTAAACAAACAGCATTGAAATAGATTTTACCTGAAGCCAGCATATTCTGGTGAAGAGAAGGTCTTAAGAAACTTAACCAAGTCATCCGACAAAAATGGCAGAAACACAGCATTGAAACCCACTGATCTGAAAGCTTGATTTTGCACAATTAGGCTTTTACTGTGGCTAACTGGATTTCCAATAATACCGATGACCTTGGTGTCAGGGCCAATCTGCCTAATTTTGTACTTAGTAATCAAGTCTGCTACTGTTGGCTGCCCAGGGGTGGATTCTTTTCCTTTTTCAAGAGACGCAAAAGTAAGGTATCCACCATATTTTGCGCAAAGAACCCGAGAAATGAAACCCCTTTCCTTCATCACCAGCCCAATGATTGGCACATGTTTTGCCTAGCTCATTTATTCAAATAAAAGATAATGAGAACTAGGAATCATGTAAGGAAACTGAGGTAGAATAACATAAATAAAATAAGGTCAACAGGAGATATCATGCCATGAGGCAATAAGCAACAGTGAGGTAGAATAAAACTCCTACTGGAAAAGAAAAAAGATATCGCTTAGCTGATACTAGCATAGAAAGAATTTGGATATACTCAAACGGTAAAACTCACTTGGCAATGGACAAGTACTTGAAACATTCTTGACACATCATCAATTTCAGTAGCACTGGTTGCAATTTTCACAATATCAGCCCCTGTTGCTTGAATCTGATCCACCAAACTCAGAAGCTCATCTACCGACGGTGTGTACTCGTAGTTATGAATTGAAACGATGAGTTTGCAGGTTTCGGGTTTCCTCCCCGATAAAAATTTCAGAAAGTTGACGACAACCTGCAGAACGACACTGTTACAGTGAAAAAGTGCCAACGTAATCAATTCAATGGTTGGTCAGCTTTAGACAGGATCTTAGTGGCCGACTCACTTAAAGTTAGGAACTCTTTTCAGGGACTTGAGTTACTAGAATGCACCAAAAATCAGAACAGAAACCAATTTTCTCAGATTCATTTCCATTTCAGTAAGCTGAAAGCATCAGAGCAACATACTGATATCAAATGAAAAGAAAATTCACTTCCTTTGTCAATAACCCTGAGGAGTAATCTTGTGATCGATTCAGTTCCTGAAACCAAATCAGAGAGCAGTAAGGATAAACCAACCTTGTGCTCAATATCCACGTACTCAGCTCCCAGCTCCATTGCCAACAGAAGCGCCTCAAACCGTGGCTCATCTTCGCCTTCATATTCGCCTCCTTCCCATTTCGGCCTGTGCAACCAACATACATACTTAAGCTAGGAGCATCGCTACCGTTCATACATAATCAATCAAACAAATACGGACTGTTCCTGTGATGGTACAATAGAGACACAATCTGAATTTGAAGGGAGAAAACCAGATTAGAGAATGCGGCCAATCCTCCGAGAATGCGGCAAGCTGTCTCGGGTAGAAACAAGAACCTGTAGGTGATGATGACGGGGAGCGGGCGGGGCTGGGCAAGGAGCACGGGCAGGTCCATGCGCGGCTGGAACCCGTCGAGGCAGTCGACCCGGAGCTCCGCCACATCGGCGCCGAGCGCCGCGGCGGCGGCCACCTCCGCCGCCATCTCCCGGGGCGACCGCGCCGTCAGCGACGCGCAGACCAGCGTACCCCGCCGCGCTGACCTCTCCATTGCCAGACTGAGGATCCGATTCAGCAGAACGCAATACGTTTTGCCCAATAAACTAATTAATTACGCAGGATTCAGCCGCACGAAGCTCCAATCGCCACAACGGAACTCGAATTTGACGTGCTTCGTATGTGCGCTGTCGTCGCCGGTGTCGTGCTGGACTGTTAGTGGTGCGTGCGCTGCTTGCAGGTGGAGGCGGATTCGGTAGGGGAAGAAAGAGGAGATGAAATAGTTCAGTTCGTCCGTGGCTGTGAAGATACGAAGGTGATGGAGTTAAAACTCACCATGTGCTGTGCAAGGTGAGCTCACTCAAATCAATGCATCCAACCAAACAAGATGAACTTGTATATACTAAGCCCTTATTTACTTTCCAAGTTGGGAGGTGCCAAATTGGCATTTTGCCATAAATGCGACACTGTAGCGTTTCGTTTGTATTTGTGAATTATTGTCTAAATATTGACTAATTAGGCTCAAAAGATTCATCTCGCAAAGTACAACAAAACTGTGCAATTAGTTTTTAATTTCGTCTACATTTAGTACTCCATGCATGTACCGCAAGTTTGATGTGATGGGGAATCTTCTTTTTGCATAGTGTCAAAGTTGGAAGTTTGGAGGGAAGTAAACAAGGGCTAAATCTAGTGCAACCAATCAAATACCGAGCAAAATCATTACTCTAACCAGATTTAAGTTGGCATGGCTTATGGGGTGATTGGGAACACACTCCTAAACTTTAGGTCCTGTTTGTTCCTCTCGCTAAAGTTTAGCGGCTAAAATTTGCTAAACTTTAGTTGCTAAATTTTAGCAAAAACTGTTTGGATACTCTTGCTAAAAGACATTTAATGAGCTGTAAAAAGATCTATCTACCCTTATTAAAGGTGCGTAGGAGGGGGAGATAAGCAATAAATGAGGGGTATAGGTTGTCCAGCCCACCTTTTAGCAAGTTTTAGCAACCAAAACTTGCTAAAGTGCTAAACTTTAGCAACTCAACTTTAGCAAGTTTTAGCAAGGGTGTTTGGCAGTTTAGCAGCTAAAAGTTGCTAAACTTTAGTTGTTTAGCAAGGTGGAACCAAACACCCCCTTCGTACCTGTCACATCAGATGTTTGATACTAATTAGGAGTATTAAATATAGTCTAATTATAAAACTAATTGTACAGATAGAATCTAATTCGTGAGACGAATCTATTAAGCCTAATTAGTCCATGATTTGATAATGTGGTGCTACAGTAAACATTTGCTAATGATGAATTAATTAGACTTAATAGATTTGTGTCGTGAATTAGTATAGGATTCTGCAGTTAGTTTTATAATTAACTTATATTTAGTTCTCTTAATTAGCATTCGAATATCCGATATGAGCTTCCTAGAGTTCTTTAGCTAGCCCGGCTATACTTACCAAGCAACCAATCACTACGAATATGAATGCCGCCGGCGGGCCGGCGCTGCCATGCCTTGTCTCCTAGTCGATGGGAGCGACGCGGGAGTGCGACGTGCGTTTTATCTGCCGGCCACCGCCGGCTCTTCTGGCTGGAATGGAGGTGGAATCTGACGTGGCGTGTCAGCACTGGACGGGCCCGCGGGCAGACGGAGAGTACGAACACGTCGGATAAAAGCCTTTTTGGCTGTTGCACATCTCGCCTTTGGCTTTAAAATTTGGTATTAAAGGGGTGTTTGATAGCAGTTGCTAAACTTTAGCAGCATCACATCGGATATTCGGATGCTAATTAGGAGGACTAAACATGAGCTAATTATAAAACTAATTGCACAGATGGAGTCTAATTCGCGAGACGAATCTATTAAGCCTAATTAATTCATCATTAGCAAATGGTTACTGTAGCATCACAATATCAAATCATGGACTAATTAGGTTTAATAGATTCATCTCGCGAATTAGACTCCATCTGTGCAATTAGTTTTGTAATTAGCCTATGTTTAATACTTCTAATTAGTATCCAAACATCCGATGTGACAGGTGCTAAACTTTAGCACCTTGGAGCCAAACAGCCCCTAAGGCTTCGTTTGGTTCCGGGAAGTTTAGTCCTAATGTTTAGATACTAATTAGCAGTATTAAATATAAATTAATTATAAAATCAATTGCACAGATGGAGGCTAATTCACGAGACGAATCTATTAAGCCTAATTAGTTCATGATTTGATAATGTGATGCTACAATAAACAGGTGATAATCATGAATTAATTAGGCTTAACAGATTCATCTCGCGAATTAGCCTCCATCTATGTAATTAGTTTTATAATTAGCTCATGTTTAGTGCTCCTAATTAGCCTCGGAAGATTCGAGGTGCCATGTACTTAACTTTAGCTCTAATTTTAGCTCAAAGATCCAAACAAGGTTAGTCACCTTGGCTTTGATTTGCCTTTTCTTTTCCTCCTCCTAAAATGCATTGTGTTACAGATTTGGAATTTGGATAAACATAATTTTCTCATAAATTTGTATGGTCATTTTGTTGTAAAAATATAACAGTTCTCATATAATTACAAAGATGTGTGAGAGCACCGGATATTTTCTAGCCACCTAATATCACATTGTCTACATGACGCAAAAAAAAAAAGCGTTGCAATGAAACTTCTCAAACATTTTCGTACACCCTCTGATTTTATTAAACACTATATAACATTTAATGTAAGGCTTGTAAGCTAATTAATCTTGATGGTCTTAATAAACATATAATATTTGGAACATGCTTACATACATTAAAAACGGATGGAAGCGTTCTTCAGAAGTACCATACGGTCAGAACTACAGCAAGAACCTACAGCTCACAGGCCATCTTCGGACAATGCCTCCATCCTCTGCGTGATGAGGCGCACGGCGGCGTTGGCGGCGGAGAAGGCGCCGTGGAAGCTGTCCCTGTACGACAGCGTCTCGAGGTCGCCGGCCATCTTGAGAAGGATCTCCCCGAGGTCCGACCGCCCCGCCGCCAGGGACTCGCGGTACGACCGCGCCGCCGTGCGGCTGATGTCCACGTTCGCCGCCTCCGGGCAGTACTCGTCGTCCAGCCACTTGTGCAGCGTCTCCCTCAGCCACTCCGATTCCTGGCCACGAGCACGAAATATAGCACCTGAATTCGTAGCAGCAACAATGTGCAGAAGTTGCAGAAGCACAGTGCACAATGTAACATTTCTACAATTTCTGCACAATGAACTCGTAGTAGGTTCAGTTCATTGGCTCCCTGAATTTTTGAAACAATCCGAGCACATGATTTATGATTCTCCCTATCCATACTGCGAATGCAAGATTTTCACACACGGAAATGCAACATGACTCGAACAGGGGAGCAAATGCGAGCAGCCAGAAGCCCAGTGCTCGTCTCGTCTGCGCACACAGTATCTGAAATCAGAACCGCAGGAACTGAGAACTGGAGGGGACTATCGCAACCGCCACGAGGCTGGATGTTGCAGGAATCGGTGGAGGAAATCAGAGAAAAAAGACGCGAGCTTGGAACGAACCTGCGCCGCTCCCTCGGGCGTCAGCCAGGAATCAGGCACCCTCAGCTCCTGCACGCGGTTGTCCCGCTCCCCGCCGGAAGCGGCGGCGGCGGGAGGGAGAAGCGGCCGTGCCGGGGAGGGTCGGGTGGAAACGGAGGCGGATGCCGGGGGTCGGGAAGGGTTGCTGGGGAGAGCGAGGAAAGGTTGCGGCTTTGACGGAGGGGAAGGGGAGTGGAGGCGGCCATGGAGGAGAAGGGCAGCGAAGGTAGAGGATGACATTTTTTTTCTTTTTCTATTTTTCTGAGGTCTGTGCTCTTCAGAGGAAATTTTTCTGAGGTCTGTAGTCTTTGGAGAAAATTTTGAATTTCATTTACACCCCCCCCCCCCCCAAAAAAAAAAGAGCATATTGTCAGCTTGACAGGTTCCTTGTGTGCTGGACCCTTCAAATTCGTGTATAGCTCCTGGTTGGAACATTGAATTTCATAGGAATATCATGATGATTCCATATGTAAAGTTGCAAACAGTAAAATTCCAACATGGGATTAAAAAAAAATCTCGTGTTCTTTTTTCTAACTCCTAGTCTTAGTTCTTTTTTCTTCTTAAAAACTTTGACCATAATCATTCCCTGAATCTGATTACCAACCCTAGTCTTTTATTGAGAAATCACAACTGAAAACGCAGCTAGGTCTATGGCTGAGACCTTGCATCCCAAGGTCAACGATTACATCACCTGATTCAGATTCTTATAAGACAATTGTATGACTTCTCAGAAATCCAGAAGACAGTTGCAGTGACTCTTCGCAATAGTTTATTTGATTCTCTATAATAATAGTATAAAAACTGTTATTGAGAAATCGCACAGCTGAAAATGCATCCAGGTTTATGGTTAGACCATGGAGCACCTGAGACCCTGATGTTTGCAAATCCGCGTCCCAAGGTTAACAATTACATCATCTGATTCTGATTTTTATAGACAAACCTTATTGTAAGAAAACACATTGCGGTGACTCTTTGCCACTTTATTTGTTTCTCCATATTAGTAGAACAACATACAAATGGAAAGTGGAATACATTGTTTTCATTTGCTTCATGTAACCTCTGGAGCATCTAATTTACCTCAGCAACATCAATACAAAATCTCATCTTGAATGATCAAGAAAGAACAAATGGGTACCATGAATAATTGAACATACAACAGAGATCGAATACAAAGTCGTCGGTGGCAAGGTCGATGGGTCCACTGTTGGTTTTGGATCCTCCACTTAAGGTGCTTATGACGCCTTCTCCAGCACAAGCTTCTCAATAAGGTCCGCCGCATCCTGCACGGTAGCGATGTCTTGTGCGCTCGTTTCGTCAACGGTGATGTTGAATGCCTCTTCGAGGCCCATCACAATTTCAACCTGCAGGACAAAGTTGGCGTTGTTAAGGTGCTGTGGCTTTTTTGGAGCTACAGTCAATTTCAGTAGAGAGGGATTACTGTATCCAGTGAATCAGCACCAAGTTCAGCGAATTTTGATTCGCCCGTGATGGCAGTCCCATCAGGGAGAGCCAGCTGCTCCTTCACTATACTACAAACCTTGTCGACTGTCTCTTTCTTTGCCTGTTCAATAGATCAATGAATGATGTTACTTCAGATCGCTCTTCAATAAATCATTACTACTTCAGATCAGTAAGGCAAGCACCATGCCAACAACCTCAGAACCCAAGGAAACAAGCAATGCAGCTTTCAAGAATCAGGTGGCACTCTTCATACAATCTAGTAGTTTGCTCTTTCTACAAGAAATAATTAAATAATTCCATCTTTTTTACTAACTACAGGGCATTTAACTAACTTATAGTGTCTGGTACGATGTTGGGGAATAAAGGTAGCCTTGACAAATACAGAACAGCTTACTACCAACAGTTTGTTTATTTATCCACCAAACTCTTTTAGAACTGGACAGACAAACAAAGAATGAAATGATGCATACCGAACAGCAAATCTTAAACCGAAGAGAACTTGGTCTTGAACGGATGGACACAGAAGTCATCCTGTAGCTCCGGAAGGAAACCGAATTCCGGCTTGAAATCACATTTGTAACCTGAAATGGACCATGAGACTGTCCCCATAAGTGGATTGTTCCAATGAAAATAACAACAATTAGAAAATGAAAATTGGCATAGTGCATTCTGCAAATGCCCTCTTCTAACAAAGTTCAATGCTGCACCTACTCTCGTACTGGATGTTCAATAAAGTGAAAACCAAACAACAGTTTTTGGCATGGAATGTCCTCTGAAAATGAATACTAACAATGTGTCATCAAGATAATATAGTGAAGCCAACGGAGCAAATATATAATAGCATGACACAAGTTTCCTAAGTTATGAAGTAAGCCTTTTTAGACATGAGAGACAGCTGGTAGCTGTTTCAGGTATTTAAATATTAGGTTTGTTTACATCTATTTGTACCAATATGTGCAGGATTTTAATAACATTGCAGACAAGACGTAGTAGGAAAAATTCTTTTAAAAAATGAATTGCCTTGCTTCTTGGCCAGCAACTAGCACCAGAAATTTTCAGGAACTGATCTAGTCCAGGGATTTGAAATGCCTAAAGTAGGAAATCAGTCCAGTAATACACAAGGATCAAGATGTAACCAAGCTTTTCAAACCAGGTCGAAATCAAATTATAACTGTGGAACCCAACTATACATTTTGGGATCCCCATGATGCAGGACACTTCAGGTCAGGCAAGAAGCACATGGCAGCGTACACTTGTAACAACAAAAGCTGGCATTTTCTATTCAGCTATCGCATCGACATGGATGCTGCAGAAGTAAAGCACCGGTAAAGAAATGCCCCTTAGTTAACTTGAGCAAGATCTGAGGCATGTGCTGTCATTTGCTGCGCTTGGGTCACCCCTGAACCCTTTCCGTTCTCTTTGGGATCCAGCCACATTTCATTAACAGAGGCTACTTTTAAAATAAACCATATGAATCACCGGCCCGGGCGCCGTGACGGTTTCTTTAGCTACAGCAAATTTGGAATCTTTGCAGCTTGCACTAAAATAAGCAAAATTGTCACCATCTGTTCATACTTCATCACGACTGGTGACAACAAAGTCTCAGTGGTAGCCCGTAACAAGTTCAATATAACGCGACAATAATATAAGCTCTAAAGCCAATTTTCCTCATGGATTAATAGTACAATGATTCTAATTTGTTACAGCAATTCGAAACGAATTGAAGGCAAAGTACACGAGTACCATCTCAAAGTAACTAGAAGTTTGACTTCTTTAACCTGAGCAAGTGAGACTCTAATCACTCATCCATGGCACCCTGTGCTCAACGAGTACTAATCACTGGCAAATTTCCCAACAAAGAACACGGTTCACGGGAACTTGTAGGAAACAAGATCCCCTGCATCGGGCAGAGAAGAAATGCCCAGTAAGGTACCCATATGGTTCATAGTCAGCTCGAATCTAATCACACCCAGCAACCGAACCGGAACCAAGGGAGCATCACCAGGAAACTACGGGATCAATCCATCCATCTGAAGTTCTAAACCAACCAATCAACCATCCCAAGAACCCAAGGGATCACGAACCAAACCCAGAAATCTATATATATCGACCAAAGATGCACGCTCCTCGCCTCGCATCAAGATTCAAGAAACAGGCACAGCCCACAGCCACACAGAGCAAGCTACCAATCCAAGAAGCAGTGAGCCGGACCTGGCGCGGGGCGGCGGCCGACGAGAAGGAGGCAGCGGCGGCGGTGGCGGTGGCGAGGGAGTGCGCCATGCTCGCTCTCGGATCGGGGCGGCGGCGGCAAGCGGCAGGCGGGATAGAGAGGTGGTGGCTGGTGGGTGTGCTCTCAGGTGAGGTGAGGTGAGGTGAGGCAGCAGCTACCACGCAGCGAGCGTATAGCGGTGGCAGCGTAGTGCGGCGGGGGAGGCGATAAATAGATAGATAGGCTCGGGATAGAGGAAGCGTCCGTCCGAAAATGGCTGACGGAGCACGCTCGCGCCAGCCACAAATTGGGAAACGAGGTGGCCCCTGGTGACCGGTGACTCCTGGTGGGTGCACGCTCGGCGAGGATTTGCACGATGACATGTACGTCTCAACTGTTTCTGAAGCCGTGCCATTATGATACGAGGACAGCTTAGAGATGATATTATTCCTAAAAAAACATATATATTGTAGGAGAATAAAGCCGTATCTCGCACTCAAAAGCATGTAAGCAGCGATGAATCTAGCATTGAAGTCTAAGGCTCTTCCTTTTTCTTCCTCCTCCCCCTTCTACCTTCTTGCTTCAACTATAACTAAAATAGTTGTGGTTGTAGCTTCTCCAGTGAAATAGCTTTTTTAGCTTCGTGATTGAAAACACATTTGGTACAATAGCTTCTCTTGAAAGATTAAAATAGATATAAATAGCAAAATGTCTATATGTTCTTATCCCATTTTTTTCTTCCTATTGCTTTTCCCTCTATTTCCTCCCCTTTATCTCTCTTTCTTATCCTGTTATGCCCCGCATCGTCGTGGCCCTCCGACCTATGCGCCTCACAAGAGCCGCTGTCGCCTGCGCTCACGCCAAGCCCGCGTTGTCGCCGTCCTCCGCCCTGCCTTACCCATGCCGTCACCGATTTTCCATCCCGTCAGCCACCTCATCCGTGTCGCCGGCCACCTCCACTCTCTGCCCCGCCCACCGGCTCATCCACACCACAGTCACCATCTGCCGGGCGCTCAAGAGGATAAAGATGGGATTTTGACCCCGTGGACGGGATGGAGCCGCGAGGAGCCACCTTTTTCAACTTTGGCTCCATCCATCATCATCACTCAACCCATTTCCAGGGCTCCTGTGGTGAAGCCATTGAAGATGATTTTTTGGTAGGGCTTCACCAGAAATCGGTTAAGAAACCCTACCAAAGGAGGCTGAAGAGGTACTCAAGCCCCCCGGTTGATTTCACATGCTAGCTAGAGAATGTAGATAGTTTGTGCCTAATTATCCACTTAGCTATCATAGCAAGTGCAAACAGGTTGAACAATTAAAAAAACCATTGTTCGTATATAGGCCTCAATCTACAGTTTGTATTCTAAATTTTACTAGGATCGTGCCTGTGCGTTGCTACGGGCAAAATAAATTTCGTTTATAAGCATCAAACATTATCGTGTGAAATATTTGCTTCTACAAACTCAAAAACATAAGGTATTTTTTTTTCTGGACATATGCATTATATTTCTGCAAGGTTTTAGCTAATTCCAACACTACATTTTAATTAAGTCATACAACCTTGGAATGAGTAATAACATGCGAAATGCCTCCAATGTGAAACAAAAAATGACTTTGCAATTAGTAATAACATAAGTACAGTACGCTTGGATGTTCTTTATCTCAACTTGCAAAAGAACAATTATGTGACCAATTCCCAAATAATATATGACAGTTAATCATCTTTACATCGTATTCGTTTCTAGCAAGCTCTAACGGCGACTTGAACAACCTTCAACATTGGATTCAGCAGGACAATAATCATGTGGAAACAAGTGCGAATACAGATAATCGTAGCTATGGCATTAAACAAAGCATGGTACAACTGGTCATCCAAAGGCCACCCCCATCTATCCTATTTATTTGCCAGTGATGCGCCAAAGATAATGTTTTACAATGCTAGGTAGTCTTGTCTTCCAAGCATTCTCTTGGTGTGCCAAAAGATCAATGAAGAAGTTGCGCCGCATCATAATAGCATCCTATACGTAAGATGAGTTTTTACTTCAAGTAAAGCTCTCGTGTGATGGGATTTATCGTATATTGTAAAATCACAAAGGAACATACAACAAAGTATATTTACTCACGTTTTGAGGACTATCCCACCTAGACATACTGTAGAATAAGCTGTCCATCTGAAAATATGTGGTAAATCTATGACAGGATGAATCATCAGTCGTATAAATATACAAACATATATTTTAAGAAATAAAGAATATTGACACAATAAAACACCGGTGTGTCAGAACTAGTCTTACCCATCAGTGTCTTCTGCAATTCTGTTCGCACGTTCAAATTCCCATTTGTGAACATCCTCCCATGCTTCAGGTTTAAGCTGTTTAAATGCGGCCTGAAATTGTAGGCGAAACCATACAATCTGTATCGCATAATATTTATACGGCGCATCTTTAGCATAATTTGGAATGGGTTTAGCCGCCGAAGAAGAACCACCTGAGAGAAGTAGTCCCATTAGATGTTCCCGTGGCCGTCCAAGGTAGATCCGGCTTGGGTAGGAGCGGACGTGGCGGCGGAGGTGTGGGGAGGAGCGGGGGCGGTGGCGGCGTAGGGAGCAGTGGGGGCGACGGCGGGGAGGGCAGGGTGCGAGTGAGGTGGGGAATGGATTGGGAGAGAGCGAGGGCAGAGGATTGGATCAAGAGGGGTGGTGGGGGGTAGGACGGGGCATTAATGAGAGGCAAACCTGTCAATAGTCTCCTTTAGTCCCTTTTAGTAACCTCTTGAGGACTAAAGGCTAAAGTTTAGCCCCTTTTGGTCACCATGTTTGGCAGTTTAGGGACTAAAAGGGACTGAATCCCTAAACTTTAGTAGCCCCAAACCAAACAGGGCCTGCACAAGACAAAGTAACGTTGATTAAAACATATAAAATATAGCTCAAGGGATCTTTGCACAGACCCTAGGCACACCATCTACCTTATCCCTTCTCCGCCTCTCATCTTTCTCTTCTCCCTCTCTCTCCACTGGCGAACAAATAGCCTCCAAATTCCTCTCCTCCATAGCCCAGCTCGGCGCCTCTCAGGGGCCCGAGCAAGCAACCTACTCCTCCCTCCTGGGCGGCGAGCGGCGGGTGCGGGAGCAGCGGCCACTCGCGGCGGCAACGGGCCCTCGGGCGTGAGAGCGATGACCTACGGGCGACCAGGAGCGGCGGGCGGCCGGGAGGGGGGGAGCAGCGGCCGACGGCTGTCCGGGCGCGACGGCGATGGGCGACCGGGCTCGGCAGCGGCGTAGAAGCGGCGGGTGCGGGAGCGGTTGACGGCGGGTGGCGGGCGGTCGGCCGGCGGGAGGGCAGGCGGCCAGCGATGGGGACGAGCGGCGGCTGCGCAGAAGCGACAGGCGTGGGAGCGACGCGCATGCTTTTTTTAATTGAAAAATCAACTGTGCTGGCCAGCACAGATCGGTCTGTTAATATAATTACTGCTGGCGGGCAAGCATCCACCAGCACAGACCGTCATTTATGCTGGCTCAAAGTTGCTGGCGGGTGCTAGGCCCACCAGCACAGTGCCATTTCACCCGCCAGCAAAAATGGATTTTGGCTTAGTGTTGGGTCATGGCCGCCACCACTGCATCCACCCCTAGCGAAAGTACAGAGGCTACAACGAGATTTACGCATAGATTAAACCGACGATGGCGATGCACGTCGATGGCACGGCGAAGGCACGGCGATGCACGTCGTCAGGGCATTGGTTGAGGACGCCATTCGTCGGTGCTGCGGTCGAGGATGGTGTCAGGGACTCGGTCGAGGACGGCGTTCGCCGCGATGGAGGAGGGTGTCGAGCCGGTGTTTGAGGACGCCGTGGTGGACGGGCGGTGGTGGCGAAGGGGAATGAATTGATGGGAGGTAGTGCGCGGGGAGAATTGATAGCTTACGATCGTTGGATCGGGTCGATAGATGTCCGAGGACGCAGGTGGGGGCGTCTCCTTGGACGTAGGGTGGTGATACTCCCTGTGCCATGATTCACAGCAATGGACGGCGTGCATACCCTGGAGCGCGGTACGCCGGAGCAGAGGGTAAGGCGACGTACGACGTTTCGTCGCCTCTTTGCGTTTTTTAGGAGTAGAGAAATATTTGTAATTAATATAAAATATAAATAAAATGATTCATCTAATTAAGTGTTCTTGGTTTACCTCTCCAAATCCAAGATTTCCTAAAGCTACAAATTAAATACCCTATTCAAAAAAATCTTTGCCAAATATCTCTCAAGTATTTTATGCATTGCACTCACTGATGAAGAAAGAAATTTCCCTACCAGCAGCTTGGGCATAGTAGTAGCTATATTGCTGAAAGATTTCAAAGCCTGCGGGAGCCTTTCGTTGTTTGGCCAATCCTGTCGTCCCGCGTGTGACTCTTATCGCGCAAGAACAAAAAATTACTGCATGGAGGCTTCATCCGTTCAACACGCCGTACTAGGGAGCCCCACGCGTCGTCTGTGTACGAAACAGGTCCCGTCCGCTTGCTCGACACGTGGCCCAGCGTGCCGTCCTTGCCTCGCAAACAGATCGACCGCGCCTCGCCTCCTCCGCTTCCTCCTCCCGCTCCGGTCAGCCAGCCTTTGCAGGCCGTCTTTCCGGCCCAGCTGGCCGACCACACCTCCACAAAGGCAGACGGAACGGCGCCGGCGACCCGTGGGCTGAGTCTGAGACAGTGGATTCGTCGACAACGGGGGACGCCGGCGCGACAGCTCTTGCCGTCAACGTTGATCCCCTCCTTCCTCAACCCATGTCGAAAAATTAGACAACAAGATGATTAATTTCCAAACTAGATTTACCATAATAGCTAGGCAACAGCAAGCACAACTTCATTATCTCAGAAAACATGCTGAAATAACAAATCGGATCACAGCGTACGTACTTTGCGGGTGCAACCGTAATGACAAGCGGTGCTGACGGAACGACGACGGTGTTGCGGATGGAGCACAGCAAACGACATTGAAGATGATGGTATGCCGCAACGCTGGACTGGGACAGAAGACGAGCCGTGTTGAAGATCTTGAGCAGTCACGCGGAACGCTTCCTAAAAATCTTATCGCCCTCTCCTAGTGTAGGATCACAAGAGCGAGAGGTTCCGGAGACCCGTTCTCCCGTTCGCCGGTGCACGTTGGCGCTCGGGATGGAGTAGACTACGGTGGTGGTACAGCAGCGAGAAGAGGTAAAAACTCTAACTCGATTAGATGTGTTTTCAATAGAGACCGATAGGTCATATATATAGGAGAGCCCACGATCTCACGTCACGATCGTGATCTAAACCGATTAGGTTCCATATACCTCACTGATTTAAAGGTCAAGTAACAAAAATAAAATGGCAAAAGGAAATCACGTCCCCGCAAGGCTGGAGGCTAGATTTCGGTGAACCATTCACGCAGGTGTCGCACGCCCGCGCGAGGCGAGGCGTGGCGAGCGAGCGCGCGTGTGGAGCTTTTCTTCTCTCCCCACACACATAGCTCGGAGGAGTGGAGACAACCTTCGTATTTATGTTAGCCAACCTTCTTCTCCACTAAAAATGTGGGATTAAAGGTTTGCACCACTCCAACCACTTGCTCATACCCACATGAACCTTTAAGATTTATTTGAAATTTCTAAAATTGCAATGGGTCAAGCCTATTATCTCATCGCCCCCGACCAACGGAGGTGCCATGGTCTCCACGGAGAGTCCAAGAGGCACCCTCTCTCGTCATTCTGTGCTCCACGAGATCACCGGAGGTTTGGAAAAACACAACACGGCTACTGCCCACCGCGGCGTCGCATGGCCGAGGACGACCGTTGGTGCCGACGCGAGATGCAGAGCTGCCGATGCCTTGACGCCCGCCGGAAGCTCATCAGTTCCTATCCTTTAGGGGCTGGGCAAGCTCTGCGGCAAAGCGATTGCCTTCATCAACGGTCGGCAGTTCAGGAGCTCCATGGAGTCGCAGGGGAGGCAAACACCATGCAGCAACGGGTGTGGTTATACATCGCCAGAGGCTAAGCATCATCCGAAGGAGCGGTACACTAATTAATATTCCAATGGGCCGTATCTCGGCTAATGTGTGCGTGGGCCTGAACAAGCCTCGTGAGGAACATCATCGTGTCCCAAAAATTTTATAGGGCTAAAAAATATGTAGATTGCTAACCGAATATCCGATTGTACCACTATGTTTCTTATGACAATATCTTTAAAACAAGACCACACTCGACTATATTTGGATAATTTTTTTAAAAAACTATTTTTAAAAAAATATTAAATATTAATTTTGATTACTACGAACAAATTTTTGAACACTAAGAATAAATGATTGTTCCATACCAACAAAATATTAAACGTGACGAACAAATGACTATATAAATTGGACAAAATATGAATGAAAAACTATACGATGCAAAGAAAGTATTAAACATGACATACAACAAATAGTGTGGTACAACGAAAGACTAAATTATTATGAGAAAGTAAAAGAAAAAGTACCTAGATTGTTAATCAAGTATCCAATTTTTTTTTATAACATCAAGATGTTTCTTCTAATAAGATTAAAAAATAAGACTACATGTAACTTGTTTGGTGAGATTTATTTTTCCAGTATATTTTTTTTCAAAAAATTTTCAAGTATAATTTAATATAAATAATAGTTTTGGTCACTGTGAACAAATATTTGGATAGCACGGGCAAAAGATTGTTCCGTATGAATAAAATGTAAACACGATCGAACAAATGATTATATACAGTAAACAAAATATCGAATATCAAGAACAGAATTATTGTACGATGCGAATAAAATATGCGAACTGACGGAAAATATTTTGAATAAATACATTATGAACATAGAATAAATATTATAATCCATCAATAAATACAAATAGATAAATTTAAATATAAGTAGTGATGGGCGAATAAATAAAAACTAAACAAAACAACCATACCATGCGTATCGAACAAATTATACAAACTTATCAAACAAAGATTTGTACTCCTCGAACAAATTATATGACTTACGAAACAAAATAAATGTACGCTATTTCAAACCCTATACCTACTACTTGGAAGAGAGGTTCACTAGCACTGAAATCATTTAATGGTTTGCAAAAACTAAAATAAGAGAACCGATAAAGATAGAAAGGGTAAAAAGTAGAATAAAAATAAAAGAATAATAGAAAATACGACAGATAGGGAAGGAGATAAAAACTAAGTAAAATAAGATACTAAAGAAAGAAGAGAACATAAAAAAGAAAAACCATCAAGTGTTATAGTGACAAAACATAAAAAAGAAAAGATAAAAATAAGAAAAAATATATATCTGGAACAACTCGAATGAACTTGTGATAAAAAAAATTAGGATACAAAATAACCTATCATGGGAAGAAAATGAACAGAAAAGTTCAATAAAAAAATAATGAAGAAAAAACAAAATGGAAGGGATAAAAGAAACGGAAGAAAAAATCAAGTTAACACAGGAAGAGAAAATAACGTACGGAAAAAAGGAAAAAAACAGGAAGAAAATGAATGTGAGAAAAGAACACGTCTGGAAAAAAAGCGAAGGAAGGAAAAAAAGAAAAAAACACCGAAGAAAATGGAAAATAGTTACGAGAAAAACAAAAGAAACTGAAAAAAGAGAAACGGAAGAAATCTGATGCATGCATATCATATTCCAACAAGTTGAAGGAAAAAACTATCATGGACTAGCCTCCTTCGCTTATCTGGAAAGAAATAGCAGTGGGCTGAACATCCTGCTGTTGGGCTTCCTATACTTGTGTTCAAACTGATTTGGTCAAGCAGCAGAGGACGCACACGCAGGCCGAGGAACTAATCCCGCGTCATCGACGGATAGTCGCGACGTGCAGCAACGCATATTCAGTGTCTACAGGTTAGTCTGCACTTGCATACATTGTGTTCGATAATATGTCTCTTTGGTATGGTAGTTCAATTTGTTTTCCCTTGGTTTTACCATTTTGGTGCAATTAATTAGATTCCAGTTTGATTCAAACATGCTAAGCACTTGTGATGTTTAACCTGGGTGGATCTATTCTTTTTTTAATTAGGGCATGTACAAGGTCATTAAATGACTCGTCTATTTGCTGCGAAGTCATCATGTTTATTCTACGTGGACATAATTAAATGAAGATAGAGAAAAGAGTCTTTGCCGTGAGGTGACGGAAGGGGTTCATGCTCCGATACAAATAGCCGGGCAATGCCTGTTGTATGGAGAGCTCATAGGAGATGACAGCTTCGCAAGATCTACTGCGGGGAGCCTTCTTTTGGTTGGCAAAATCGAGCGAAGGCGGCAAACCTGGCCTACGCGTGTCGTGCTACTCGCATGGTGCTTGTGTTGCTTGTGCGGCCCGCCGGATGACGTCGCGCCACCCAAGCCGGTTCTTCGCGTTGCGCAGCTCGTGCAGAGCACCATCGACGCTGGAAGCCGCGCTGAGCGGTCGCCCAATCCACCACGGAGATGCGCAGAAGAGAGAGACAACAGAAAGAGATGAGGGCAGAAGAGAGAGACAACAGAAAGAGATGAGGACAGAGAGATCGAGTCTGTCCACCGTGCGGAGATATTTGTCATTTTTACAACGCGACTTTTTGCTTTTTACACTATAGTCCTCGACAAAGATAGAAATCACAAAGAATACTTTTAGATATACAAGGACATGAACTAAAAATATTAAATTACATTATAGTCCTTCTTATAGGATGCTATTATCTCAAATGGTATACTCGGTGTGTTCTCTAAAATAAGAGACAAAGTAACATACAAAGATCCAATTTATACTTGATCCCCATAATATATGAGTGCATGAATAAATTAAATAGTTTACGGACAACTTAATAGACAAACCATTGGATAAGCTATTTGTTTTGTCGTCTGTGTGATATATACGAAGCACCTACAGATAGTTGCCGTCTAAACTGTTGAACATGCGTGCTGTGGTGCGACAAAGAAGATGCCATGGGTGCTCATTGACTACATGCTGCTTCTGTGGTTCATTTATGCCTTCTCCTATGGTGATTTCATTTTTGTTTTAGATTTACGGTCATTGATGGGAAATATGAGGCCCATATTCAGCATGGACTGTACGTAGGGACCATTGTCCTGAACTCATCACAGCTTCTAACTCCATGGGTAAAATTAAGAGCATCTACGCAAAGTTTGCTTTCACATTTGTTTCCTCTGTAGGTTCCCAGTCTTATTGTGTACATTTCGCTGCTCAATAATACTCTCTTAGGTTCAAATCTTACTTTCATGCAGTTGAATGGATAGCAGCAGGGAATTTTAGAATTATAGCTTTCATCGGTGCGCAAGCAATTGTTGGATGAAGTTGCATAGCAAAAGAAAAAAGTAGAGTTTTGACCACTTGTAGTTTTTGCTCTGTCAAACTGTGCGCTGATCGTAGTTGCATCAGTTTATATGATATGCTATATGGTTTTCAGCCTGAACTCAAAATACAATGTTTCTCCTTTTCCATGCTTATGGCTGAGATCATGTATCATTGTGTTTCGTGCTCACTGTACAGTAGTATTTATACACTCGCAACATCTGAGAGGTGACCCTTTGTTCCCAGCTTATGCATGTGCAATTGCTCTTCTTCCCTGAAACTTATATGCATTTGGACTATATATGTGCGCAGGTTCGACCAAGACAAAAGGATGTCAATGGATACTTATATAAGTTCAATTTGCGTATAAATTTCTTCTTTTTTATGTGTGAATTTGTACAACATATACACTCTGTTCCTTACAAGGATTTGTAAACAGGTAGTGTAGCAGTGCATCAACAACAGATGTCCATGTGGAATCTTGCAATTCATCGCATATACAAGGAGCATTTGGTGGCTGTATATGTGATCTGCGTACTTCCTGTGGTCTAAATGAATGTATGCTTTTCTATGGTTACCTGAGCTATGCAAATGGTATATTGAGCTTAGAAATGTAGGTTTTTTGTTACTTTCCACGTGTAATGCGCTGTCTCTGAAACATTATATTGTAAAAAAAAATTCTGCCTCACTTAACCGTTTGCTTAAATCTTAATCATGTAGTAGGTTTTATCTATTACTGTGTTAATATTATATTATAATGGTATTAAGCATTTCTTTTGTGAAAACTGAATTGCTTGATCAGTAGTAGCCATGTAGTAGTTTTATCTATTATATTGGGTTTATGTAAAGTTGAATACAAAGATCATCCACGAGTTAGGCACTACATGGTTATTATAAACACAACCTTTACAGCCGCGCGGCGAAGCGCGCCCAACTTTCTAGTGTCAATATGTGACGGCCCAAGAACCCCGAGACCGGGTGACCAAAGCACGCAGGTCCAAAATTGAGACCAACTAGAGGCCATGTGAGAGTGCTAGTGTAGTAGTGCGATCTTTTGTGCCACAGCCATACGAGGTGATTTTTTTTAGATCAAGCTGGCTGATTCAGTTAACATAAACATTCAGAGATTCAACATCTTGATACAACCAGGAATACACCGCCTGAAGATCGAGAAGCAACACACTCACTCGCCCTAGCAAGCAGATGAGCCACCTCATTAGCACTATGGCTTACATGAACAAATGAAAATGAAACAAAGTTCTTCGTTAAGAATTTGATACCTGCAACAATAGAACCCGTGGAAGAGCTATCCTTATCCAGAGTATTCACTTTTTGGACCAGCGATAAGCAATCCGATTGAATCATCACTCTGTGCAAGCCTTCATCCAGCGCGAGAGTCACAGCACATCGAAGAGCTAGTGCTTCTGCAACTTCTGGTGTAGTAATACCATGAAAAGACTGACGACATCCCATCCGACGTATGCCCAAATGGTCCCGCACCACCACACCAACAGACGAACTTGATGAAGAAGAGAAGATTGTTGCATCAACATTAAGGCAAACCAAGCCAACCGGCGGTGGAGTCCATTTCTGAACTTGCTTCGGAACTACACACCTTAAAGATTGAATCGGCTTTAGACACTGCAGCACAATCATATCCACAGAAGCTCGAATCTTCTTGACTATCATCCGAGGACACACGATTGGTTTCAGAGTTAAGAGTTTCATTCCGAGCATCCTAGATATACCGACAGGTGACAGCCACTACAACACACTGTATCTCATTGCAGCGACTTAACATGTCAAATAACCATTGTTTAGCATTTCGTAGATGTATCTCGTTACGAGGTGATTGTGTCTGAGTTTGTACGCGATCTTTAAACTTCTTTCACATGCCACTATGGACAACTTTGTGACTAAATTATGGGTTTTGGCTAAAGAAAAGATGGTAGGTTATAATAGGCGGGGGCACATTAGAAAGACACAAAATAAATTGTCTGTATTATTTATTTTATAAATCTTTATGTCCCATTGAATTATTATCCGAATATACTAGTTCAGTAAGAAAAAAGATTTATGTAGAAGCCTAGACACCACAAGCCATGCTATCAAAAGTAGGCTTCGGACCAAGAATTTGTAACTTTATGTTGCATATCCTGAATATTCCTTCTTATTTTTCCTTGCCAAAATCAGAATATAATAAAAAATAGCTAAGCTGATCGATTTTCACTTGCCTTGGCTTAGTTAGGTTTCATTTCACCACTCAATCTATATAAAAAAAAGTTGTTATTGATGCATGAATTTCTAATGTTTCATACTCGCACACTCTACATATACATGTACGCGATGCATGTGCTACGTATATAGCGGTTAGCGAGGTTGTAAATGAAATACCATAAAATGTGAATTCGGTGCTTCAACACTAATATGCAAATGTCACAAAATCACGCATGGTACATAGAGCTTTGTTATAAACGGTATTGAGAATGGTTGGCACAAGAGTCAGAAAGACACATTTCTAACCGGAGGTAAGCAAAGAACATACTCCATCCGTTCTTAAATATATGACGCCGTTAACTTTTTTTTCATTTGTTTAACTATTCATCTTTTCTAAATATTTTTGCAAATAGATAAACCTACAAGTTAAATCTAAAGAATAGACATAATAATACACATTTTATTTTAATGAACTGACTCGTTCAATAGATATTGATGATCAAAGTTGGAGTAAAAAGTTAATGCATCGTATATTTAAGAACGAAAAGAGCCGCTCCTGTCACGTTCCCATCCATTCTACCATTGCCGAGACAACCTCTCTATCTGCTGTGGTAGAGGCGTAGAGCCGTAGAGGAAAGGAAACTCAACGGTTCTTCTGAACCTACATCCGTTGCCAGCTGCTCCGCCGTGCAATACCACCTGAACAGAAGAAAAAAAAACCGGGACCCAGCCTGCCACCATGTCGCCCATGGGTTACAATTGCAACAAGAAGGTGGTGGACACATAGGGCGCGTTTGGTATTCTCGTCGACTGCTCGCCTCGCCTCGCCTCGCACGGCCAGGCGTTTGGTAGTGAGTGAAGAAGCTCGTTTTGCTCGGCAAGCTTGCCTGGCTAGGCAAGGATTTCCTTGCCTCCTTCACGGGCAAGGTTCGCTTGCTCAGTCGTGCGCTCGCGTGAGTCGCCGAGCCACGTCAAGAGCTTTGCCGTTGGCAAATCGACGTACATCACAGATGAGTCGAGTTACAACGCCACGAAATCGAGCTCCGCGGTGGACAAATCGAACCTCGTTGCCTCCGAATCGAGCTCCCCGCTGCCTCGTCGAGCCCCACCGGCCGCCGAATCGAGATCCCCGCTGCCGTGTCGAGCGCGCCGACCGCCGCATCGGACTCTGCCGCGGCCGAATCGCTGCCGCGTCGAGCCCGCGCATCGAGCTCTGTCGCGGCCGAATCAAGTTCCCCGCTGCCGCGTCAAGCCCGCCGGCCGCCGAAGGCCGCCTTATAGAGCTTCACCGTGGCCCCATCGAGCTCTGCTGGCCGCCTTATCGAGCCGTGCTGCAAGGCAAGCGCTAGCTGTAGCAAGGGAAGCAAACGTCCGAGGAAGCTTTGCCTTCCCGGCGAGGCGAGGCGAGTGCCTAGTAGCCCGGATGCAACCGGGCTTTCCGCGGGCCCAACACTAGCTACAGTACACCAGTAGTGTCCTCACGGCCCACCCCGATCTGTCATCGTCTTCTCTCTCCCACTCCGACTCGGCTAGGGCCGGCGCACCCTTTTCCCCTCCTCCACCGGCGTCTCCTCCGTCGATCGCTTTCGCCGCCTTCGCCCGAACGCCACAAACCGCGAGCTTTCTTCCTCGCCTGCACCGACCGACTCGGCTGTACCCTCCAGGTGCGTCTCCTCCCCGTCCTCATCGCGCCGTTCCGGACTGTTTCCTTCCCCCCAGATCTGGGACGGACCGGCGTTTCTTGATTCCTACATGGATTCGTAGCTACGCGGCGAAAAGGTGATCTTTTTTTTTTGCTGATGGGTTCGTTTGGTTGTTCGTGTAGGGGGTTTCTGGAGGAGGGGCGGGCTTCGCCATGACGAAGGACCTGGATAATCTGCTCCTGCAGGCCGCCGGCCGGACGGGGAAGAGCCAGTCCCGGCCGAGCAACCCGCGGTGGAACTCCGGGGGGAGCGGCTCCGACGGCTTCGACGACGACTCCGACTCGGACGCCGCGCCGAGCTACTCGAGGAAGAAGCCGCCGCCGCAGGTGCCGCTCAAGAAGCGGCACCAGCCGGAGAAGGGCGGCCGGCGGGCCGGCGGGTGGCGGGGCGACGGTGACGAGGATGACGAGGACGACGACGACGACGACGGGAGGCGCAGCGGCGGCGAGGACTCGGACAGCGCGCCGTCCGTGGGGAGCGACCTGTACAAGGACGAGGAGGACAAGGAGAAGCTGGAGAAGATGTCGGAGCTTGACAGGGAGTTGATACTGGCCGAGCGGAGTTCCCGCATCGACGACTACAAGCTCAAGCAGATGGCGCGTTCCAAGACGGGCAAGGCCGGTGCCCGGAAGGACAGCAGCCCGCCCCCACCGCCCAGCCGGATGCGGTCGTCGACCCGGGCCGACAAGTCAGGATCCGCCACCAAGAGCGCCCTCAACGAGCTGAGGGCCAAGCGGATGAGGCAGCAGGATCCGGAGGCGTACCGCAACAGGTTCAAGGACCTGCTCCCTCAGAGCGGCTCTCCGACTAGGCATAGGGCTGGGAGCCCCCCAAGTGATGGGAGCAACGATGGGGATAACAGGGGGAGGCTGAAGGACCATGGGAGGATTGCTGATGATGGCAGGGATGATGAGTTTGATGAGTCGCCCAGTAGGATTGACCCGCTCAAGTTTGATGATGTGAAGAGTATTACCCTCAGGAGGTCAAAGCTGGTGAAATGGTTCATGGAGCCATTCTTTGAGGAGACCGTATCTGGGTGCTTTGTGCGGCTTGGCATTGGCAAGACAAAGTCTGGGACCCCAAGATACAGGCTTTGCATAGTGAGGAATGTGGATGCAAGTGATCCGGATCGGAAGTACAAACTGGAAAGCTACACAACATGCAAGTATCTCAATGTTGTGTGGGATAGTGAGGCTAATGCTGCTCGGTGGCAGATGACTCAGGTATCGGACTCCCCACCCAACGAAGAAGAGTTCAAGGAATGGCTGCAAGAGGCTGAGAAGAATGGTGTCCGTATACCAACTCGTCAGGAAGTGCTGGAGAAAAAAGATGCCATCCAGAAAGCCTACAACTATGTGTATTCAGCTGATGCTGTGAAGAATATGCTGCGAGAGAAATCAGCTGTGAGGCGTACTATCAATGTTGCTGCTGAGAAGGATCGGTTGAGGAATGAGTTGGAGATAGCTCTGAGCCGGAGGAACGAAGCTGAAGCAGAGAGGATCCGCGTGAAGCTGAATAATCTGCAGAACATGCCGCAGCCAATGAAAAAAAATGACAAGGCTGCCAGGTTGGAGGCTATGAACAGGAAGAACCGTGCTGAGAACTTCAAGAACGCTTCGGAAATGAAACCTATTAATACAAGTTTGAAGGCTGGAGAGGCTGGGTATGACCCTTTTTCGAGGAGGTGGACAAGATCGAGAAACTATTATACAGCTAAGCCAGGAGGAGATAATGTTGAAGAAGCAGCCAACGGGTCCAGTGGTAATGCAGTGGCTGGCAATGAAGATGGCAAGAACAAAGCTCACACTGGTACAGCAGCCACAGCGGCAGCTCAAGTGGCAGCGGCTGATGCTGGGAAGCTGATCGATACCAATGCACCAGTGGATCTGGGAACAGAATCAAATGTGCTGCACACATTTGAGCTCCCTATATCATTGTCTGCTCTGCAAGAATTTGGCGGAGCCAAGGGCCTGTTTGATGGTTACATGGCTAGAAAGCAGAAGATAGAAGCTACAATGGGGTACAAAGTGCCTGACAATGATGGAAGGAGGCATGCTTTGACCCTGAGTGTGAGTGACTACAAAAGGCGACGGGGTCTCCTGTGAAGGGTATCTGTGCTTCTGCAGGCTGCTCAGCGGATTCAACTGTCTGCCTGGCTTCAGTGCCTCTATAATTGTCCAGATCATCCGCTTTCCCTTATTTTCTTAGAAACAATACACGAAACATGCAGTCTATACAGTTTCTTCATAAATATTACCTACTGTATGACTGATTAAGTTACTGACATCATGTTTATACATGTGGAGTGTGTTGTCATCTTATCGTTGTTATTTGACAATATGCAAGTTGCAACAGCTTGAATCCATAGTTAGTCGAATTAAATATTGTGCATCCTTTTTCCTGTTTGATGTTTTACAAGGTGAATGTCTGCACATTTGCAGCAGAGCGCATTAGCTTCATAGAAGTTTTTGTTAGTAAAAAAAAAATTCTTGTTCCAAATATTATTTGCTTGTTTTTCTGTCGATCTTGATTAATCACTCTTTCAGAGTGTCCGGTCCATGTTGAAAATATGCTAATTTGTTGCTGAATGCCTGAGCTTAATCTATTGTAGGTTCTGTAAATCGTATTTGCTTGGGTTTTCGTTGATCTTGATTAATCACTCTCTCAGTGTGTCCGGTACATGTTGAAATTATGCAAGTTGGTTGCAGAATGCCATATGATTAAGCTATTTTAGTTGTACTTGTGTCATCTGTGATGTGTGTACTGGCGTGTTAGAATATCTGTAAATATTCAATTCTTTTTCTCGCTTAATTTTTCGTATCTGCAAACTGAATTTATGCAGGTTTTTATTTCTGTCATCTCATAAAATGTATGGCACATCACGACGATTAAACTGAATTTATGCAGGTTTTTATTTCTGTCATCTCATAAAATGTATGGCACATCACGACGATTTACAGTAATAACAGTTGCTGCACCGTTTGAGTAGGAAGAATGCAAAATTAGCATAAATTGTGTCAAAATATTTAGCCGGGCTAAGCATCTCAAGAAGCTTCAGGGGGTGTTTGGATCCTGGAGCTAAAATTTAGTCCGTGTCACATTAGATATTCGGATGCTAATTAGGAGGACTAAACATGAGCTAATTACAAAACTAATTGCGGAACCACTAGACTAAATCGCGAGACGAATCTATTAAGCCTAATTAATCCATCATTAGCGAATGTTTACTGTAGCACCATATTGTCAAATCATAGACTAATTAGGCTTAATGGATTCGTCTCGCGATTTAGCCTAGGGGTTGTGAAATTGGTTTTGTAATTAGCCTATGTTTAATACTCCTAATTAGTGTTCAAACATTCGATGTGACAGGAACTAAAATTTAGCCTGGGGATCCAAACAGCCCCTCATAGACTGAACTGGACTGCTTACAAAAAAACATGGACAAAAGGATAAACGAAGTTGCCAGTGCAAAAGAGAACTAGGCTTGTCCACAAGACCACTCTATCAAAAATTCCCATTCATGCGCTCTGAAAGCGACCCAACACTGGGTACAATGTACACGAGTAGATCAGATCCAAATATGTTTTCCATGCTAGATATGGAACCATGGCAGCTCTTATTCATCTCAGATCAAGATAGTTTTTTTTTATGTTTCTTTTGTTCGTCATTATTATTTACTACAGAGCCATGGAAACCTTGTAATCAATAGATTACGCAAAGGGTTAGCACTTGGACCAGCCTTAGTCGTTCTTCGCCTTTATAAACTTCTTGATGATGCCCATCATCTCACTTCCAGGGAATCGTCCAAGGCAGCCCCTTGCAGCGGCAATCTCATTGAATTCACACACAGAATCACCACTGAAAGCTTTAAGTTGACCAGGCTTGTGCTCAGCTGATTCTATATTGTCTAGCAAATCTTCTCCAGATTTTACTGAAGGGAGTGGGAAATCATCAAGGGGTGTGCCCAACACAGTATCCTCCCCAATGGCTCCCACATAATCTCTCAGCCGGCAAATTGTAAATGGGACGGGTTCAAAGCTATGGTCACCGTATTCAACAGGAGTAGAATGGTCTCCAGTGACACAAAGGAAGTACTGGTAGTGTCCCGCCTTTTCAGCTTCCCAAAGGAGCCTTGTAAGCTGACCAATAGCCCGATCAACAGCTTCTAGACCCCGCACCTTTAACTTGACAGCCTTATCATGACCAGCATCGTCAATGGCCTGCAGCGACATCCGGAGAGGAGCTATCAGAACCAACCACACCGTCAATATTAGCTTGAAAAGGGCCTGAAATGTGCATTTACCTTTATGTGCAAGAACCCAAAGTCATATCCATTTTCTTTTCCAGCTTTATATTCATCCTCCCCAGGCACAAAAACACGAGGTGGTGTATCCATAGGGGCAGAGAGTGCCTTTGCTATAGCTTTGGCTTTGGAAGTCAAGAGAGTACGATAATCTCCGGTTGCTCCAGGTGCTTCAAGGATATCAATGCCCAGTGACAGTCCCAGGCCAGCTATGATTTTAGTAGGAGCTACCATGCATGGTGCAAGTCCATGCTTGCTTTCGAAGGCAGGTACCTAACAGAGCCACATGAAACTTCAGTCAGAAGTTATTTCAGAAGTATCAAGTTCCAAGTAGGGGAAAATCATGCCAAATCTTAGCCAGGGCAAAAGCATGTCAAATCCACAGAATCTGTAAGCCTGCGAAAGCTACCTAAACCAATCTTTTATGTTGCTACTAAAGTACCATATAGGACTAGTAACGGTAGTACCAGATATTTTACACTAACCTCAATCCGGATACCGCAGCCTCGCAACAGCACAACATTTGCAATGTTCTTCCCCTCAGCTGCACGCTTTGCATTGATGGGGTGAGAAACCAGTATCCGTGTAATCTCCCTAGAAAGCTCGTTGACCACAGCTGCAGTGTTTTTAGCTTCTTCTGAGTCATCCAATGGTTCAGCTTTCAGATGCAAGCGGTTGTCTTTCAAGGGATCGGTTCCAGAAATGTTCCCACTCAGCTTTGGTCCTTTGACAACCACACCACATCTGTGCTCAGTAGCATACCTGCAGAGAGAAAGGGTATGTATTACAGTAGTAACAACACACCATACATACTTCAATGAGGAAAAATGCGCCGATGAGTAAGTGCTGCACCTGACTCTGACTTCATACTCAGGAAAAGATGGAAGCTTCAGTCCATCCAACGCAGCACAGAGGATAGGGCCTTCCTCCTCAAAATGACGATCTGCCCTCCTGCTGACAATAACCCCTGTGCCCTCATCCAATGTAGCAAAGTTGGACTGCATGCAAATTGAGCACACAATTCAGCGATGGGATTAATACATTCATCAGTTGATACGTATACTATAAGAAACATTAAATATTGTCCAGGGATAAAAAGGAAGAAAGAAAACATAGGTGAAACATGCTTCTTTCCACACTACAGCCGCTCAAATTCAATGATCCAAGCCATTTCTTAGAAGAGCTACAGCCCAAGATCTGACAAAAAGTGTTGGCCAAACTTAGTTACTGCATGCACACTCTTGAATGATCTGAACCATTGCTAACTACCTAAAATAACAGCCTAAGAGTCTAACGAAACTGAGCATCAATTTACAACGCAAAACAGAAGACTGAATGATGAACAATAACTGCTGGGTATACAAGTTGACAGCAGAAGGAGCCAGCTTTAACAATAGAACGGCAAGAACACACTATGATCTGAACAAATCGAGCTACCACTACTTCAGCTGCAATCAGGTGCTACCCAAGAACGGGGTGCCGACCTTGAAGGCGATGTCGCCGGGCGCCATGGCGAGCCCGGCGCCCATGGACTCGAACGCGCCGCGCCCGCGGTAGTACACGCGCGGGTCGTACCCGAGCAGGGAGAGGTGCGCCGTGTCGCTGCCGCACGCGAGCCCGGGCTCCACTGGGTCCATGAGCCCCGCCACCCCAGCCGCCGCCACCGCGTCCAACCGCGGCGCGCGCGCCGCTTCCAGCGGCGTGCGCCCGCCCAGCGACGGGATCGTCACGTCCCCGATCCCGTCCACCAGCACGAACGCCACGCGGCTCCGCCTCGGCCCCCTCCCCTCCGCCCTCGCCATCGCCGCCACCGCAGCAAAGGCCACTCGCCTCCCCTCTTCCCTTGCTCTCTGCTGCTGCTGCCCGCGAGATGCCTCTGCCGCGTGCTGGTTCAGCAGCGGCGGGCGGGTTGGGTTGGGTACGGTCCGATCGAACCGGACGCGGCGGTTTCCGGCTCGGGCATCGAACCGGCCGGTTCGGGCCTACAAGAACCGGGCGAGCCCGAGGCCCGGTACCCAAATCTGCAACGCTTGGCGCTCGCTCGGCTTCGCCCTCCACCCCCCTCGCCCCCCGCCCGATCGCCGCGTCCCCTCGCCGCCGGTGATCGCCGGGGCGCCGCCGCGGCCGCGCGCTGGTGGTTCCCGCTCCCTCCTCGGTGTCCTCCTTTCTCCCGCGTCCGGCCCGCCGGTCTCGCGCCCTCCTGCGCGGGGGCCCCTCTCGCCGCGGAATTTGGCATGTGACGCGGGGGGCGAGGGCGAGGATGCGGATGCGGCGGCGGAGGATGCGGATGCGGCGGCGGCGTTGCGGGGTTGATTGATTGATTGGATTTCGAGATTGATTTGTCCAGATTTTTTTTGAGATTTTTCGAGGGAAGCGCGTGCTTCAGGAATTCGGTTGCTCCAGGTGAGACACTTGTAAACGTAATTTTCCGGTGTTTTTTACCTGATTAATTCGTTGGTGTAATTCGATCTAATTTTTTGGGCTGGTTGGAATGTGCCGGTGAGGTGCTGATTTGCGGAATCTTTGTGATGATCCAGACACTTTATTGGTTAGGAATGTGATCTCTATTCAGAAATGTTGTAGTGGACATAATGCAACTTTGCCTGATGGTAAATGGTGGCATTTGTTTGTGACGCTGGATTACTAGTTAGTAATGTCCGCAGCATTGTTTTTTTTAAAGAACTTCAAATGCAGTTTGATTTGAATTAGGGGACGCTACTGACTGTAGCAGTAATATCACAACTTTGCAGTACCAATGCCGTGGTAAAATTGCTGTTTAATTAATGTAACATCAGATGCTGGAGTGTCGAATGTGGTGGTGGAGCAGCCATTGTTTCGGCAGTTGTTTAGCTATTATGGTGGTTTCACTTTATAAGCCTGAACTTCAAATAGGCATGAAGAGACTGGGTATGCATGTGAACTAAACATTTACAAGCACTGGGTGATATGTGGGCCCAGCATACAATTGTTTTTTTGGGGGTTTGCATTATGATGTTGTTGAGGAACTGCAGGGTTCTGGAATGTCGAACTGTAACATAGGTGTGCAGTTACCCTCATTATTTTGAGTTTTGGGGTTATATTAGACTTGAAATTTGCAGGTAATATATTAATTTTGCTATTTGTTTACATGATTATCAATTTGTAGATCTAGTTTTGATTCCAATGTTCATGCATACCAGTTGCCAGTTGGTTTGTACTTTTGATGTTAACGTAGAAGCATACGAAACTAACTCTTTATCAAGATGTTATTCTGTAACTGGGGCTTTTATGTCCTGATAAATCACTGGAGTCCTGAAATAATGAACATTCGTTACTTCAGATGTATGGTTTTGTATTTCCTTGCATTTTCAAGTTCAAACCTCTAGTTTAAAACCTTCTTTATTGGTTCAATTTATTTGTTACTGATTTCTAAACTTTACTAGCCTCAGAGAAAATGCGAGACTCATGCATCATAGTGGGACTTGGGGGCACAGAAAGCTAATACAAGAGGATAGATTGGGTAAAGCTAGGCCAGAGAACTTTTCTATACAGATGTCCTATATGCCATTATGAAACTTATGAAGGTGATTAGGATTTAGATTTACACAATAGAATACCTTAACTTTCTTCAACCTTCAGTTAATATTAACATATTATATCTTTTTAACTGTGTGGATAGTGTAACATCTTTAGTCTGCGATTAACATGTAACAAGAGTTGCAGCTTCATGAAGTTCTTGTTTGTGTTGATCGTTGCTGCTGACAAATGGTAGAAAACAATATTCTCGTATGGTCTCCCCAAAGCCTCAGTAGGGTATCATCAGGAATTCTTAAAACCAGGATAAAGATACTTAGATAATGATGTTTGTGCATGCTGTTCTTTAGTGGCTCCCTTCCCCTTACATAGTATTGTTAGACTCTGATTTTTTTTCTTCATAATCCATCTTTCTTTCCACAGAACATGAGGTACTATACTCTTATTTATTTTGGTTTTAGATGTATTTGCTTTCAGTAGTCAAAATGAGAGGCCTCTCAATATAGACCCAAAAAAGTGAGGTGCATTTGACTTTGGCTATAATAATATAGTCATATGGATAGATATTTTTGGTTTATATTCCAGCAATTTTAAGTTCAGAAAGTACTTTGGTGGCTATGTCATTTTTGTATTTATTATGTGTTAACAATTAGGCTTGATAATGTGCTCCCTTATGTCACTTAGATCCAACTATGTTCATGTTGAATTATGTCAGTTATGGCATGTAACACGTGGCTGGATTGTAGGTTGCATTTCAAAATGGTTTGCATGCCGGGGCATTTTAAAATGGCTTCTGTGCTGAAGCTTGTAATGACAGAAAATCACACAGCACCAGGTAAAGTATAGCTTATATTTTAGCTTATTTTGGTTTTCCATTTAGCTTGCCAACTTCATCCACAAGACCACAATACTTCAATATTTCATAGTTAGGTTGGAAATTGGATTTAGTCTTTATGAAGTGTACAGTTCCTATGTACTTGTCGGATTTTATTGGATTTGTGCAGTCCACTAATAAAGTTGTTCATGATTAGTTGAGATATAATGGTGCACCAAGTTACTAGAACTTGTGCAACTTGCATTTTTTTCCTTAAAAAAATCAACTTGACTGGTTCCGTGCAAAGAGAAAGGGAGAATATCAAACTCTAGAAAAAATTAACTGTGAGAAAACATTCCATGGAAAATGAAATACTATTCATATACAAATTCTTCTATGGATTCAAAGGACAGTTTAATTTGTTACTGGACTTAGTTATATTTAACTCAATGGCCCAATGCAGTGTGCATGTTTTGTTTCAGTGAGTCACACTTGTTTTATGTTTTGGAGCAGAAATGGCATTGGTCCATAAGTACTCTTTACTTGATGGCTCCCCCTACCGCTTCCCCTCCCGACGCCTCCCGCCGGCGTCCACCCCGGAGCCGGTGGCCACCACCAAGGCTGTGCACCCCTCACGGCCAACCTCCCAGCACCCTGCCCCGGTGTCGGTTTATCCGTCCTCACCCCTCTCCCCTTTGGCACATCCTTTCAAGCCGGCGGGCCATTCGAAGGAGGAACGCTGGAGCGATGGTTCTCCCGCCTCTGAAGGTTCCGTAAGTCTCCTGAGGAGGGCCTCCTACCGTGACGTGCTTCTAGCCCCTCCTGTCTTGGCCGCGGCCGCGGAGTCCCTGGAGTCCTTTGCTTTGCTAGTCGACCGGCCGCCGGTGAAGAGACAGCCGCGCCTGCCACGCCCGCCACGCCAACTCAGGTCAGTCATCATGGGCAACATCCGCTCCGAGGTACGCCATGGCCGTTTGGCCGGTCGTGGTCCGGATGCGGATGGATTCCAGTTGGTGCTGCAAAGGTGACGGCGTCGCGGCTCTGGCAAGTGCCGTCCCGCTCATGGAGGTCGCCGCCAGGTCTCGAATGATTTGAGGAACAGGTGCTTCAACTGTTTTTCAACAGCTCATCACGCGACTGAATGCCGCCGCCAAACTTGCTGATTTCGTTGCCGGCGACCTGGGCATCGTTCGTACCACTGTCTGGCTCGCCGGGAGAACAGAGCCCCTCTAGTATGGGCACCGGCGTCGTCTGATTACCGTTCGTCCTCTACCCAAGGGGAGTCTCTGTATGGCGGTGCATTTTGGCTCCCGCGGCTGCGTCGGGCGTCCAGGATCAAGGGCGGTGTTCGACTGCCGGTGCAGACACTGGCGGCTCTAGTGGTGCTGGGAGGCAACGAAGAAGAAACAGGCGCTGGCGCTCTTCCACCCGCTGGAACCATACTAATGGACGTCAAGACCCAGACAGTGGCGGCGAAGGCTCTCAACCCATGAAGCCTTTGGCGCCATCCATGGTCGCTGCTCTACCACACATTGGCGTGCCACCAGTGGAGAAGTGTGTCCTGGACTGGTCAGGTGGCATGACCCGGGTCGAAGACTCTCCGGCACGCTTTCTTCGTTTTGGTCATCACCGGCGGGCCGGATGAGCAAACAGCGTCACGCGTCTATGGGAATGGCAGACCCATTAGAGCATCCTCATTCAGGCTTCACCTTAAACGATGGTCATGACAAGCTTATGCTGAAGCAGGATCCTTGCGAGTTCTGGTGAATGTGACGCTCAAGGGAGTTCCACAGCATGCGTGGAATCTAAGGACGGCTGAACATCTCTTGAACAAGCATTGCTAGGTACTCCGGCTCCTTCCAGAGACGACGGATCGTTCAGACTTGTCAGCTTTCAAGCTCCTGGCCTAGTGTTCTCAACCTGAAGCAATTCCGTCAGCCATGGTTTTGGAAGTTGTTGAGCCGCCCACTGAAGACGACGAGTGGCCACCGATCAAGAGGAGCCTGTGCTACAATATCAGTATTGCTACTGCTATCATCTTCCCTTCGGAGGGGGAGGAGGCCTCTGGTCCGTCTTCCTCCTCTGATGGTGACGGCCATGAACCCAGGCGACAGTGCCGTCGTCGATCGCCGTCTCCTCCCCCGCCGGTTGACGGCTCCGGTGAGGTTCGAGGAGCGCGAATCCCGGTGCACGATCGCCTAGGTCCCAGAGCCCCCGCTTCGGGCGAACAAGGTGGCCCACACCAAGTTGCCACGGCGTCAATCTCTCCAAGAACTGAGGGGGCCAGCATTGATGGGCCATCGAGTCCCATCCTGGAGGAGTTAGCGACGGGGCCTTCAACCCCGATTGCTTCAGGTCCCGCCCCCTCCACGCATGCATCGGATTCGATTCCCAAGGCGATTAATGCGGTGGTGGCGGGCGTGGGGGAGGAGGCAGAGGCGGGCGTGCTACTGTGCATTGAAGGGTCTTCGAGTCTCGTCCCCAAGGGTGCGTGGGCGGAGGCAGCAGCGGGCGTGCTGCTGTGCATTGATGAGTCTGCGAGCCTCATCCCCGAGGGCGCGCAGGTGGAGGTGGAGACGGGCGTGCCGCTGGGCATTGAAGGGCCTTCGAGCCTCGTCCCGGAGGGTGGCGTGACAGGGCATTCATCTCCTGATGCTTCGAGACTCGCCTGCTGCATGCTCACGCCGAACTCGAGGGCTGACCACATCCCTTTGGTTGCCATGACCGTTACTGCTGAGGCGACGGGTCTGACGGCAGTAGTAGCGGCGGGTCTGATATCTGTTCCCGAGGAGGAGAGGGACGCCCCGGACCCACCCTTTACCGGCAGCCGGTCTGACCTGGAGGACCTCCCGGAGGTCAACACGGGGGATGCTGAACCGCCACCAGAGGACGGAGAAGACGTTCAAGACTTGGCGGAAGGAGGTGCGGCACTAGAGGAGCCTTCCATGGCGGCCTCCCCTCAACATCTGCTGCTGAATGGGGGTGGTGCCTCCCCCAGACATCAGACTGGGCTGGTTCAGAGCCTCCCACTGGTGTATTCCAGGAAGCGCCTCCGCTCAAGGGCCTCTCCACCAACACAGGACGCTTCTCCACCCCCTGAGTCTCCCTCGACCGCTCTACTACGCGAACTCGACAAGGTTAGCAAGCCCATCGATGCTCTGCTCCCCCAACCCCAGATTCAGAAACGGAGGATGGAGAAGCCACTACCGGGGTCCTTGCCGCACCGTAGCAGAAGGGTGGCTGGAGCAGAACCTTGTTCCCCTGGGCCGGTGATCAGTCTAGCTCAGAGGAAGGTGATGAGGAGCCTGGGTTTTGGTCTACAGAAGAAGATCGATGTTACTGTTCAGGATGAATATGGCAAGCTTTATGGACAGCTACTGTCTGAATCTCATGTCTCGGCGCTGGCTGCAATCTTTGGTTGGACAGTGGAGGAGGGGTAGCAGGCACGCTCTGCTGACGTGCTTGCCTCCCTCTAGATTTTTGTTTTGGTCGCCCCTTTAGTTTCTGATGATGAATGCTTCCTCAATTTTGATTTGGAACGTGCGGGGACCCAATGGAACAGCTAGGCGGAATTCAGTCAGGGACGTCATACTGTCGAGTAGTGCTGAGATAGTTTGTCTTCAAGAGACTAAAATTGAACACATGAATCAGCGCGTGCTCCTTTCAGTTCTTGGCTCATCCTTTGATAAATTTGTTGCTTTACCGGCTAATGGAACTAGGGGAGGAGTCTTGATTGCCTGGAAGAGCAACACCTGCCAAGCCATCGGTACTCGGGTCGATACTTATTCAGTCTCAGTTCAGTTCTCTGAGCAGGAGGGCCGTAACTGGTGGTTCACAGGAGTTTATGGCCTTCAAGATGATGAAGAGAAGGTACTGTTTTTACAGGAGCTTAGAAACATTAGGAGCCTATGCAATGGCCCTTGGTTGCTTGCAGGCGACTTCAACCTTATATACCAGGCAGCAGACAAGAACAATGCTAATCTGGACAGAGCCATGATGGGTAGATTTAGACGTTTTTTGGATGATTCCGAGGTCAAAGAAATACCTCTCTTGGGTAGAAAATACACCTGGTCAAATGAAAGGATGTCGCCCACCCTTGTTAGGCTCGATCGAGCATTCTGCTGTTCAGAATGGGAGGACATTTTCCCTGATTCTATTTTGCAAAGTGATGCTTCGGGAGTGTCTGATCATTGCCCTCTAATTCTTGGGCTGAAGATTAAAACAGCCGGCAAGCGCCGCTTTCATTTTGAGAGTTTCTGGACCAAGGTTCCAGGTTTTATGGAGGCTGTGCAGCAAAATTGGGAAGCTCCTGTGCAAACTAATTGTGCAGTTGAGCGCCTCTTTCTTAAACTGCAATGCCTTAGCAAAGGTCTTCAAAAGTGGGGACAAAGGAAAGTGGGGAACATCAAGCTGCAGCTGGAAATGGCCAAGGAAATTATCCATCGGCTTGAGATTGCTAGGGACTCTCGTGAGCTTTCTGCTAGTGAGGAATGGCTGCGCAAGAAGCTCAAGCTCCATTGCCTTGGTTTGGCCTCTCTTGAGCGAACCATTGCCCGGCTGCGGTCAAGGATCCTTTACCTCCGGGAAGGAGATGCAAATACAGCTTTTTTCCACCAGCAGGCTCGTTTCAGGAAGAAGAATTTTATTGCAAAATTACAGGTGGATGACCTACTGGTTACTTCCCAAGAGGAAAAACAGGAAGCAGTCCTGAACTTTTATGATAATTTGCTTGGTACGGCTGAGGAGCGGAATTTCTCAATTGACCTTGATGAGATTGGCATACAGCCTAGGGATCTATCTCCACTTGATGCCCCCTTCACTGAGGATGAAATCTGGGCAACCATTAGAGATTTGCCCCTTGATAAAGGACCAGGACCAGATGGTTTTACAGGTTGTTTTTGGAAGACCTGCTGGAGTATTATCAAATGTGACTTGCTGGCCGCCTTCCATGCTATTCATCGAGGGCATGTGTTCAAATTTAGGCAGCTAAACTCTGCTTTCATCACTCTTTTACCCAAAAAGATGGATGCTCTGTATGTCAAGGACTATCGGCCTATAAGCTTGATTCACAGTTTTGCCAAATTAGTAACAAAGGTACTGGCCAACCGGCTTGCTCCTCTGCTGCCTTCTATGGTTTCAAGCAATCAGAGCGCCTTTATCAGGGGGGAGAAATATCCATGACAACTTCCTGTTTGTCCAACAAATGGTGAAATCCTTGCATAAAAAGAAAGAGGCTCATATTCTCCTCAAGCTGGATATTTCCAAAGCATTTGACTCGGTTTCATGGTCCTTTCTCCTGGAAGTCATGAGGCAGTTGGGTTTTGGACAGAAATGGCTTGACATGATAAGCCTAATTTTGTCAACCTCATCTACTTGAGTGTTGGTTAATGGGGAGCCAGGGGAATCTATTCTTTATAGTCAGGGCCTTCGTCAGGGAGATCCACTCTCCCCCATGCTCTTCATTCTGGTCATGGACGTCCTAAACTCCCTAGTGGATTACGCGGCGAGAGAGGATTTGCTTTAGCCACTTGCTGTCCAGCATGTTAGACATCGGGTCTCCTGTTTTGCAGATGATGCTGTGATTTTCCTTAGGCCAGAAAGGACTGATCTGCAGGTAATCAGAAACATTCTTGACCTGTTTGGACATGCATCTGGTCTCCATACCAATCTGGTGAAAAGTTCTGTGTCTCCCATTCACTGCTCGGAAGATGAAATGAATATCACTGCTGAAGTCCTGTCTTGTGCAGTCAAAGATTTTCCATGCACTTATCTTGGTTTGCCTCTGTCTATTAATAAGCCCACCAAAGAAGTGTTACTGCCATTGATTGACAAAGTAGCTGATCATTTGCCCAGCTGGAAGGCATCTCTAATGAATAGAGCAGGTCAGTTGGTATTGGTTAAGGCTGTTTTATCTTCCACTCCCATTTATTCCTTGATAGCTCTTGATCTGCCAAGGTGGGTGATAAAAGCCATCGACAAGAGGAGAAGAGGTTTTCTTTCGAAAGGTCAGGAACAAGCCAATGGGGGTAACTGCCTGGTGTCCTGGGAAAGAGTACAGCGGCCCCTGGAGTATGGAGGTTTGGGGATCCTTAATCTGGAAACTCTTGGCTGGGCACTGCGAGTCAGATGGTTGTGGGCTCAGAAAACTGATCCTTCTCGACCTTGGTCCGGATTTCAAATTCAGGTTCCTCAAAATGCCGAGGCCCTGTTCAAGGTGGCAGTAGACCATATTGTGGGGAATGGGGTTTCCACTCTCTTTTGGAAAGATAGGTGGATTGAGGGCAAAACTATAGAGGAATTGGCTCCCAACCTGTTCAAAGCCATCCCTAAAAGGACAATGAAAAGACGGACAGTGGCCCAAGCCCTTGATAATCGAAGTTGGGTTGCTGATATAAAGGGTGCACTCTCAGTTCAGGTCCTGTTGGAATATCTCCAGATTTGGGATCTTGTTGACAGAGTTGTGCTGCAGCAAGATGCCCCAGATCAACTAAGATGGAAACTTTTTCAGAACGGTATCTATAGCAGCAAGTCAGCCTATGCTGCATTTTTTGTAGGAACCATTAAATTTGCTCCCTGGAGGAGGATTTGGAAGATTTGGGCACCCCTTCGTCGCAAATTCTTCATTTGGCTAGCCATCAACAATAGATGTTGGACTGCAGACCATCTTGCCAAACGAGGATTGCCCCATCATGATGTCGGTCCTCTTTGTGATCAGGAGGAGGAAACCATTCAGCATCTGTTGGTTGGCTGTGTCTTTACAAGACAAATTTGTTCCCTGGTCCTCCAACCTCTACATCTGTCAGCCCTGATACCCTCTCCTTCTGAAGCTCGTTTTTCATTTTGGTGGAAGAAGTCATTGCGCTCAGTCCCTAAGGAGATAAGGAAAGGGCTTAACTCGCTGATTATTTTGGTTTCCTGGGAAGTTTGGAAACACAGGAATTCCTGTGTATTCGAGAATGCCAGACCTAGCATCCCCCTGCTGCTCCAGACAGTGGCTGACGAGATTAGTATTTGGGGCATGGCTGGGGCATCTAAACTCCAGGATCTCCTGGGGAGGCCGCAGGCCCCAACAGTCTAGGTCAGGAGGTCTTTGGTCGAGGTCGGGTTTGTTTCTATGGCGCGTTTATAGGCCTCTTTATGTAGGTTTGTGGGTGTGTGTTCTGTGCTGTGGGGGTTTTAGTCCTTAACCGGACTTTTGTATTCTCTTTTCTCTCTTAATGAAATGACATGCAGCTCTCCTGCGTAGTTCGAGAAGAAAAAAGTTTTCACTCAGTTTGGGATTATTGATTTGTTTTGCAAAATTTTGACAATATGTTTTGTACAGTGCAAAATCAATGATTGCATGCGGATTATCTTGGTTAGTTGGTTTATTTGGTAGTAAGTAAGTTATAACCTTCATATATCTCATCATGTGCATGCTAAAAATGGTGTGGTTTTTGTTATGTATGCACAGCTAGCTTATGATTGATCTTTTGATTGTTGTCTATCTTTTGTTCCTTGGGTTTCTTTTTGTCTCTCTTGAGTGAATAAACATATAAAACATAGGGACTGGTACTGAAATGATGCAATCCGTGTTTCTGGTGTGTTTGAGAATGAAAAAAAATCTGTTCTGTTACTTTTGGCAGATGATGTGATGCATGAGATGACTGCGGCACAGGTCCTGCAAAAGCAACTGTTTGATGCACACGAACCAAATTTACTAGATGAAAATGGTAAGCTCCCCTTGCTGAACTGAAAGATTTCAGTTAGTTTCTCTAGTCTCTCTCTAGTAATAAGGGTTATCTTTACCAGGTGGCACAGGTAGACCTTTTTTGTGCTACCGGTTTTTACCTCATATGTGTTTTTTTTTTGTTAGCTTGATATTTTGCTGCCGTCATATGCATTTATATTGCCTGCTATGTGTACTATTTCGTGTCTTACGACACATGGTTCTAATATATCAGATAATTGTAGCTCACATGTAAAAGTCACCTGTTGAAGCTACAACTTAGTTTATTAACTTATCCAATAAATTTGTGCAGATATGCATATATTTGGATCAAAACCTATGGCTGATCCTTTGGACCTGGTAACTTTGATGAATCTACCTGTATGCTTTCCCTTTTTTGACAATGGCTGATCCACTGGATCAAAAACTCTTTTATTGAAGGTCTGCTGTAGTACTTGCAAGAAGCCAGTCAAGGCTAGCCAATATGCAGTTCATACAGGTGCTATTAACATTTTTGCTTTAACATTATGTAGGGGTAACTACTTGTACTTAAGTTCAATCTGCTCATGTTTTAGGAGTAACAGATCTTGTCAAGTTTGTGTAATTCATCACTGATCTTCTGTGGACATTTAACCCACAAATTCAAACTCATAATATAGCACAAATCAAGATTTTTCAATACATAATTATATATCTTGCAACTGTTTTGCTATAATGCACCTGGGTGCATTTTGTATACAGAATGCACCCACCCTCTGGTTGCAACTGGTTTAGTCTCCTTGTTGCAACTGGCTTGATCCAAATTGCAACTAGTACGCGTCCAGTTGCAACCGGTTCAGACCGACTTGCAACCGGCTCAGTTTGAGTCGCAACTGGCTTGATCCAAATTGCAACTAGTTCAGTCCAGTTGCAATCAGTTCCGTCGAGTTGCAATTGGTCTTATCTCTCAGTTGCAATTGCAGGGTCTGTGCATTCTAAACAGAGAATGCACCCGGGTGCATTTTAGCCTCGCCCTATTTTGCAATTTATACATGTGAAAAGAAGCCCTAATTTGTTACTATTTACATCATTTAACTTAATAGTTGATTAGTGTGTATTGCTTACAATTTCGATACACCTGCTTAGAAAAGCTGGTGGCATTGCCATTTAAAGCATCAGCCACTCCACTGGCCAATAATCTTAATTAAAATGGTGTTATAGTCAAATTCCTTTTATGTGATTTTTCAAATACAAATGGTGGCTTTACTTGTTTATTATTACCCAGTGTGTAAGATGAATACTATCATAGAATATGTGTAGCCAACATTTAGAAGCTGGCATCACCGTTTCAGTAAATTTGTGATCAGAAGCATCCAGTATTTTTTAGCCTTTTCATTGAGACATTTGTTTTCATTTTGCAGAGCGATGTAGTTCAGGGAAGGTAAATACAAATGATTCAATGGGTGTTGATCATGAAAGTCCTACAAAGCCCCGAAAGAAGGGCAGAAAAATAAAAGTGATAAGTAATGGAAGTATCCTATTGTTTATGAGGCAGCCTGTTTATTCATGTTTAGTTTACTGTTAATCCTTTCTTACTGCTATTTGTATTCTCCATGTGGAATACTCTTCTTAAACTTCCTTCATTAATTTACTCTAAATGTTGTGGGTCTTCAAAAGTTTTGCTGCCTTGACATCTGATAGATCAAAAAGTACACATAAAAGTGAAAGCAAAATTTCAACCTGAAAGCAAGAACGGTGCCAATACTTTCGAGTTGGACAATGGACGTGCCAGTAAAGTACAGCCTATAGATTCCACAGGTGATCAAAGTTTGTGCTATTTTCTCTGTAAATATTGTTATGAATTTGGTGACTTTTTTTTATCCTTATGCTTTCCTTTTCGCTGAATTTTCTCAGGGGACATTTGATCTCTATGCCTAGTGTTTGAATGATATTGTGTGTCCATATTAGCTTGCAATGCCTAATTATATAAATTTGTGGGTTCATTTTTAGTTGCATGTAATGATTGGAGTCATATGACCAGGGATATTACATAGGAAACCAATGCATTTACTCTTGCATATGTTTTTATCTAAACAATAGTGTCTGGCCTTTTCTTGCCTAAAATGAGTAGTTGATAACAGACTAACAGTATATCTTTTGTTTTTTTTGGTAGAATTTATTTACATCCGTTTTTGTTTTGTAGTGCTATTTGTTAGATGTATATGTACTGTTGGTATTTTATCTTTTGTATTAGGGGGTTTTGTTTATATTTACCCCTTCCTGTACCTATATATATTTGGGCCTAGTGCTCCTATTATGAATATAAGTGCTATTCCTAACATGGTATAGAGCCAAACTAGGGTTAGGTTTCTTCTCAATCTGCCCTAGGGTTCCTTCTTTTCCCCTTCGCACGTTGCACTTGCGTGCTATTTCCTCGTCGATCGTCTTGTCGAGATCGGCTCTGTTCTCTTCGCCGTTGAGGACGCCTTCGCCCCTGCCTGACGGTGTGACGTGCCGTTGCCAGTACTCGGCCGTCACCGCCGTCCTCCCGCTCGCCCGCCTTGGCCTCCCGCCTTGTCGTCGCCCCGGCGCTGCGCCTGCGGCTTGTTGTCGCCGCTCATCCGGCCGCCCGCCGGATCTCCCACCTGCCTGCACCGACGACCGTCGGATCGCCCGCCCGCGCCGACATCCGCTGGCCCGCCGACGCCCGCTGGACCGCCCGTGCGCTCGCCGTCCGTCCGCCCGTGCTCGTTTGGTTAAAACGAGTCTGAGCCTCTAAGGATGAGGGCTCTGTAAAAAAAAGAAAAGAAAGAAAGAAACAAAAAAAACGCTTGCGCCATTGTTCCTCTGCGCTCTCGCCGTCGCCCGCCACTGCTCTACTTGCGCTCTGGCCGTCACCATGGCTCCTTCGGCTACTTCGTCTAGTGGTGTCCCAGTGTTCGTTGTCCGGTGCTGATCAATGGCACCAACTATCGAGATTGGGTTCCTCGTCTACAGATTCATATGCATGGTCTTCGTCTTTGGGAGTTTCTGACTGGCGTGTTGCCTTGCCCACCTTGTCCCACTGCTCCTACATACCCGGTGATTCCTGAGAAGGCTACGGTTGAAGAGAAGGTGGAGTTGGATTAGTTGCTTGTTGCTTATGATGCGGACGTGGCGAAGCTGCTTGCTGATTATGATGATCTTGCATCGTATGAGTCTCAGTTTACTGCATACACGACATGGGTTGATGAGGATGCTTGAGCTGCTTCTATTCTTGTTGCTAGAATGGAGGACAGGTTTTCGGCTGATATTGTTGAGCTTGATTTTGCACATCTCATGTGGGCCTTTCTTCGTAAGCGCTATGAGCCCACTGGTCAGTCTACCTTTCTTGCAGTCATTCGTTAAGAGCAGCTTGTTCGACAGGGTGATGGTACAGTTGATGACTTCTATGCTCAGATTTTTGCTATTTGGCGCCAGATTGACACTCTTGGTTCTCAGTTGTCAACTAGCACTTTCAGTCTTGCCTGGGTCAGCAACAGACCCTTGAGCTTCGCCGCACCTACGACTTCTTGACGCGTCTCCGGGATGAGTTTGAGCCACTTCGTGCACAGCTGCTTTCTCGACATCCTTGTGTCTCTGATGGAGGCTCTTGCTGCTGTTCGTAATGAGGAGACTCGCCTTCTTGCTGGTGGATTGTTGCGGTACTCTTCAGTTTTGGCCGCCAGCTCCTCCACTCAACCTGTTGTTCCTCCAACTATGGTGCCTTCTTCTGAGAGTGGAGGGGGTGGAGCTCTTAAATGTGACTGGTGTGGCAAGGATAACCATGTGGAGGTATATTGTTACAGGAAGAAGAAGGCTTAGTCTCGTGAGGCTCAGTCTCGCCGAGGTGATCATTCTTCATAGGGTACCTTCGTGGGACTCTTTCAGGCCGTCTATTCTTTCCACGCTCTAGCTCCTTACATCTCCAAGCATATTGTGATGCTACCTAGGCTAGTGATCCCTCTGATCGTCGATCTCTTTCTGCCTATTGTGTTTTTCTTGGTGGTTCCCTTATTGCTTGGAAGACTAAGAAGCATGTAGCAGTTTCTCGTTCGAGTGCTGAGGCTGAGTTGCATGCTATGGCGCTTGTGACGGCAGAGGTGACTTGGTTACGGTGGTTGCTTGAGGATTTTGGTGTTTCAGTTTCTGTGCCAACTCCTCTTTTGTCTGACAGTACAGGTGCTATCAGTATTGCCCGTGATCCGGTGAAGCATGAGCTTACTAAGCATATTGGTGTGTTTGTTTCTTATACACGATCACAGGTTCAGGATGGGGTTATTGCTCTTCAGTATGTGCCTTCAGAGTTGCAGTTGGCTGATTTCTTTACAAAGGCACAAACCCGCGTTTAGCACAGATTTTATCTCTCCTAACTCAGTGTTTTTGACCCACCATGAGTTTGAGGGGGGGTGTTAGATGTATATGTACTATTGATATTTTCCCTTTTGTATTAGGGGGTTTTGTGTATATTTCCCCCTTCCTGTATCTGTATATATTTGGGCCTAGTGCCCCTATTACGAATACAAGTGCTATCCCTAACACTATCAATTTGCCTAAAAGTCACCTCAGAGGTATTGATTGCTTCTCAGTTGTCAGTATGCTTTGCGTCCTCCTAGTGGTTGCAATGCTACAGATCATCTTCTGTTTATGTTTTTTCATGCACAGACAAGTAGGAATGTTATGGAGTAATGATTTATGCACAGACAAGTAGGAATGTTATGGAGTGATGATTTACATTATTCTTTCTTGGATTAAAGCTAAGCAACAAGCAGTGTTTTTTTATTTGCACTAGATAGTCTAATCATTTTTAATGATCTGGGCTCCTACACTGATGCCTATCCAACAGACTCCGTTCCTTTTTTTCTCTTAGGTGGATTCCAGCTGCATGATTAGCATGTGGAATTCGGTTTTGGTGGGGGTTTGGGAGGAAAGAAAGGGGGGTGGGGAGAGGGAGGACCTATACTTTTTCCTTTTTTGCTCCCAATTTTCTGGGAACAAGTTTTTTCGGTTCTCATTCCTCTTGTTAACTGGCCATGGAATGAAGAGGATTAGAATCCTTCATCCTTACCAAGTTGCACAACGGTCTTAACTCCTTGATAGAAGCTTGGGTACTTTTTGGAAGGACCTGAATGATTGTGTTTTCAATGGTGCTAGTCCAAATGTTTTGGTGATCCTATAAACAGTGGATAATGGGAGTTCTGATTCTAAAATTTGACTCCATCCTTTGTATCATTCTCCTCTCTTCTTAATGAAAACAGCTTTCCTGAGTTTTTGAAGAAAAAAGAAATTGTTTACACCCAGTTTCTTCATAATGAAACCTTGCCCGCATAGCTCTATCTTCTACATTCCATGCTGGTTCATAGCACTTTTTTTTTTGCTTACCCAGTTAATGTTTGTTTAAAGTCAGTTGCATAGCTATGCAGCAGGAACCAGAAGGCCCAAGGCTCTACTTTGGATGTTCATCCAATTTCCCAACTGTTGTTTTGACTTGAGAATAATATAATTTTATTCAATTTTCATGGCATTGTTACCTCTGATTAGATAGTGTTTTGATTTTCTCATTTAATTATATCAGATGCGCCAGTTCCTCTCGCAACAAAAATGTATCATTCACAGGGTAACTACCGTCTTCGATTGGAGCTTGGTCAGCTGTATCGCGAATCATGTATGGAGCATTTGAGCAGCCACACAACTTTAAACTTGTCACATGGAAATGGATTAATGGCGTCACAGTTTACGCCATGTGACAATTCATCATTACCTGCTTCTCAGAAGAACCTTGTTCCTCAAACAAAGGTTTGATGCCACCCTGTAAGCACTGATAGGATATTTTGACATGTTCTCTTACTGATGATGCATTCTGCTATGTTTCTTCTCATCAGCTTATTGCAAGCACATCTGAATCATGCTCAGGAATTCCTCAGCAATTATCAGCAAGCATGCCTAACCACTCACTAATAACCAAAACTGAGAGAGCAGATACACAAGCATCTACGGTTAGCAATGAAGGTTCACGATCCAGATGCAACAAAGCTGCTGTTCCCCATTCGAGAAACAAAGGTTGGAACATGATCTTTCTTTCACTCCTGTAGTGACTTCATTGTTCATTCCTTAAAAACTTTGTTAAACAACAAATGAGTTGTGCTGGTCATATACACCCGTCGAAAGGAATTGTAAGCACTTATTGACTAAAAGGCTCCCGAAAATCTTTATCATTGTTTAGCACCCTTATCCTGGCTTGTGAAAGAAAGTTATAGGATTTGGACCTACAATCACCGCATGCGATGCCTAAACCTTCTTACATGAAAGGAATGTATAGCATTATTATCTTACTAGTAATTGCGCATTTTGTTCTCTAGGCAGCAAGAAGGCGCAGCAGCAAGCTAATGGACATGTTCATGTGATCAAGTCCTCAGTAGAGTAATAATAAGCTTATTAGCCCATTGGTAGGTACTCCACCATTGGCTTTTGTCACCTACAATTTCAATCTTGGAACACAGTTCATCACTCAATATAATAAGCTTATGCTGATTGATTTTGCAGGTAATTTATTGGTCTAGTGGTAGTATCACCGGTGAAGAGTCTTTTCTTTGTTCCTTTTTCAAAAATTGGTTCTTATCAGGATGGTTTTGAATTGGACGGCCCGGATTTGGGATCATTTTGGTGAGTCAAGATCTCTGAAATTCATTATAACTATAATGCCATCACACGAATTTTAGCTCTTAACGTTGTCTCATCTGTTCCACTCAGGTTCGTCGACTCTTGGTATAAGAAGCTAACCTTCTAGTTCTAGCACTGATGATGGAGTCTACCTATTTAGCTGTAAATATGGCCTCAAAGGCCTTCTCTTCTACCTGCCTCACTTGCTGCGGAAGATTGTGAAACAGATGAACAATTTTAATATAGCCCTCATCTTCTCACTTCTCAGTATCCAGTTTGTGTTTGATTATTCTTCCCTTTTGCTAGGATTGTCAGTGGCAATGGATTGCTTTTATAGCGGTTGCTGTGGTTGCTCCTTTCTTTCCTTTTTCCTGTGCGTTCCTGCTGCGCGAGTTTATCGAGCAATGTTTTGCAGTCGGTGGTGCCACAAAAATGAAGAGCGCAAGCAGCTAGCAGCACAAATCATGCTTTTCACTCAAATTTCATCATTTCCATAGTACTCCAGCACAAATCAACAACATTTTGAAATGTTCGTAGTGTTCACATCGACAGTAAACAACATGCCAAAGTTCTCTTGTTCCTCAGATCGAACCGGAATTGCGAGACATTGTTCATGAGGCTACTGCAAATCGATCGTTCGAAACACGGCGAACTGAAAATGCCAGCACCGTGCCGGAGTTCTTACTACAGCGCTGATCATTTCTTCTACTTTCGTGCTACAAAGAACGCCCTAGTTTTGTTGATCCAAAAACGGCAGGAGATCGAGAACATGGTAGCAAGAGACGTCACAAAAGGTTTCGCTGCCCGCGAGGCGCGCGTTCCGACCCCGTCGACGATCAGTGGATGGCGGCGATGTCTGCCCTGATGAGCTCCAGCACCTCCGACGGCGCGGCGGTCGCGGTGACGGTGACGACGGCGGCGCCCCCGCCGTGGCCGTGGCGCGCCACCGTGGCCACCAGCACCTCCACCCCGCGGCGGTGGAACGCCTCCAGCACGCGCGTCAGGGCGCTCGGCCTCGTCGGCGCCGGCAGCCGCGCGGAGAAGCAGACAGTGGCGACGGCGACGGCCACCTCGGGCCGCGGGCGCGGGCACGGCGGCCCCCGCACCGCGCGGTACGTCTCCAGCACGGCCGCCGCCTCCTCCAGCATCCTCACCCGCGCCGCCGCCGCATCCACGATCTCCTCCCGGCTCGCCGGCTGCACCCCCCGCCCGCCATGGAATGAGATCGCCGCCAAGAACGACGTCAGCCAAGAAGAGAGAAAACCACGGCTCGTCGGCGTTGCCAACAAGCGAGACTCAACTCAACTCACCCGGTTGGTGGGGAGGTCGTTGGGGAGCATGGCGCCCAGCTCGGCGAAGAGGGAGGACACGGTGCGCCGGTGCGCGCGCGTCCCCGTCCGCCGCTCCGCCGCCGACGCCGACGTCCCCGCCCCCGAGGTGGCCAGCGACAGGTCCAGCGGCAGCCACCCTCCTCCAGCCATGGCCGACGAACAACCGGCAGCAGACTAGCAGCACGAGCTCCTCCCTCCCTCTGCGCTAGCGCTACTCGCTTCTGCTTCTTGTGCTTCTGCAGGGCGCGTTTGATCTTGTCTTGAGCAGCTCAGGAGGAAGAGGAGGAGGAGGAGGAGACGTTGGGCTTGGCGTGACATGGCGGGCGTGTCGTGTCGGGAGTGCAGTGGGCATGTGAGCAAAGTGGCGGTGGCGGCAGGCTTTGGGTTGGTGGTGGGTAGCCGAGAATGGAACCTGCAGCTGGTCTGTAGAGGGCGGCCGCAGAGGAAGGAGACCAGGGGAGCGGCCTGCTTTGGGAAACCGGTCAAGCAGCAGGGTCTTCACAAGGGGACAAGGAGGAAAGCTGCTTGACAGGATGTGTACAACTTTTCATCAGAGGGGAAAAAAATAGCAGTGGAATGGGATTTGGGATCTTGTTTTGATGAAATTGTGGGCATTGCCAAGTGGTTTCATGTGGATTTTGGGGGCATTTAGGGGTGTAAATTGTATGTATATTTGGCAACTAGAGCTAGGGCCTAGGGGCATCTCAATGCTGTGCTGCAGTTTCTTTGATGAAGATTTGGCAACTAGAGAAAGGGGCCATCCATGCATGAGATTCTCTTCTCTGCTGAGTGGTTCAGATGAGCTCTTGCCTCTGCTGCTGAGTGCTGACAGAGAAAGGAGAAGGTGCTTTTGAATCCTACCTTTCTTGTGGACTGCTTTTGTTGCCTTTTGCTAGGTGCTTGTATCCAGTTAACTGGGAATATAGATTGGGAGCAGGGGATTTGTAAAAAAAAAGTGATGGTTACAAAGGACTGAAATACTAACTATAAAATCATCCTTGTACATCGGTGTAGTTCAATATTGATCTGCATTTGACCGTATTAGGAGGGAAAAGAAGGATAAAAAAACTATCTTTGATTGTTTCTGCAGAAGATGTTCTGCAGTGACATCTGAATTTAGCAGTCACACGGTAGAGTCCTCTCTGTATAGGAAAATTAACTTGAAAGTGAAAATGGGGGTGAATGCATAAGCATAATAGCATAAGACTGCAACGTATCATGTGATGCATGGGGTTGAAATTAACATTGCATGGCTAGGAAAAAGATTGTGATTTGTGACTGGTCATCTCCAGTATATCTCATATCTTTTATGATTTCCGGATGAACGCGTTCGATTCGTTTGAAAGTTGATCTTCAATATATCACCATGCATTTTTTTTCTTTCTGAGGTGTCTTTGCAAAACATTGTTTTTCTTCTTAAAGAAAAGTAAATAGACCCCAAGATTGTTTTTGCTGCTGCAACAGGTAAAGAAGATACAAGATGATTCGTGGAAAGAAATGCTGCTAGATTATCTGAAGCTTCGACTTTCAAGTGAACACAAGGGAAACTTCTCTGCCTTAATTTATCCTGAAAGTTTGAAGAACAATTCCCTCTTAAGTTTGAACATGAAAGACACGAAAAATAACATTGTAGAATGAATAAGTACCACACTGTTCATAAGGCTGCGGCGAATCAACTGCGGTGCTGGGTTGTTTCTGCTCATTTTGAATTTTTGATAAATTGATAGCAAAACGCTGTGACTGAAACTACTCGATCAATAATTTCTCTGCCATGTTCAACGTTCCTCTATGAATTTTTCTCAATTTTCCATCTTACGGAAAATGGAAGAAAAAGATGACAGTATGGCACCATTTGACAAGAACCAACCAAGAGATCCCAAAAAGTTCACGGCGCGCTGCCATGCCAGCAGGAGAAAAAGAATCAGTTGATGGTAGCGATGTCGGCCCTGATCATCTCCACGACCTCCGGTGCCGCGGCGGCCGCGGTGACCGTGACGATCACGGCGCCGGCGCCGTGGCGCGCCATGGTGGCCACCAGGACCCTCACCCCGCGCCGCTCGAACGCCTCCACCACGCGCCGCAGCGCGCCAGCGGGCGCCGGCGCCGGCAACCGCGCCGAGACGTTCACGGTCCCGCGGGACGACACGGTCACCTCGTGGCCGGGGCGGGGCCGGACACGGTAGCCCTCCAGCGCCGCCGCGGCGTCCTCCAACGCCTTCACCCGCGCCGTCGCCGCGACCACGACCTCCTCCCTGGTCACCCGCTGCGCACCGCCGCCATCGATGGCCAGGAAGAAGAAGAAAAAAAAACATCGCAAGTTAAAAACTGCCGTCTCGCGCCATGACCCATCGCCGCAAGAACGGGGATGAGGAGAGAGCAAGGAGTTCGATCACTCACCCGACGCCGAGCGGTGGGGAGGACGGGGATCATCGCGCCCAGCTCGGCGTATAGCGCGGCCACCCTGCGGCGGTGCCTGCGTTGGCCGTCCCTGTCCCGGCGCCGCCGCCGCTCAGCCGCCGACTCCGCGGTCGCCGGCGGCGCGGCCACGGCGTCCAGAGACGATGGCTCAAGCGGGAGCCCTCCTGCCGCCGCCGCCATGAGAGGCGCTCGTGAAGAAAGAAGGTGCTTGCTCCGTCAGTCGTGCGGCCGCGCGCATGTGAACCAAGTGCAGTTGCACACGGCGAGGAGGAGAGGAGAGGAGAGGTTTGGTGTCAGCTTTTGGTTGGTGGCGGTTAGCCTGGAATGGAAGCTGCAGCCTCCTGGCATGGGCTGCTGCAATGCTGCTGCATGGCAGAGGAGACAGGCCGGAAGAGCTGCCTGCTCTGGCCTCTGGGAAGGCTGCAAAAGCTCTTTCTTTCTTTCTTTCTTTCTTTCTTTCTTTCGTTCGTTCGTTCTTTGTGTTTGTTGATTTGTTCATTATTAGTGCTTTTGAAGCGATATGCTCCGTTTAATTTCTCCCTTTTCAGCGGCTGGAGCTGTGTATGAAATTCATGATGAAACTTGCAGGAAACCATGGAGGGGGGAAAATCCATGACAGCCCTTTGGTTGGTTGATACTGTTGTTTGATTGGCAATAGAAATAGGTAGGCTATTGCAAAATTCCCATGGGAAAATTCATCATGAAACATCAGGTTGTTCTATTCTATAGAGCCGTTGCACCGGAATTCTCCATACATGTTTGATCCATCAAGTGCATACTGGCAGTGTACACAAAAATATCAAGTGCGAAATTATATTGAATAAATGGCTGAAAAAAAAACCATAGACTACATGTGGATGACAGACTGATTAGGACAAATACTCCCTGCCACTTTCTTATGTGATATAATCATGTTTCATGGATGAAGATCCGCTGCAACAGCGAGATGGACAAGCATCAAGGCCATGACAGGTTTCACCCTTCCTGCCCTGCCCAGGCTCATCAGGCCAACCTTCCATCTTGGAAGTTGACCAGGGATGAAATTGAGCTCTGGTCAGCTCTGGATTGGAGCAACATTTGCTCCTTTGGGGATGTTTGTTTTTTCAACCCTGAAGCCGTGCCAGAAACCTGAATAATTCCCATGATTATATTAGATCAACATAACTGCATCATCCGCGTAAAGTGAAACTCAATGACGGAGAGGGCGACTTGACAAGGGCTGGAGAACCGCTGTCTGCATAATCGCATTCAGGATATGCATGGCTATTTGCACAGCTAGATTTGAAAGTTGGACCTGTACTTTGCCATCCAATTCAACAAAACAATGTAGCTGATCGAGAACAGAGTAAACTCTAGACAGTTTGTACGGGTAAGTTGTCTAGGCTCAACCCTGTTTATGAAACCCTGCAATACCATAACATGAGGTTTACTGAATGCAATTACGGAAGACTGACACCAAGTGAGTTCCATATTAGTTCCCTATTGGTTCCAACAAAAGATACTGCCTCTTGGCCCACATTCTCACATGATCTGAAGTTGGTCAGGCCTCTCTTTTGCCTCTTACAAGTTCCAACAGAACAAAACAAGGTGAAACCTGCAGATGCATTCTAAAGTTCTTAATAGCCAAAGGAAAGGGAAAAAAAAAAAGGAAGCACATAGTAGCTTCTGTTGGTCCAACAAAAATGAAGACTAGAACTTTATGCAAATCCCAGACAGAAACTTAACTAAAATGTGGACTTCTTTTTCAGTCAAACAACCACAACTTCTCCGCTTCAGGCTCTCCGCGTTTTCAGTCAAACAACCACAACCAGAAACAACCACGCGGAGAGCCTGAACCTGATATCCTCGTTCCAGAAATGAAATTACACGGTAACACTAAGCTTCATTTCAGTCAAACAACCACAACCTGTAACACTTAGTTAGGCCTTTTTAGCCGTGCCAGAAGAGAACAAGCTACAATCTGCAGACGCATTGTAGTGTCTTACAAACGAAAAAAAATGGAGGACATAATAGCTCCTGTGATTTGACAAAATGGAGCTTAGAACTGCAAGGAGTACGAAAGACGTTTAATATTGTGCACAGAAACTGAAGTCAAATTTGAGCCTTTTATTCCGCATGTATCAATAAAAGGGCAGAAGGCCTGAAACTGCCATCATCTTTGCAGAAATGAAAATCAAACTGAAGCACACAGATTCACTTTTCAGTCAAAACAACCACAATACATCATCAGGTCAAAGTTGACCTGTCCTGTCAACCATCAATTGAACACTCACCAAAGTAATATTAGCTGTAAACTTCAAACATGGCCTGCACAGTCATGATCATAACAATAAGGAATATAACCTACCATGATGTCTTACACTATCACAAAGTAAACTGCCCAACAGAATACTAAATATTTCAAAGCACAAGGCATGCAAGCAGATTCAGCTAGGTGGATTTGTAAATTGGCCAGGTACTACCATACTTCGGCTCAGCTCCTCAGCAGTGATTAATTTGTCTCTGCTGGCAATGGCAATCTGCCGCTAGCACGATCTGAAAAGTACCATGCGTACGAATTAAAATTGCTTCGTAGGTCACTAACTCACTATATACAATCTATTTTACTTGAAAAGGTTAGTGGCTTAGTGATGTACCAGCTGGAGTTAGAAGCTCATGAAGGGTATGGCGTTGTAGGACTTTACATGGTCACTTACCTTCCTCAATCCTCATCCTCCCAGATTTGGGCTCAACCGTGAAGGCGCCAACATCAGCGCTCACAAAGATAATACCAACACCTTCTGCAATCCCAATCACATCAGCTAGGCTATTGGGGTTGCCAATGGGGAGCATCGTCCCAATGCCAATGACCCTACGCTGTACCCAATGACCACAGGTAAAGTCTTGAGGCCACAATGGTAGCCAGCCCCAGCGAACCGTCCTCCATCGGGACGGGGACAACTTCCGCACCGTGCACGTCGGGCATGTCCTGACGTTTAATCGAAGACAAGCTATGGTCGCCCAAATCATACATGACAATCGAACCAGAGTGAAGCGTGAAGCAGACGACATTTCCGACAACCTCGCCGCGCTTGGGCTCAACGCTAGAACAGCGACGATCGGCAACAGAGGAGGCGGCGCTCCACTCGCCCGTCTCCGACGAGTACACGCTCGCCCACGTGGGGTCATATTCCACGAAGCCGGCCCACACGTAGACGACGAGGAACGGGCCACTGTGGCAATCCAGGTGGTCGCAGCCGCCCACGGCGCAGAGCACCGCCGCAGAGAAGCCCCGGAGACGGGGGCGGGGCGTGCGCATCCCGCGCCGGTCGTGTGGTCGATGGCGGTTGCGTGTTAATAGATGCATGTAGTCTTGGCCGGCCAGGCTCTATCTACAACAAAAGAGATTTACACAAGTCCTATCTCCAGCTCAAACTCCTGGCCGGTTACGATCTACTCTATCTGTTACGTCATATGTTTAACACTCCCCTTCAATCTAAACTTCGTAAGTTGAGATTGTGTTTGAACATCTGCAGCTGACCCTCTCCAAGCAACTTTGTAAAATCATCTGCAATCTTCTCCTTGGTCAAGCAACCGTTTAGCTACTCGCTCTTGAACAAAATTATGGTCAATTTCAATATGTTTAGTGCGAACATGAAACACAGGATTAGTAGATAAGTATTTAGCTCCCAAATTATCACACCACAATTTTGCTACTTTGGGCGCCTGAACCCCAAGTTCACAAAGCAATGTCTGTATCCACGTAACTTCAGCCTCTATACTTGAGCGAGATACCGTTGCTTGCTTACGTGCACTCCATGACACAAGATTAGGACCTAGAAAAACAGCAAAACCTCCTGTAGAACGCCAGTCATCTAGACACCCTGACCAATCTGCATCAAAATAAGCACTCACAAGCAATGGTGAAGCTTTATTGATTCTTAAACCAAGCTTCAAAGTATACTTCAGATATCTTAATATCCTCTTTATTGCAGCGCAGTGAGTCGTAGTAGGAGCATGTAAAAACTGACAAATCTTGTTAAGGAAAAGAGATATCTGGTCTTGTTAAGGTTAAATATTGCAAAGCTCCTACCACACTCCTGTATTGCATTGCATCATTAGGTCCAAGAATTTTACCTTCATGAACCGAAAGCTTCTCCGAAGTTGAGAGAGGTGTAGCAACTCCCTTGCAGTCACTCATACCAACTCGCCTCAATACATCAGAAGCATATTTGCCTTGTGTCAGTAATATACCATCACGCACCTTACTTACTTCAATTCCTAAAAAATAATGTAGATCACCCAAATCTTCAAGGGCAAATTCTCTGTTAAGATCTTGCAACAGCGCTGAAGTCACATCCGGATTGGAGTTAGCAACAATTATATCATCAATATAGACAAGAACAAATATTGTAATATCCCCTTTGTTATAAAAGAACAATGACATGTCTGCTTTAGACGACTTGAAGCCCAATTGACACAGCTTAGCACTTAATTTGGAATACCACGCTCTAGGCGCTTGTTTAAGCCCATACAACGCCTTGTCTAGCTTGCAAATATAATTAGGAAAAGACCGATCCTCATATCTTGGAGGTTGTCTCATGTATACATCTTCTTCCAAAACACCATGAAGAAAAGCATTTTGTACATCTAATTGATGAAGGGTTCAACCCCTAGAAACAACAATAGACAAGACAATCCTGATAGTAACTAGTTTAACCACCGGACTAAAAGTATCCTCATAATCTATTTCATATCTTTGTTTGAAGCCTTTAGCTACCAATCGTGCTTTATATCTGTCTAAACTTCCATCCTATTTTCTCTTAATTTTGTAAACCCACTCGCAATCAATGATATTAGTACCTTTGTTGGGAGGAACCAAATACCATGTCTTATTCTTCATTAAAGCTGAGTACTCAGCATCCATAGCCTCTTTCCAGTTTTTATCTCCTAAAGCTTCATCTAAATTTTGTGGCTCACCAGAAGAAGTAAAGCAACCATACCTAATTGTGCCATCAGTATATACCTTTGCCTTTCGTATTCCACTTTGTGACCGAGTTCTTGGTCTGAATCCTTCATCATCCGGAGCAGGAGCAGGCGCATGCAATACTGGAGCTGGCGGAACAGGCGTATTTTCTACAAAATCTTCACCAGAATTATTAGCAGGTGTATTAGGAGAACCAAACATATGATCACCAATATGTTCGCCCCCATGATCAGATGGTAAAAGATGATCTGGAAGAAGAGAAATCTCCGCTCGTAAGCATGCTCCTGCATTGGAATGAAGTTGGGAGAAGGGAAAAACTTGCTCATCAAAGGCAACATGTCTAGATATGTATACACGTCTAGAGGAAATATCAAGACATTTAAAACCTTTATGAGAGTGGCTATAGCCAAGAAAAACACATTGTTCGGATCGAAATTGAAGTTTATGAGCATTGTAGGGCCTTAGATTCGGCCAACAAGCACACCCAAACACATGCATGAATGTGTAGTCCGGTTTGTGCTAAAACAGATGCTCTAAAGGCATGTCATCATAAATAATTCAGCTGGGGAGACGATTAATGATGTAGGTGGCAATAAGAAAAGCATCATCCCAAAATTTGAGAGGCATTGATGCATGAGCAAGAAGGGAGAGACCTACTTCAACGATGTGGCGATGCTTCCTTTCTGCGGCGCCATTTTGCTGATGTGTATGAGGACAAGACACAAGATGTGAAATCCCAACCTTGCTAAAAAAGGAATTGAGCTTCTGATATTCACCTTCCCAGTCGGTTTGCATAGCTATAATTTTTCGATCAAACATACACTCAACAAGATTTTGAAATTCATGGAATTTTTGGAAGACTTCAGACTTGAACTTAAAAAGATAGATCCAAGTGAATTTACTAAAATCATCGATGAAGCTAACATAATATTTCTTTCCTCCAACAGAAGTTGAAGCAGGACCCCAAACATCAGAAAAAATAAGTTGCAAAGGATGACTAGAAACACTATTCGATTTTTGATATGGGAGCTGATGACTCTTTGCTTGTTGACAAGCATTACAAATCGACTCACTTCCTTTGTTGCTAACACAAGACAAATTATTGCTACTAATAACTTTTGACACTATGGGAGCAGAAGGATGACCCAAACAACTATGCCATCTTTCAAAAGATGGCTTGACGACTCCAAAAGTTTGCTTTATTTCGGATGTTGAAGGAAGAGGGTAAAGCCCTTTGTGATAGCACCCTTTAAGGATGATGTTCCTCGTTGCTTGATCCTTAACAAAAAAATAATTAGGGTGAAATTCAAGAAATGTTGAATTATCTTTATCGAGGCGATGAACAGAAACAAGATTCTTAGCAGCTTTTGGAACATGAAGAATTTTGTTTAGATGCAAATTTTGAACTGGGGATTGAACAATTGAATGACCAATATGTTTGATTTCCATACCTGCGCCACTGGCCTTGTGAATCTGGTCGTTGCCATTGTACTTCTCCCGGATGGCTAGCTTCTCAAGATCACTAGTAATATGGTCAGTGACTCCAGTGTCCGTGTACCAATTTGTGTCCATGGAGTAAATCATAGCAGTAGCAACGTGACGTTCATCAGGCACATAATTTTCATCAAATCTGTGCCAACAATCAGATGCCATATGACCAACTTTGTAGCACACTTGATAGATGGGGCGTCCATTGGTGTCATAGCTTGGAATATTAGGATATTGCTTGCGGTGCTGCTGATTGGGAAAATTGCCACGCCCCTGTTGCCCACGGCCACGGCCTCCAAAGCCACGGTCAGGACCAGAGCGTCCACCACGACCTTGCATCTGCTGGTTGGAGAAGTTGCTAGGGCTTCGCATACGCTAACCACCACCACGGCCACCTTTTCCTGCCGAATTGATAGAAGATGGAGAGCTGCCTCCTTGCTGCAGCTCTAATCTAGTTTCAAAACTCAACAATTGAGAGTATAATTCAGGCAACGTAATTGGTTCTACCCTAGTTACAAGAGAAGAAGTTAATGGATTGTACTCAAAATCTAGCTCATTGAGGATAAATGCTACCAATTTTTCATCTTCCAGAGGCTTCCAGCAGCTGTCATCTCATCTGCAAGTGCCTTCATCTTCCCGTAGTACTGGGATATCGTCATGTTGTCCTTCTTGGTGGTAGCGAGGGAGAGACGAACATTAACAGTTTGCGCATGAGTATGAGAGGCGAGCATGTCACCAATCATCTTCCAGAGTTCAGCCGCCATCTTCACGGAGGCCACCTGCCCAAGATATCCTTGGATAAGGAGGAGAAGAGGAACCCTAAGACTTGCTAGTCAGAGGCGAACCACTCCTCATAGGCAGGATTATCCACCTTGATGACCGTGTCATCAGCTTGCTTCACGTTGATCTCAGCAGCTGGAGCAACAGCCTTGCCATTGATGAAGCGCTCCAACCTTGTGCCCCGTAAGGTCGCAAGCACCTGCGCTGTCCACACTACATGGTTTTGGCGCGTCAGCTTCTCGGTTACTTGAGCACCGAGGAGTGGATTAGCAGCAGACGAACTTTCGTCATGGAGATTAGAAATTAGTTTTTCCTAGGCTCTGATTACCATGTAGAAAATCAAAGGCGCGAAAGAGCGGAACGTCAACACCCTACCTTGGGTCGATAACGGTTGCATGTTAATAGATGTATCTAACACGACGCAGATGATTACATATATGTAGTCTTGACCGACCAGACTCTATCTACAACAAAAGAGATTTACACATTCCTATCTCTAGAACAACTCAAACTCCTAGCCGGTTAAAATCTACTCTATCTGTTACATCGTATGTTTAACACCAGACAAGGAGGTCCTCCGCCGCAGCATTCATGTACAGGAGGACGCGGCCGTGGCGGCAGTCGAGCGCCCACGAGTCGCGGCTGCCGCGCGCCGGCTTGGGGAAGGGGGACCCCGCCGTGGTGGCGACGAAGCGAGGCACAGTGTACCCAACCACCAACGAGCAGTTCTCGATGAAGCCGAGCAGCGGGGGCGTTCCGTGGAAATCGCGGTAGCGGCGGAGGAAGGCCGGGTCGGTGAGGATGCGGCGCCAGGGCTTGCAAACGAGGGAAGCGCGGAAGAGGTGCGCAGGCTCATCGGGCGGGACGCGGAGGAGGATCTCCGCCACGGAGTCGGGGTCAGCTCCGGCAGCGCCATGGCGGTGGTGCGGTGTGAGGTGAGGGTTTGGGGAAGAATTTTGGTGGCTCGCCGACGACGACGACGGGAGCAAGGAAGGAGAGAGGAGTGGAACCAAATCATGTGGGCTAGGATTGTACGGATTAGGCCCAGGATTGGTGTTTCGGCCTGTTAGTTACTGTGATCAAGGAACCATGGGCTATTGGGCTTAGGTAGGCTTACTGCAATCTTATTCTTAGCTAGTCCACATATTTGAGAATATTTGCTACGATCGTTTCAGTGCAAGAATGCGGTAGAACAAACCGAACGTTAATGTTGATCTCCATTTCTGTTCCTCCAGGTTGTAGTAATGTTACAGAGTGTGAGCTCTTCACTAATTCAGCGTGAAGTGAAGAAATTGATTTTCCTTTCCGTCTAAAAAGTTATCGGTGCCGATTGTCCTATAGCTGAGCACACTGCCGTGAGGTTTATTTGGTCGTACTCGTACGTCGTCGTCCTGTGCTGATTCCAAGAATTGGAAAAAAAAAGATAGGACGAAGAATCATATCGTGTTTGAGAAAGAAAAAAACAACACAAATCCACCAAAGTTGTGGTGATGGTGGTAGGGTAGTAGCGACTTACTCCTTCCCTTCTAAATTGTATTCTAAATTGTAGATCGTTTTTTATTTCTAAATTTATAATTTTTACTAGCTACTCAGATATATATTATATTTGCATGCATAGTAGAAAAATTATAAATCTAAATATATCAAAATAATCTATAATTCATTAAAAAGACCCAATCCTGATGTGTCATCTACCTTCAAAAACTCTAGGAAGAACTCCTCTACCCTTGTAACATTCCTCGACATATTGACACACGAATAATTAGTCATTTGTTCTTCATGGCTCACATCTGGAGTACAATCTAAAATCACAGAAAACTACTTTGCATCTTTGATGATCTTTAGTATAGTTTTTTTCACACAATCTACAAGAAGAGAAATAATCTCATTCTGAATTTATGCCCAAGATAATGATGATGAATCTCATTATTTTAAATCCACCTAATATGGTCTTGCATCACGGGATCAAATTCACCCATCATTTCAACTGTGCCCAGAAAGTTACCATTGCTATCTTGATATAGTTTCTCATTTTTCCCTCGAAAAGCCAAATTATGTTTAGCAAGAAACTTGACAGCAGAAATAATTCTTACTAAAACTTGTCTCCAACGCTCTCTCTCCTTTGCAATTTCTCGTTGCAAATCATCGTCAATTGTTTTATTTTTGCTCAATCTTAGCCTAACTTCATTCCAAGTATTCATGTTTGTTATATGCTCAGCACTGTTCTCATGTTGCTTGAGTCTAAGACTAAGATGTTTTCAATCCCTCAATCCATCATGTGCTAGCAAACTTTTGCTCTGACTTGATTTGAACAATTTGCAGCAAAAACAAAAAACTTTGTCCACATGTTTAGAGTAAACAAACTATTTTCTATCAACCACCTCACCATTGCTTAACTTTCTGGAGTAGTAAGCATATGAAAAATGTCTATTAAGAGCATCTACAGGGAACTCAAGATTCAATTCTCTCACCAGTCCCTTTTCAATCAATATATCTCTACCCTTAGTATTAAGATTTTCCCAAGTTCTAGGATCAAAGACATCATGAATAGAAACTTCTTGCACATCATCAATTGAATTTTCAGGTTGAGAGAAAGGCTGTAAATTTTCATTCTTTGTAGCTTCATCAATGTCATCAACTTGTTCACTTAAATTATCATTAACTTGTTGCTGTTGCTGCCCTTGTTCTTCAATATCAAGTGCATTTACAGGATTACCATCAGGCACAACACTGCTTGAAGCTGAAAAAAACTTTGTATAGCATCTTTTTGAGATTGAATAAATTGATATTCTACTCTTTTCCATTTTCTTTTTTGAGATCCCGACAAATGTTTTTTAGGTAACATTTTAAGTTTCTAACACCTAAATTAGAAGAAAAATATGACTATATGAGTACCGAGTACTAGAAATTGAAGTAATTAATTTAGATTAAAAATGATAAGAAAAAAAAGCCTGACGAGGAAGGGAGGAAGCACACTGCACCTGCATGAGCCGCAGTCCCGCACGATGCGCCGTCTGTGGTCTCAGGTCTGCCTGTCACGGCGTCGCCGTAGGCAATCTGCGGTTGAGGTGTCGCCGTGTCGGGTCGCTGTCGCCTTTCGCAGCGCACGACAGGGGGCAGGGGGCACTCGCACAGTCACCGCGTCGGCAAGGACCTGGGGCATGCGGAGACGACAAATTACGGATGGCCAACTGCGGACGGCGTGGCGTAGACCTGAGATCAGGCGACAGGCATTCGCGTCATTGCCTGTATACCTAAAAGGCCTATACAGCTATACCTATTACCTGGGGTCTTGGGCTGGGCCCCCCACTCCTGTGGGCCCTAGGCTGGTGCACCTCGTGCACCCTCCAAGGGCCAGCACTGTTTGCCTGCAACCGTTCCTACTCTACGACACCGCTGCCTCCGTCTCATTTGCATTTTAATTACTAGCGAGAGACGTACATATATATAAATATGTCGAAGTCCCGCGGTTTTAGAACCCCGGCCACTCACTTTATTGTAATATTAAAGTTGGCGGAGTTAGTATCCACTGTCGGGACCTCAACGAATTACGGCAAACTTAGGCCTCGTTCGTTTTGGCTGGAACGGTCCGGAACGTGGCATGTTCCACCCGGATCGAATAGGCCCGGTTTGAAGTCAGGTTGGACCAAGAATGGTTGTTCGGTTAGGTACGGCCCGGAACGAAAATGGGCCCGGAATGAACTTTCCACCCTCTCCACGGCCCGGAACGCTTCCACTGGTCTCACCCCCCGGTTCCGATCCAGGCGACGGATGTACGAGGCGATGCGAGGTGGAACAAGGCGACGCGAGGTGGCGGCACGCGAGGCGACACGGCGGCGGCGCGAGGTGACGGCGTCGTGGCATGGGACATCTTCGACGGCCACCACCGCGACGACGGCTGCTGCCTTCTCGCCGGTAAGTCGCTGCCTTTTCCTCTTCTCTCCCTCTCGCCCTGGCAGATCGATCTGGCGCTCGATCGATGGTGCTTGATAGGGGTCAGCTTGCCGCGCTCTGGATCTTGGCCAGCAGGTAGGGGTAGCACCATGGCGCTGCTCCCCTTCCTATCTAGCGAGTAGCGACCACCTCCTGTTTCTTCTTTGCTACAGGTATCATCGGGGCTCGCCGGCTTTTCTTGTGGGGGGCGAAGTTTCAGTTCTCGCATGCTTCTTTGCTCCATCTCTTCTTGGGTTTTGCTGCAAGGATTAGTCCAACTATTCCGTGAATTTCGGTGTCCTTTACGTGTTCCTACTCAGAAAATAATAACGGGAGGGATGCGCATGGTTTTTCTTGTTTCGTCAGGTGGTGTTTTTGTTGCGAGTTTAGGGCTGAAATAAATATAGGATGATTCTTGGTTTCTTGGGCTTCGCCTTGTTTGCTTCACCTTCAGTTTTGAGTGATCGATTGTACTGAGCATTTATTTACTAGTATATCATGTCTTTTTTCTTCGTTGCTTATGAATAGATGTACTCTGAGTAATAACCTGTTGCATAGCTGTATGCTTTGCTAAACAAGGAACAGAATGTTTGTAGTTTAAGCCTCCTAAGATTCCAAAGGAAGAAATAATCTTTAGATCACAATACTATGCCTCTTGAGAGTTTCAATTTTGGATTCAATTAGTTATCTGTCATTCAAATTTAAGTGTTAAATCAATTTGGGAATGCGTCAAAAATGAACCCCTATTGGCTACCAACCATGGATTTCCAGGGATCTTGGGTCTGCTTGCTCACAAATTGCATATAAGTATCTTGTGCAATAGTTTGTGATCCAGTGAGATCCCAGCTAACTGAAACTTGGTAGCATTTCTTGTTTGATGTGGTTCTTGTTTGATAGTATTAGTTGAGGTGAAAAAGGATCAAGTAGATCTGCAGGGACACATGGAGTGCCATCTACAGTTTCAGTTTCAGGGGCTGCTCCATCTAAATGTGCCCATTTAGTTCTAACACGGTCACACAGCAGCTCTTTTTTCTAGAATTTGTGAGGAAATCAGGCATGCAAGATCACTTGTACATTTTCTCACATGATGTATCATGTTAATCACAAAACTAAAGAAATTTGGTTGTATGTTGTGTGGATAGTGAGAGAAAAATGTTGCACGCCTTGCGACAGATAAGTGCCACATTGGATGTGATTCATAATGAGTAAACTAAGAGCTGGGTTATCTTGATTAATCAGTGGTTGTAGTGTCGTGCGCCTTTCAGTTATGCCACATTGTTGTCTGAAGTAAAACTGAAAAGAAAACTGAAGGTGATGTCACCATTAGCCTACCCTGAAATGAATAGCCCAGCTGCACACTTCACATGATATTGGATTGTTGTAGTAAAGGCCAGTAGCTGCAAGCCTGCAAGTGCAGCCTACAACATCCTATATGAGTTTCTTTGCTATCAGGTAATTGATGTGTTTGAACAGTTGGTAGTAGGACCAATGCAGAGAGACAACTTCTGCATGTCTGTTAGATTCTGCAGGTTCAGTATAAGTGAGTATAGTGTCTTAAAAAAACTTCTAGGAACAATATGCTTGCTTTGTCAATCAAATTGCTCTTGAAGCAAAGATTATAGTCGTTATTGTAGCTTTGTGCTATTTTGTCAGGTGCTTTCCCTTTATACATAACAATGACATGCCAAACTCACATCCACTTTGCTGCTTAGGGAATGTTTAGTGCAGCAAACACCTGACCTGTCATTTGCTAAATAAGTTTAGTGCTGGAAAAACTTATTCAGCAAACACTTTGCTGAATAAGTTTTTTCTTTGAAAAGCGATGGTTGGAAAAGGCTCCCCAAAGCTCAATGTGATTGCAAGGGCGTCGCCAAAGTTGAGTAGGTTCCTGCCTACAACAAGTGCTACAAAAAAGAAGCCTTCTCCTAAATGCAGTGGGGCAAAAAGGAATGGAGGTTCACCACGAGGTACGGTGTTTAATGTTTCTTCATGCTTTTTGTTAATTTTATATTATTGATGCTATAAAATTTCTATTACTAATGCTTGACCATTTTTTATGTAGGAAAACAAAGAGCGGACTGGAACCCAACTCTTGAGAAATCACTTGGGCCCCGTTTGGATCATTGGAATTGAATTCCATCATAATAATCATAATTTAGATACAAATTAATTAAGCTAATATAATTGTATGTGGAATATAGTTGTATATTATAGTTGGTGATATGGGAGAGATACTTATACGCTGCACTTCTACCATAGAGAAGCGAGTCTAAGAGCGTGCTATAAGAATTGAATTCCATTCTAATAACCATAATATATAGAATCAATTTCCATCTCCCACCCCATGAATTTAAGATAGGCTTATATATAAACTTTGGAAAGTTGTGGAATGCCACATTCCAACATAAATTAGCCTACTCCATTAAATAGATTCCAATTCCTTCGTACCAAACGGGGCCTTGTTGAAATTCTGCATGAGTATAAAGATAGTGGCTATAGAAGTGACAACGGTTGGAACACTGAAGGGTGGAACAAGATGGTGAAGGAGTTCCATCTGAGAAACAAGTCTATCTCGTACACAAAGGCACAAATTCAAGATAAAGAATGTCAGCTTAAGAGAGACTGCAAGATGCTCAAAGCGGCAAGAATGCAAAGTGGGTCAAAATGGAATGAACAAAGAAATATGGTTGAAGGATCAGCAGCAATGTGGGAGAACCTCATGGTGGTAAGTTAATTTCTTGAAGTAATTCTATGGATAACCTCATAGTGATAACTTTGTATTTGATCAATGTTTTTTTTTTCAAATATGCAGACTTTCCCCAAAATCAAGAAGTTTCAAAACAACAAGGCAAGCTTTCCACTCTTTGATGCTTTGGGAGAACTCTATGATGGTAAGTTCTGTATAGTAAGCTCTTTCCTAGTCAGATCTCTATGATGTAAAATAGGTGCTTGTCCTATTTCTCTGAATGCATTGTGCCAAATGTAGGTCATCTGGCTGAAGGGACATACAATTTCACTTCTATTGAGTCACAACGTGTGGAAGAGCCCCTTCAACAAATTGATGTTGTAGAGGAAGAAGCTGAGGAAGAAGCTCTACAGGAAATTCATGAGATACGTGATGAAGAGGATGAAGAAAAGGATGCAAGATATAAAGAAGAGGAGGCAAGAAGTGGACAACGAAGAATGGCTGCATCAAGAAAGAAACCAGAAAAGGAAGGACAAAGGTCTAGAAAGAGTGCAAAAATTGAAGCTATGATGGAGAGATTCCTTGAAATGAGGACAAAGCAAGCAGAAGATGAAGCTCAACAACTAGCAAGAGAAAATGAGATAAAAGAAAAGGAGGCAAGAGATAAGGAGGCTGCTAAAGGTGATGAATACTCCATCAAAAGGTGCATATCGATTATCAACACAATGGAAGTGACCAAACAGGAAAAGGCCAAAGCTTATGCAATCTTCACCAAGAGCAAAGAAAACAGAGAGACTTTTATTTGTGCTAGTGAAGAAGATGAAGAATCCGCTTTGATTTGGCTTAGGAATGAGATGGCCTAGCAGGTATTGACTCCCTTTGCTTGACAGCTTTCATTATGCATTTATATTACTAGTATGAATAGAACATAGAAGAATAGTCTCCATTGGAAGGCCGTTGGTGGTTCAGTTTGTCCTTGCTCAGATGAACTGAAAATAAAATTGCTGCAGAGCTGTGCTTTTGCTAGTGATCTTTGGGATTGGCTGTGTGGCTGTGCCTGTTAGTAGTGTGTAATTGTTACCTGTAGCAATATGTGCTTTTGATTGTCAATTACTAGATATGTACAAAGGATGTGATCCATCTTGTTTTATTCTGTTCTGATATGTAGTTGAAGAAGAATCATCTGCTGCATTGTGGCGTAGGCTTCTCAGGATGATCACGCTGATGTGCTTTGGTGTAGATGCAGGAGATGTTTACCTTCTTGGTTCTAATTTAATTTTTAGCTCATCAAGACTCTGGTCATGTTCATACATGTAATTTAATTTTTAGCTCATCAAGCATGGTTTTATGTAATGTGAGGATAATCATATGTTGCTTTGTGACTGAGATTTTTGACACTAAAGATTTATTCCCTGTATTAATTCCTATCCAACCGAATAACCAATCCCTAAATTAAATCTAGTCAGATTAATCCCATGCCTGGATTGAATGACACGCCTGGATTCACCCAATCCTGGCCTGAATTAGATACAGAGCTGAAATTAATCCAGGCCACCGAACGAGGCCTTAGCGAGAAAACAGTATTTGCACTGTTCTTTAATGTTAATGATCCAGCCTCTAATGGTGTTGCCCCGGTGAGATCGATTCTCAGCTGGCTTCGCCCGTTGGACAAGTTTTTGTTGAGCTAATACAGCGCGGACCCAAGCCCAAAACTGAGCGAGGGCCTGCTAACTGCTGGGCTTGCTTAGCTACAGTAAAAGGGCCTAATTCCCTTTGAATTTCAAAATTCGAGCGTGGGTCTGGGCCTGGGCCCTCGCTGGCCATAACGTGGGTCCGCTAGGGCCCCCTACCTGACGAAGTTACATGAATAAATGTCTTTAATTAAAAGAAAGATGTAGATGACTGGCAAGACATATATGAAAATTCTTTTGTTTTCTTCTTAAATAAGGAAGGAGAGCACTGATACATCATTTTAGATTAAAGGGAAAAAGCATACAGGATTTTACAATAGTTGTAGTACGTACATGAAACAAAAGAGAACTCATAATATAATGCAAGTGCTGGCACAACAGACCACTAGTAACGCAAGCGTTGTCGGCCAAGGAAACCATTGAGCTACCCAAATGGCCACCGACGGACCGCCGGGACCGGGATGACGCTGACGATCCCTCCTCGCTGCGTCACGGAACGATCGTCTTCCTCCTCCACTCGTGTTCCGTCGCCTCGATCCTCCTCCTCTATTTCTTCTTCCCTTGCCGTGTTTCGGGAGCCCTGATGAGCGTCAATCACCTGACATTCATCCTGTCCACCGCCGCCGCCGCCCTCATGTTCGTCTCCGTCGTCTCCTCCTCCTCCGCTGTTTCGATTATCTCTTGGGTTCTCGTCGGCGCCGCTGTCGCCGACTCCGCCCCCATGTCCGCCGTCGTCTGCTCCTCCTGCTTGGCGCGGTACGCGCTCAACTACAGCACCCGGACCCGCCGGCGGCGCCCTCGCTCGCCTCGTCGTTGTTTGGGCCACCGCCGAGGAATCCATCACCGCCGCTCGCCTGGCGTACTCGGCGGCGGCGGAAAAGCCCACCGCGCAAGGGAGGGGAGAGACGCCAAGCGGAGCTGCCGGCACAGGCTGCCAGCCTGGTCGCAGACGATGCTGCGGCTGCGCCGCCGGCCGCCGCAGGAGGAGGTGATGTTGTCGACGGCGAACAGCTGCGGCGCGGACGTCGAGGTGAGCGCCAGCACGAGCTTGTCGATGAGATCGATGGTCTTGGCCCGCCTCTCCTTCCCCACTACCTCCAGCCAGATCGCCACGCCCTGGAGCACCGCCGACACCAGGTTGGCGACCGCCGAGTACTTGAAGGAGCCGTAGTCGCTGTAGGAGACGCTCCCGGCGGGGCTGCCATCGTTCCGGTACACGCACCGCGTCGAGGCGGCCGTCATGATCGCCGACGTCAGCGACAGGCCCACCGTCGCGATGCGGCACACGAGGCTGGCCGCCGCCTCCCACGCTTTCAGCTCGCTGCAGCCGGAGCTGCTGGGCGCTGGCGCCGGCGACGACGACGTCCATGGTGGATATGCAGACAGCACACCAGAGGGCAACCAAGGGGCAACAAGAAGAGTGAGCATGGCAAGTCAACACACGGGCCGTTGATCCTGCAACTTCTAAGATTATAGTACTGAGCAACAACCTTAAGCATCTCAACAGTAAACAACTTTGAGCTTATTTGCTGGATTCGTATGTACATGAGATTAGTTCACTTTTGTGTACTCATTTTTCAATGTGCATTTCTCTCTATCTTTTGTGGTTCTGAACAAGGCAGTTGCGTCATTTGCACAATTGCACTTTACTAGAGAGACGTATGAACATGTCGAAGACCCGCATTTCATAAACCCACTCCCTTTTTTGTAACATTTTGGGGACATCTACGTGGAATATTGGACGAGTTTTTTTATTAAGCTTTTGAAGCTTTCGTCATTCATTATTGTAAAATATTTAGATTGGATACATATAAAGAAATGGATACGTAGTATGTCGTGAAATACATCTTCATAAAAACCGAAATCTTATTGATTTTGAAAGCATAGTCTAAAAGGAAATAATGATCAAATAAGATGTATTTAAAACACACGTAAAGATGGCATATTTGCATTATATATAGGAAGTTTTGGTTTAATGCTCCCATCAATGATACTAGGTTTGTTATGTTTTATTCTGATCTTCATATAACTGCAAGCGATTGCCTCAGCTATAAGTAGATTCGAATGGATGCAATGCTAGCTCATGCCTTCCAAGAATGGAAACCGGGTTAAAGTAAGAAGAGCCAATATTTGCAAGGGCCAAGGAGGCACATGCCCCCTCATAACTTGGAAAACAAACATACCTTTTTACCACGCGAGCCCCTCTTAAGAACGTATGAGGGAAAAATCGAAGCGAGCATGGAAACCATGCAACACGTATATGACCGGTGATGTTCTAGTGTCATTTCTGTTTTCGGATCAAAGTTCAAAGCATCAGCGATGCGTTGCAAACGTAACAAAGTAGTGTGTTGAACCAAACAAAGAAAATACCATAAATATTATTTAATTTGATTAGATATAGATATTGAAATATGTACTAAAACATATATAATAATAATCAACTAAACATTTTTTAGATATATAGATTCAAATAAAGAATGCTTAAAAGGGGAAAATGAAAGAAAAGGCAGCCTAATCATATGTGTTACGGACAATTTTAGTGGGCTATATTAACTAGTTCCTAGGCTACTTAGTTGTATGTGAATGTGTGATGTGTAAGCAAACATGTAATGCTCCAACCCAATATATCATAGTAGTTGAAGTTGTTGATCCATGTGTACCAATTTTGGTTGTAGCTGGTGAGTTTAGTACTACCTTCGAAGTTTAGGGGGTGGGGGTCAGGTTATAATCCGTGTCGCTCCAAACATAACACCTCCGGATTAACCGTTTTATACGAAGCGAGGACGAAAGTGTAAGAGAGGTGTTGTGCGTATACAGGTCCGTTCCACGTGAGAAGTTAGGCCGTAAGCAGATTTTGGAGCGGGGTTGTTACAAAAGCATCTTTCATAAGATGGATAAGACCCTAGTTAAAAGTATATAGATTTTTCACAAAACTTCTTTTCTTATGAATTATTTAATTTTATTGTTGTAGGCAACAATCCGAAACATGTACTTTGTGCCTAGAAGCACGGGCGACTAGAAGCAGGTTCATCGTAGTCTCGTACATGTGTCACACGACTGGAGCAATATAAACAACCTTTTAAAAAGCTTTAAATCCATCTTTTTCTTGAACTGATCCGTTCTTGGGTCCGTTTGAATCTTTATGTTTCTTGGAATTAGTGTAATAATAAAATAAATTATAATATACGGATACTTTTTTTTATTAAAACGGAGAATATTGCACCCTGGCGGATCTTACTAAAAGGTCCTCACGACGTGTCGACGAACGGTTTTGACGAAGCAAATAATATCTGCCAGGCTGCAACGGAGAGACCTCAAGCCTTGTTGAATAGCCACAACAGAAGCATGCGACGAATTGCAGCCAGAAGGCTGGCGCATACTCGCACACCAATGCAAGAAGCCGTACGTCGTCGTCCTCGCCATCTTGGCAGACCGATGCCAACGAGGAAGTCGCAGTACTGAAAAACTGAGTATTCGTTCCGAGATTCAATACTGGTTGCATTTTGATCCGGTACTGCACCTAACAAATAGTTCTCAAGATAGCTCCCGTGAACCCCTTTAGTACCGGGTGGGAGCTCCACCCGGTACTAAAGTTCCCTTCCGCCCCTCCCCTCCTCCTCCTCTCTCTCTCATCCTCTCCTTATCTTCAGGCTCCCATCCGTCTGCCTCGAGCTCACACTTCCTCTCTCTCTCTCTCCCGTCCGTCTGCTTCTCTATCTCTCTCGATCTCCTCTCTCTCACCCTCACACTTTATCTCCTCTTCTGCCTCCCCTCCCCTCCCCCTCCGCTTGCTCGGTGAGGAGCAGCGGCGGGCGAGGTGAGGCGGCAGCGATGGTGGGCGGAGGGTGACGGGGCGAAGGGTGGAGCCGGGCGGAGGGCGGCGGGGCCGGCCAGCTGGCCGAGGCGGGCGGGCGGAGAGGTGGAGGCAGGGCGGAGGGCGGCGGGGCCGGCCAGCTGGCCGAGGCGGGCGGGCGGAGAGGTGGAGGCAGGGCGGAGGGCGGTGGGGTCGGGCGGCTGGCGGAGACAGGGGCGGAGGGTGGAGGGCGGTGGGGCCAGACAGAGGTGGGTGGTGGGAGGGGGCAGGCAGAGGGTGGTGGGGTGGGGGCTGGTGGCAAGGGCACCAAAGTAGCGGCTACTCTTTAACATGCACGCTATGGGGATGGGCACATGCTACAACCCAACTTAGAACATCATGGAATACTTTGATGACCGAAAAACATGCAACCAACACAACATGAATGAATAGAAAACAATATATGCCTGCCGAGGAAAAGCTTATGTTGTTGAATGTATGGATTCCTGGATGAGGTAGTACATGCAACCCGCAAAGATCCCAGCTCGTATTGTTTAAATGTTCCCCTATTTCTCCTTTTGATTTCCAGAGATATATGCCACCCAAATTATAATCATTAGCCCGTCAAAATAAGTCACGGAGTTTGGAAGTGTTTTGAATTCGACATGCTGGATAGAGCAGGGGCATGAGCCTCCATGACCAACTTCAAGCTCCACCGGTACTCCAAGCTGACAGGTATAATGGTTCTTACAATTACGCCATTGTTGTGGTGGCTGTGGATTCATTGGATTTTTTTAAAACGAAATATTGTGGATTTTTTGGATCGGTTCCTCGAAAAAGAAAATGCTTGGATCATTGTTCAATAAAGGAATCTTTGTTGCCGCTGAAGCAGCAGGTTGATCTATAGGTTAACTTACCGGTGTGTCCTAACTCCTAAAATAGGAAATTTTCAAAAGGCCTCTGCATCCGTTGGTTTCTTAAAGCATCTCCAGATTGATTTTCTCCTTTCCCTTTTCTCACTCTATGCAGGGAATCCCCTTTCACAATTTCAAATGTTTAAGGAGAGGTTCTGCAGCCGATCCCTTCTCTCTTTCCCCTTTCCATCTCCTTACACGTAGGACCTGCCTGTCAGTGGCGGCACATTTTTTTTCTAACCCTTCCTCTCTCTCATCTCCTCCCTTGCTCCTGGGCGGTCCACGCGTGGTGCTCGACGGGTCGGAGGAGCGGCCCGCCGGCCGCCGCAGGTCGGACGAGGAGCGGCCCGCCGGTGCCGCCCTGCACAGGCCTCCTCCACGAGGCAGGTCGGGCGAGAAGCGGCTCGCCGGCCGCCGCAGCGACCAGTTGCTCGACGGGTCGGGATGGCTGGCGGTGTGGAGGCGGCCAGCGCATCCGCGGCCAGTAGCTCGCGGAGCTCGAGGGGGCTGGCTCGGCGCGGGTGGCACGGAGAGCGGCGCCGCCGGGCCGACGACGCTCGCAGCTCGGCGATGCCCGCCAGCGGCGAGGGCCGGTGGCGCGTAGGCCGACGTGCCGCGGTGGCGCGGACATCGGGGCGGCCGGCGACGACGCGAATGGCGAGGCAGCCGGCGAGGTGGATCGGGCAGCCATGAAATTTCACGGGCTGTAGATCGTGCGGCAGAAGTGGGAGAAAAGGAAAGGGAGAAGAGGGAGGGGAATAAATGGGATTGAGAAAAAAGAAAGGGGAAAAGGGAATGGAAAGGGGATATGCTGGAGGAGGTTTTTCTCCACTAAGTTCCCTCTATGGCTGAAAAGAGGAGAGGTTGCCACCAAACACAGCTCAATGGAGCACAATTGCACAAATTAAGAACAACAGGGCCTTCCTAGCTAGAAGAAGGCGCCGCACAGTTCCGGGTCCTCGCAGTCGCACGGGATCGTCAGCCTCGGGCACCGGCACCACGGCGGCGGCATCGCTGGCGGCGTACTGACCTCTGTGTAGCTGCGGCAGCACTCCTCGTCCTTATTTACTTCGTCCTCTTCCTTCTCTTCCTCGTTGTCGTCCCTCTTCGTCTTCACCTGATCTTCTGTCTTCTCCGTCTTGATCAACACAACCTTACGTTTCTCTACTGTTTCTTCCTTCTCCTTTCTACCCCCGTCTTTGCGCTTAACCACATTCAAGATCGTCGTCGTCGGCGGCGGCGGCCTCGGCGGCATCACGACGGCCGCCCGGGCGTGCCTTATGTACACGGACCCGGAGATGGACACGGTCGCGGCGACGGAGAGCACGGACGACACGCGGACCCGCCCGCAGAACGCGCCGGCCTGGCTGCAGAGGCCGCCGCCGCGCTGGCGCTGACCCCCAGGCCCGCCGCCGCCTCCGCAGGAGGTGATGTCGTCGACGGCGAGCAGCAGCGCCGCCGACGAGGACGTGAGGGCCTGCACGAGCTTGTCGATGAGCTCGACGGCCCTGGCCGCTCTGTCCTTCCTCGTGGCCTCCAGGTAGATCGCCACGCCCTGCAGCACCGCGGACAGCAGGTCGGCGAGCGCCGAGTACCTGCAGGCACGTGACGGACGTCGCCGCCGACGATTCAGCAGCGTGCCTCGACGGCCGTGCACGTTGCAGCAACGACGGGAGAGAATGAGAGATGCTTACTTGAAGGAGGCGTAGTCGCCGTAGGAGACCGTGCCGGCGGGAACGCCGTCGTCCCGGTACACGCACTGCGTTGAGGCGGCCGTCATGATTGCCGACGCCAGGGACAGCCCCACCGTCGCGATGCGGAACACGAGGCTAACCGCCTCCGACGCACCCACCTCACCGGAGCCGCCGCCGCTGCCGCCCATGGTGGAAAGGTTGACGGACGGGCTTACTTACCTGTCCAGACTCCAGATTGTTGATCAGACAGTTCTGTGGTCTGTGGATAACTGGATATACACTCTAGCATGAACACCCAACCTCCATCCACAAGTTGCTCAACAATAGGCAGGATTATACTACTACAACTAGCATCCATTATGCACATATGTCAATGGCTCAATTGTGCTGATCTCTTTGATCTATATGGTGGTTAGGCCATATTCTAGACAATATGGTAGCTGGATTTGTACTTTCTAACAAAGAAAGCTGTGGGACATCAGCAGAGTCAGAAACCTATTTAATTTGCTCAGCATAAGATGAAATTGATAGCTAATATCATGACTTCTGGATCCAATTGTTTCTGAGCACTCAGGTCTCTACTGATCATCTTACACCATTTGACAAAATGGAAGCGCACAGGACTGTGGGTACGGACAGACAGGGGAAACCAGAGTGTTGTGATCAAATCCAAAGATAGCTTACAATGATATAAACAACGAGCGACAAAAGTAGGGTAAACCAAACTGATGGTTGCACGGAACTATAAATTTTGCTTGCATGCTTTGGTCTCAGACGGTGATGATGGTAGCTGGTATCCTGTCGCTTGCTTCAGCTTTCTAGCGCGGTCTCTAGGAGATGCTCAATCCTGTATTTCATCACAGGTTGGCCAGATCTCGTCTTCTTGAACATCTTCTCCCTCAGTTCTCTTCGCTTCGCCTCAGACTTCTCCCTCTGTTCCCTCTTTGCCTGAATGACTGCATCCCGCTCCTTCTGAGTCTTTTCAACCTCTGCGCGTTTTTTCTCATACTCTTCCTTCAAGCTTTGTGCAGTACGCTTCTTCCCTTTGTGTTGCGGCTTCGGCACATTGAAATCACCACCACCCTGCAAATTGAAATCACATCAAAATGAGTTGGGAGTTATGGACATATCTCTGAAGATTCAGAACAACTGTGCTGATTTTGATAGTAAAAAGAAGTAAATGAATGTTAGAGTGCATTATAACTTCAGCCCCAAAATGGTATCCGCTGGCCTAATTTCTATCCCTGAAAGCAGACATAGTCTCAAAGAGGGTTCGAATTACCTCATGAATTGGAAATTCTGGAGGATTGCTCGACTGATTTTTTTGCTTCTTTGTCCTTTTGTACTTGCTAATTAATTTAGCATTTTTGTAGAACTCTTTCTGCTTCTCTGCATATCAGAGCAATGATCTCATCAATATGTCTGGAATTAAATTACAAAATACCAGCAGACATTCAAAATAATTTGACAAAAACTTTTGCAAATAAGTATATCAATTTATTACATGTCATATCTACCCATAACCACCACTCCTCTGTTAAGCATCCAAATAGAGGAAGTCCAGCATGCTTAAGCAGGCTACATGCTCTGCACTATTAGACTCTGCACAACAAGTAAGCACCGAATGGAAATCAATTCTCAATAGAAGAATTAGCATGCCAAGGTACCAAGGGACAATGGTGGGTCTGGGGAACAGATCGATGCAAAAAAACTATAACCAGGCACATTGGCAAACTCAAACTTTTCATTTCTATTGTGAACAAAAACGAAAAACAACAGGGCCTGAGAACAAAGACTCCAGGTGCGCTGTTATCGTACCAGACATACAACATCTTTAAAGATACATTCTCGGAGACCCTGATTCTTTTTGCAATTTAAAGACTCAGAGCATGGATTTAGATTCAATTGGGATGGTCGAGTACATGAAACTAGATCCCGTATCATGATACTACTTCCAAAGGCGGAGATTGTGCGGTCGGCTAGACACCAAGAATCATTCACAGCTCCATCCAAACCTCAGGGTAGTAATGCAATTTCGTCGTGAACTCCATCAGACGCTTGGTGAGCGTGAGTGCTCCAAGCGAAAGAAGCTAGATTTCTGCGTCACAAACGCAGGACGCCAGCTAAGACAATTTAATTCCTCCACAAACCCTAAGGCAACGATCCTCACCAGCATATCAGCCATGAGACGCCGTGGTGCCAACAACAAGCCGCTTGCAAATCCCCCTCCAAGCCTCCAAGGTACGCCCCGAAAGGGAACGGCAATTCAGCGATGGTTTAGATGACTCACTGATGACTGCCGGGTTGTAGCCGGTGTTCCTGGACTTGGCGCTGGCAAAGGCCGCGAGGGAGAGCGCCCCGCCGCCGCCGACGCCCAGCCGTTGCTCGTTCCGCTTCCGGCTCCCGCCGCCCCACCTCCCCTTCCCCTTCCCGAACCCGCCGCCGCTTCCTCCCTCGCCAGCCGTCTCGCCGTCGCCGCCGCGCGGGCGTGGCGGCGGCCGCTTCATCAACGCAAGATTCGGAGAAACCCTAGCGTTCGATCCGACGGCGCGACGGAAGGGAAGATCGGAAGAAGATGAGCGAGCTATGAGCCGTCTGCTGCAGCCCGTTGCATCCGCACTGCTATTTTGCCAAGGCCTATATGGATGGGCCCGAAAGGTGGGCTGCCTGGAAAGTTGGGCCCAAATATGGGCTGCTGCCTGCTGCGCTTTTGGGCTGGAAATCTCGTCTCCAGGAGTCAGGAGGGACCAAAACGCAACAGAAACAAAACCCAAAGGGCTCATCTGCTAAAACCACCGCCCCAACATGGATTTGCATGTGACCACATGATCCATCTGAACCGTCCATCTTGGAAATCTCACCGACCTCCTCGACGCAGACCACCGCCACGCCGCCACCGTCGGCGACATGGAGGACACCGCGGCCTCCGCGCTCCCGCTCGACAGCACTGCCTACCAGCCCTATGTCTCCGAGCTCCTGTCGTTATCCATTGACCTGCTGTCGGCGGTGCTGCAGGGTGTAGCGATGTGGCGATCTACCTGGAGGTGACGAGGAAGAGGGCAGGGCGGCAAGTGCCGTCGAGGACATCGACAAGCTATGGTGCAGGCGCTCACGTCTACGTCGGCGGCGCTGCTGCTCGCCGTCGACGACATCACCTCCTGCGGCGGCGGGGGCGGGCCTCGCGGGCAGCGCCAGTGCGGCGGCGGCCTCTGCAGCTAGGCCGGCGCGTTCTGCGGGCGGGTCCGCGTGTCGTCCGCGTTCTCCATCACCGCCACTGACCACCGTGTCAGTCTCTGGGTCCGTGTACACCAGGCACGCCTCGGCGGCCGTCGTGCTGGCGCCGAGGCCGGCGCCGCCGTCGACGACGAACGTGAATGTAGCTAAGCGCAAAGACGAGGGTGGAGAGGAGAAGAAAGAAACAGTAGAGAAATTTAAGGTTGCGTTGACGATCAAGACGGAAAAGTCAGAAGAGGTGAAGACGAAGGAGAAGGACGACAAGCAGGAAGATAAGAAAGAGGACGGGCAGTGCTGCCACGGCTGCACACAGGTAATGACTTGACTATGCCGCCGGCCATGCCGCCGCCGTGGTGCCGGTGCCCGGCGAGGCTGACGATCCCGTGCGACTGCGATCGAGAGGACCCCCCGAACTGTGCGGCGCTTTCTTCTTGCTAGCTACAAGCCTGCAAGGCCCTGTGTTCATTGTGCTCAAGCAGTAACATCACGTTAGGATCAACAGCTCAACGTTTTTTCTTTGTTCGTTCATGTAAAAACCTGATCTATTATAAGGCACGTAACATCATGAAAATCACAGTATATACAGCACTATTTCTAGTTGTTGCAAAGCACAGTATACTCATTTGTACACTAGTAAACCACCGTCTCAGGTTGGAACAGCCACGTCAAAAACTTTCCCTGCACCAGTTTCCTCTGCCACGGCAGGCTAAACTCCCTAGGCGCCCACGATCTCGTGTCAACACGTCGTCCACCCTAGCAGAATACACCAAGCCCTCGCCGATGCCTCAATGTGCTGACGTGGACTTGCTAAAGAACCGGCTGAGGAAGAGCGCCTCGCCAGCTAGGCCGCCACGTGTGACCGGGACCCACCTGCCGGAGTTGAGGTCCGCGCGGAAGAGCTCGACCTCGCGAGTGTAGGCGCCGGAGGACGGAGTCAACTACACGTGATGCCTCACCATGAGTAACCCATTGCCGCCATTGCTCGACTCGACAAGGTGTCGGGTACGATGGGTTCCTTGGGGTCGTCGTCGGATACCTCCTTGCCCTCCACAACATTCTCCTCCGTGGCACTACCATGCAAGCATTGAAGCTGTCCCCTATTCGCTTCGCTGAATATCACCGGGCCCTTAATTCTTCCTCCTCTTCATCATCGATGGTTGAGAGCTCCTCCTCCTCCTCTCCCTCCTCCTCTCCTCCTCTCCCTCCTCCTCGCCATCGTCATCGTCACTGTCATCATCGCTATCACCGTCCATCCAACTCCACATATCCTCCTCGCCATTGGCTAACAGGTGTCTGATGACCCGCTTGATTTTGGTAACGACGGGCCCGCCATTCAAGGTTGAAGGCAATGAGGTCCTTGCCGGGGGTGATTGTATAGAGCTTGCACTACTAGAAATATGACCTCTCATCCCGAGATTTTACTAGCATTAGTACCGGTTCCAACGGATACTGTCTGGAGAACGCCTCGTGAATCCCTTTAGTACCGGTTAGGATCAACAACGTGAGGAAAATTCATGGGGAACAACCAAACAATGCCGGTGACTACACCAAACAAACCACACCAAGCAACATCACAACTCGACACCTGAACGGGCAAGAGATTTGGGGAGGGTCGGGGGTCACTGAATGAAACCGGCCTGTCACTATGTCATGTACGGACGTACATATACCAGGCGTAGACGCGCACGCGACGTACGCCGAGCAGCTGAGCACGCCGGGCAAGCCCTGCCGGACTCCAACTTGAGCAACTAAGGATAGAAACTTAGCAATACTTTCTATACTTTGGTTAGGCCATTGGCCATATATACTCGGCTGTAATCGTGAACTAAGGAAAGCAAGAATTATATTCTCTATTCCTTTCTCTATCTACTAAGCCTACGGTTGAGGGGTAAACCTCGCCGGAGAAGACGGCCGACGGCTACGAGCTCCGTAGCCGCGGTCCTGCCAGTCGAGGGCTCGACGTCCTTGACAACTTGGTATCACGGTCACGCCGGTCCTCCCCCACCCACTCCACCCCTTCTTCCACAGCTGCGGAACTCCTCACTAGCCCCCCACCGTCGCCGTCATATTCCTCGACGTCCGCGCCGCCGCCATCCACCATGGGCGATCCCTCCCTCGCTGATGTGATGGAGTTGCTCAAGTCCCTCTCCACGGAAGTGACTACCCTTAAGGCCGACATGGCGGCTATTAAGGAGAAGCCGTCCTCGTCCTCGACCAGTGCCGCCGGCAGCCGTCCGGACGGGTCCCGCGACTCCGAGCGCCCCCCCAAGTTCCACAAATTGGATTTCCCCCGCTACGATGGCAAGTCCGACCCGCTCCTCTTCCTCAACAGGTGTGAATCATACTTTCGTCAACAGCGTACCATGGGGGAGGAACGCGTGTGGCTGGCCTCATACCATCTGGAGGATGTCGCACAACTCTGGTACACCCAACTCCAGGAGGACGAGGGTCCGCCGCCGTGGGGGCGATTCAAGGAGCTCCTGCATCTGCGCTTCGGCCCTCCCCTCCGCTCGGCCCCGCTGTTCGAGCTCGCTGAATGCCGGCGTACAGGGACGGTGGAGGACTACTCCAATCGTTTTCAGGCTCTCCTGTCACGCGCCGGCCGCCTGGATGAAGCTCAGCGCGTCCAGCTCTTCACGGGCGGGCTCCTGCCGCCACTCAGCCACGCCGTTCGCCTCCACAACCCGGCGACACTCGCGGCCGCCATGAGTCTGGCCCGCCAAGTCGAGCTCATGGAGAGCGACCGCGCGGCGCCGTCTCTTCCTCGGGCGCCTCAGCGCGGCCTCCTTCCCGCTCCCGCACTCAGACCCGCGCTTCCGGCGCCCCCGCAGCCCCTGGCGCTCCCAGCTCCTCCGGTGGCTGCCCAGCAAGGCCGCCCTGAGGGCAATCCGCGGCGCCTCACCCCCGACGAGATGTCGGAACGCCGCCGTCTGGGCCTCTGTTTTAACTGTAACGAAAAATACACACGGGGACATAACCGGTTTTGCAGGCGCCTATTCTTCATTGAAGGCGTGGAGCTGGAGGACGCCGGCGACGCCGCTGATGACGAGGAGCGCGACGCCGAGGCGCCCTGTTTCTCCCTGCAGGCTGTGGCTGGGGTGCCCATGGTGAGCACCATGCAGATCGCCGTCGTCCTCGGCGTCGCGTCCTTCGTCGCCCTCCTCGATTCTGGCAGCACGCACAACTTCATTTCGGAGGAGGCAACACGGCGCTCTGGTCTTTGTCCCCGCTCTCGTCCCCGCCTCACCGCCTTGGTCGCCAATGGCGAGCGGGTCACCTGCGCCGGCGTCATCCGCAGCGCGCCCCTACTCATCGACGGCGAGTCGTTCCCGGCTGACCTCTACGTCATGCCGCTGGCTGGGTACGACGTCGTCCTCGGCACCAAGTGGCTCGGCGAGCTCGGACCGATAGTCTGGGACCTTGCTCACCGGCGCATGTACTTCCTGCGCCAGGGGTGCCTTGTCTCCTGGTCCGGCGTGGCCAGCCCGTCCGTGCCAACCTTACACGCTACAACGGAGGCATGTTCGCTCTTGGAGGCGCTGTTGCTCTCTTTTGGCGGCCTCTTCGCGGATCCCGTCGGCCTTCCTCCCAAGCGTACGCACGACCACCGCATCATCCTCAAGGCCGACGCCCAGCCCATCGCCGTCCGTCCGTATCGGTACCCGGCGGCGCACAAGGACGAGTTGGAACGGCACTGTGCCGCAATGCTGGATCAAGGAATCGTCCGCCGCAGCGACTCGCCATTCTCGTCGCCCGTCCTCCTCGTCAAGAAGGCCGATGGCTCTTGGCGCTTTTGCGTCGACTACCGCGCGTTAAACGCGCTCACTGTCAAGGATGCTTTTCCGATTCCGGTGGTGGACGAGCTCCTCGACGAACTCCATGGTGCCAAGTTCTTCTCCAAGCTGGATCTCTGATCCGGGTACCACCAGGTGCGCATGTGCCCGGAGGACATCCACAAGACGGCGTTCCGCACCCATGACGGCCTGTATGAGTTCCTGGTGATGGCATTTGGACTATGCAACGCCCCGGCGACGTTCCAGGCCCTGATGAACGATGTGCTCCGACCGTTCCTTCGCCGCTTCGTCCTGGTATTCTTTGACGATATTTTGATTTATAGCAGGACCTGGGCTGATCATCTTCGCCACCTCCGGGCCGTCCTCGACGAACTACGCCGCCACCACCTGTTCGTGAAGCGCTCGAAGTGCTCCTTTGGGGCCTCGTCCGTCGCGTATCTCGGCCATGTCATATCAGTGGCCGGTGTGGCCATGGACCCGGCCAAGGTGCAGGCAATACATGACTGGCCTCCTCCACGTTCGCCCCGGGCGGTGTGCGGGTTCCTCAGCCTCGCCGGTTACTACCGCAAGTTCGTCCACAACTACGGGGCGATCGCGGCTCCTCTGACGGCCCTGCTGAAGAAGGAGGGTTTCTCCTGGGACGACGCGGTGGCAGCGGCATTCTCAGCACTCAAGGCCGCCGTCACATCCGCCCCCGTCCTTGCCATGCCCGACTTCGCCAAGCTGTTCACCGTTGAGTGCGACGCATCGACGGTGGGTTTCGGCGCGGTCCTTGTCCAGGAGGGTCATCCGGTTGCCTTCTTCAGCCAGCCTGTGGCCCCTCGCCATCGCTCGTTGGCCGCATATGAGCGCGAGCTCATCGGACTCGTCCAAGCAGTAAGGCACTGGCGTCCGTATCTCTGGGGCCGGCGCTTCCTCGTCAAGACCGACCACTACAGCCTGAAGTTCCTCCTTGATCAGCGCCTCGCCATGATTCCTCAGCACCATTGGGTAGGCAAGCTGTTGGGCTTCGATTTCTCGGTGGAATATCGTTCGGGCACCACGAACGTCGTCGCCGACGCCTTATCCCGTCGCGACAACGAGGACGGAGCACTGATGGCTATCTCGGCGCCTCGTTTCGACTTCATCGAGCGCCTCCGCCACGCCCAGGCTACTGACCCGGCATTGGTCACCTTCCACAACGAGATCCAGGCTGGTACTCGCACCACACCGTGGGCGCTGCTGGACGGTATGGTCGCATTCGACGGTCGCTTGTATATTCCTCCGGCTTCTCCATTGTTGCAGGAAATCATGGCAGCAGTCCATAACGACGGCCATGAGGGCGTCCATCGGACCCTCCACAGGCTCCGGCAGGATTTTCACTTTCCAGCTATGCGTCGCTTGGTGCAGGACTTTGTGAAAGCTTGTGTCACATGCCAGCAGTACAAATCAGACCACCTTAGGCCGGCTGGTCTGTTGCAGCCTCTGCCGATTCTGTCCGCGGTGTGGGCTGACATTGGCATCGACTTCATCGAGGCGCTGCCGAAGGTGCAAGGCAAGACGGTCATCCTCTCTGTCGTGGATCGCTTCAGCAAATACTGCCACTTCATCCCCCTGGCGCACCCCTACACCGCCGAGTCGGTCGCCGCCGTCTTCTTCGCTGACATCGTGCGCTTCCACGGCGTGCCACAGTCCATCGTCTCGGATCGAGATCCCGTGTTCACTTCAGTGTTCTGGCGCGAGCTCATGCGGCTCACAGGGACGAAGCTCTACATGTCGTCTGCTTTTCATCCACAGACGGACGGTCAAACCGAGGCCGCCAACCGGGTCATCATGATGTACTTGCGCTGCTTCACCGGCGACCGCCCCCGGCAGTGGCTCCGTTGGCTGCCATGGGCCGAATACACTTACAACACAGCGTACCAGTCCTCGCTCCGCGACACTCCATTTCGGGTGGTTTACGGCCGGGATCCTCCAACCATCCGCTCTTATGAGCCTGGCGAAACTCGTGTCGCCGCAGTCGCCCAGGAGATGGAGGAGCGCGCTGCCTTCCTCGACGACGTCCGTTACCGACTGGAGCAAGCTCAGGCGGCCCAAAAGCGTGTCTACGACCAGCACCACCGGCCGGTCTCCTTCCAGGTGGGCGATTGGGCTCTCCTCCGCCTCAGGCAGCGGGCAGCAGCATCCCTTCCTCACTCGGCCAAAGGGAAGCTCAAGCCTCACTACGTCGGACCGTACCAGGTAACAGAGCTCATCAATGAAGTGGCCGTGCGGCTCCTGCTTCCTCCTGGTGCTCGTCTTCATGATGTGTTTCACGTCGGCGTCCTCAAGAAGTTCGTCGGCTCTCCACCGGCAGTACCTCCGCTCCTGCCGCCGCTCCTACACGGTGCTGTGGTGCCGACCCCCGCCCGGGTGACTGGCGCTCGACTGGCCAGGGGGATCCGTCAGGTGCTCGTTGAATGGCAGGACGAGCCAACTGTTTCAGCTACATGGGAGGATCTGGACGATTTCCGGGCGCGGTTCCCTTCCTTTCAGCTCGAGGACGAGCTGGACTTCGAGGCGGGGGGAGATGTCATGTACGGACGTACGTATACCAGGCGTAGACGCGCACGCGACGTACGCCGAGCAGCTGAGCACGCCGGGCAAGCCCTGCCGGACTCCAACTTGAGCAACTAAGGATAGAAACTTAGCAATACTTTCTATACTTTGGTTAGGCCATTGGCCATATATACTCGGCTGTAATCGTGAACTAAGGAAAGCAAGAATTATATTCTCTATTCCTTTCTCTATCTACTAAGCCTACGGTTGAGGGGTAAACCTCGCCGGAGAAGACGGCCGACGGCTACGAGCTCCGTAGCCGCGGTCCTGCCAGTCGAGGGCTCGACGTCCTTGACACACTATCTTACTCATCATCGATTCATCAGCTTGTAAACGCACAGGATGGGCCACAACAGAGGAGAAAGCATAGTGATAGCTCAATCATAATCGGTAGGCTTGTAGCATTCAAATTGGTCTGCTTCACAAGGTTCTTAAACTAAATAGGTGTTTAAAGTGCTTCCATGACAAAGTATCATGGTGTCACTGGCCGATACATTGGAGTTTAACATTCTTCAGGGTTCTACGTGCCTACTACGTTCACATGGAAGACCCCAAACATGCTGTTCCATTCGCCGTGACAGAAGATTGAAAGCAAACTAGCTGATGAAGGCATAATAGAGCACTGATAAGATCATGTACCTGGAAACAAAGGCATTGATAAGTAATACAGATTTAAGGGAAATAATTCCTACAACCCTACCGAAGGCATTGGTTAAATAAAGTGAAATTCAATTTCCACAGGTTTGTAAATTTGCTAACATATATCCATTGAATCTTGACTCTTGAATTTGAATACCAGGAAATTGACTACGCTACTCAGAAATAAAAACAGATATGAATATGCATGAATTTAGTGTAAATATGAGTATGTATTTTGACCATGAAGCCTTGGGAAAAGGCTCTAAATATTCTAGTGTTCTAAGATAAGGTGATGCACAACAGTGTATGATACTCAATCAGCCAGCATCTCCATTGCGGGGCCAAGGATGTATTGGTCCATAAAAGTTAAAGTGTTTTGCTTCATCAACTTATATCTGCATCAGCCCTGCTCCTGCAATGATTATCATCAGAACAATAGTTTGTGCAACAATAGTTGAACTGTATTATACGTCTTCGTTAAATACATGCTTTGATTATCATCAGAACAGAGCGGCAGTGCAATCAAAAGTCTATCCCCATCACTACTGCAAATTGCAAAAAGAAAAAAGGTAACAACGAATTGCGAGCACCCCACGAGGACATGGCATCCGCATCTAACGTAATTGACCATCAGTTCATACGCAAAAGAAAAATGTACTGATCTAGGAAGTGAATGGTTCATTGATCTCCAAGTTTTGCAACTAGACGTGGTCGAGGCTTTCTCAATATGCTCTGTGGCGCCAAGATAAAGGTGAGTTTTTGCAGTAGTTTAGATCAATCCAATACGAAACATACCATGATATTATCAGAAACCCCCAAATGAATGACAGGATCGAGCCACTGCTAGCTGCCTACAGGATTTGCTGTTGGGGCTGAAACCCCAGCGGCCGTGGGATCTATTGGCAGATGGCAGTTCCTCTGGCCGCAGCTGATGAACAGCGCGGGTTGGCAGCAAAAATCCATTTGGAATAACCAACAACGCCGGCGACTACACCACCAAGCAACATCACAGCTGGGACTTAGGGTCGGGGACTTAATATTTGTAAATGAAATCTGTCACTATCTTACTCATTATTGATTTTGATAGAATAAGTCATGTGTGTATTGGGTGTGCGTTTTATCTATCTATATGCACTTTACCTACTTAGATGTCATTTTGATGCTTTTTAGATGCTTTACTTAGCTTCTAAGCCACCTACCTATTGTTGGCCTACATGTACCCTAAGGATCCCTTTGTGGGTGTGGTGAATGAGAAAGAGATTCATTTAGCTAACAATTGGTATCAGAGTCTTCTTTCTCACCTACCCCCGGTGCTCCACCCTCTTCCTTGATCCGAATCCGGCGGCGGCGGCGCACGTTTTCCGACCGGATCCGGCGTCGGGGCCCCTCCTCCTTCCTCTTCCCCGAGTGAATCGGGTGTCGGCGGCTTCTGCCGACGCGGATCGGGCCTGGCGGCGGCGGTGTTGACCAGCGGTGCGGCCTGATTTCCCTTCCCCGGCGTAGGGCGGCGTATCCGCGCGGGCGGCGGCGGTCTCGGGCGGCAGCGGTGCGCTCAGGCAGCGGCGCACCTCTGGAGCAGGTGGCGGCGCGCGCAGGCAGGAGCTGCGTGTGGCGGAACCGCCCAAATTAACCTGACTAAAATGCACTTAAGTCGCCTGGCACGCGATCATGCACTTTAAGCAAGTCAACTTGGTCGTCCGTCGGATTTTATCCGATAAACCACTTACTCAGGATCGAGAAGCATTTGCTCACACGAAGGTGAGTGGGCACAGAGATTACAACATTCCCATCACAATAACATAGTACAGAATTTGCAAGGTTTCAAACAACGAAGAAGTAAAACAAGTGGAAGCTAAATGTCGATACACGATATCATGACGAAGCCGATCAAGACATCAATGATCCCTATCCTCGCCGACCGAGGATGGGTCCCAAACAAGACAACACCAGGAACCACACTTGAAAAAGAAGCCACAAGCAAGGCTGAGTATACTAATACTCAACAAGACTTACCCGTCAGGTGGTAACTACTCCACCGACTCTTAGACATGCAAGGCTTTTTGGCAGTGGGTTTATTTTTGCCAAAAGCGACTAAAGTTGATTCTTATTTTTAATATTTTAGCTCAAGTTCTAAGTTCATTAACCAGTCTAGATTAGCAACTTATACTAAGCAAGCATAGTTTCCCAAACAATTAAAGAACAAGCATCAAGATTAATATCCTCATGTTGTATCTTTACTCAGTGTAGAATAGCGATCGAGTAGTCCCAAACTGTGAGAGGTAGACGAATCGATTCAAATTTATTAACCATGCATGGCGAACCTAATCTCACGACATCCGCGCACCACGAAGGATCATTTCATTTGTTAGGCATCCCCATCGATCCCCATCCACGTGTCAGGGCCAAACTTCCCTTGGCATGCAATGCTCCACAGTCCTGGCCTCTTGCCGTACTGTGACCGCACTTGCACCCACATGATGCACCATGGGAACCTCATTCCAGGGACAGCAGGAGTATAAGCCACGTCCTAGTTCAATCAGGTACTAGGCTTTCCCATCCCATACTAGGTATGAGATTAGTACTTTTAAACACTTGATCACGAACGCCGACACGTTTCGACCTTAGTCCATTTTCATTTAGACAGACGGGGCAATCTACCGACCACCAAAACAGTTCACAAGGCCCTACCCCGCCCATCGCCCTTATGGTTGTAACATAAGTAAACAAACAACTCCTATAACTCGCGAGTGACAGGAAATCACTCGACTTTTACCGTGTTCCTATTAAGCATTGCATCTACGCGACTTATCATGCTAGTGTTCAGATCAAAAGGATACTAAGTTCATGCATCTAAGGTTTCAGACAATGCCTAGTAACTTAAATGCACAATCATAATCAACATAAAATCATTGCAGAAGTTTAGAAAACTGGGATATGCTCCGAGGCTTGCCTGGAAACCACACTAGGTTAGTGTTTGTTAGACGACACTGCTTGGCAAGCATCTCCCATCTCGGTACTTGCTTAGTCCTTCCATCTTCAGGATAGCTTCACCCTACACCGTCTTCGGGTTTGGTTCCATCATCATGTCCTTCACGTGGTTTATCTAGCGTATCTAGATGAGATGCAAGATGCAACAGCATGAATACCAAGAATGGTAAAATGAGATGCATCACACAAAAGTATTTAAGGAAAATATAAGATCATGCAAGACATAGGCGCCTAGAGTTAATTAACTATACACCACACAACCTATTATAGAGGGATAGCAAGTACACTAGGCATGGCATACAGGTGAACTTAAGTCAAGCTATGTAGCAAGGTTATTTTGTAGCAACATGCATACATGACCATTTATTAGTTAAGTGCTTGACCAACATTATATAACACATTTGTAAGATTTTCAGGTAGATAAATTTAACTCTAGTAGTGATATGAGCTAACTAACAAACACACAAGGCAACGTCAAGTTAAAGCTAATAACTTCACATACACCGAATCTGGACAGCAACACAACAGTCACTTGTTTTAACCATAACTAGAGATATAAGCATCCAACAAGGGTGACCCTAGAATTTCTGTAAATTTAATGAAATTATCTAAAACTTTGTTACTCACACCAAAAGCTAATTCAACAAATAAGAAGGTGAAAACACACCAATAAGCAGATCTGTACAAACAAGGACAGAAAACTAACATGCAACTCCGGACAGCAATAAGTTGAGTTCTAGTTTTTACAACAAGGTGGTTCTAGATTTTTTTGAAAGCTTAACAAACTATGCACAACTTTGTTATAAACACCACAAGCTAATTCCAGAGTTAACCAGGTCAAACATCACAAACAAGACATCTCTATCCAGATTAGGACAGATTCTGTTATTCCAGTTCACAAGCTCATAACTGGAGATTTAGACCACCAAAAGGGGTGATCTTTAACAATTTAGAAGTCTCATGAAAAACCCTACACTTCTTATATTATTTCCAAGACATGATTCAAAGCTTAGCTAAGGCAAACAACACAAGCATGCAGACCTGTACCGAGACCATGCAAAACCTGATAATGAACTTGTAAAATCTATAGCTCCTAAACCATCAGGCTTATGGTCATGAAAATTTAACACAAGCTATATGATGAAGTTACCTAACACTTTTGTATTAACCATATGTACAGAAAACATCATTATCATCTCGAAAACTTTGCCACAACAGAAACTACTCTAGCAGTCATTTCAGCACATATGCAACAAGGTTCTTCATTTAGTTCTTTAACAAGGTAACATATGCATAAGTTAAATACATAGCGCACAAATACTTGAACATAGTTAATTAGCATTAGTTTTAGATAACATGGAACACCCTAAATACCTTAAGCAAGAATCAAAGCAAAGGTGAAGAACTTATATAAGTAGTTGTTATATTAACACGAGAGCACACATAGGAGTTATATTCAAAGCTTAACTACAACTTATCATAACTTAGCATCATATGTACCCTCAAAAACAACTATTAAAAGCTTCACATGACCTAAGTATATGCATCTACTAGCAAACTTTCATTGTCCAATTATATAGTAAACATATATATTAATTATAGGTGATGTGGCAAACATCTCATTTGGAGCTGATATTTTTATGGATGATAGATGTTATCAAAACATGGCTACTGTACAAATTTCACATGCTCAGGTTTTATAATTTAATTGCTATAAAAAAGACAAATTGCTCTTGCAAGAAAGCATGTAAAAAAACAACATAAATCTAAAGATCATCATTTCTATAAACACACAGCCATATTATATGTTATTGTGGTATAAAAACATCATACAAAGGTAATGGAACCACATTTCCCATTTTTACACCCACAGAAAAATTATAACTTATTTAAAGCCATTTATGAAGCAATAAACAAGTTAAATCAATAAGTCAATGATACTGCATCTAATGAATATGAAATTTTTAGAACAGAACAATAGTATCATTTATATCCTACCATAAAAATTTCACAGCAATTTAAGTACCACAACTTTAGATATGAAAATGACAAGCAAAACAAGATAAAAAAAATTGCCTATTTATCAAGATTAAATCAAAACATGATAAAAACAGTACACAACTAGCAGGTTCAATATTTTTCTTAGCTAGAGAGTGTCATCACAAGACTAACACAACTGGAATCACAATCTTTGGACTTCTATAACTCAAGATGTGCATCTAACAACTTAAAAGGATTTCTAAAAGCACTTTGAAAGAATAAATAAAAACATCAGAAACTTTCTACTAAAACATATCATATTATGACTCTAATGTGTAAATATACTCACAAGGATTCCAAAACATCCTCATTTGCTATTTTAAGATTTTTCTACAGTTTACTATAAATTTTTAAAGTTTCAGCCTTTTTAAATCTAGAAAATAAACAAAACCGAGACGATCTTACGATCTACCCCTTGGGTCTATGGTTTAATTGCGCAAAACTCCCTGGAACTTCCCCGTAACCCCCTACACTTCCTTCTTCTTCTCCAATGAGGCCCCCAAGCACAAATAGCACACAATACAGGCACGCACGCACGGGACAGGCACGGCCGGCCATGGACTTGGGGCCGAAGATGGGGGCAAGAGAAGTGGCAGCTTGGGGAGGGAGAGGGGCGGCACAGGGTTCAAGGAAGCTCACCAAAAGGGCCTGGTGATGAGGAGGAGCGGCACAACAGCAAGGAATGGCACAGGAAGGGGGCGGCGAAGGAGCTCCCGTGGGGGGCGTCGTCTAGTGAGGGAGGGAGCCCGGGAAGTAGCAAAATAGATGCGGGACGACGAGTAGGCGCCGTGGCTGTGAGGAATCGGCCCAGGAGTGCACCACGGTGATGAATTTGGCCGGACAAGATTGGGGAACAAAGGAGTTTGGTTATTGGCAATGGTGGCTTGGGAGGGGGAAGTGGTTCTGGAGGGGCTAGCGCTGCTTATAAGGGCGAGGAGGGGACGGATAGGAACGACACGACGACGCTGGGTGGCTATTGGCGGCAAGGGCGAGCGCCGGGCATGGCAGCCCCGTGGCGGCGCTTCTGTCCGTGTGGCGCCCATGCCGTGCGAGCGGAGCTCTGCCTAACCGGGCGCTAGACGTGGCGTGGGAGGGAAGGAGCTTCACGTGGGTGAGGCTCGGGTGGCCTATGGGTAGAGAGGGCCCTGATGGTGTGGGGGAGGCCGGCCAACGGCCATCCTCGGGCCCTGGGTCGCCCAACCAGCGCTGAACAGGTGGGGGAGAGGTAGAAGATGAAGCTGACAGGTGGGCCCGCGATAAAATAAAACGTGCCAACTTTGACCCCTTAAATGACCTAGCTACTGGTACCCAAAAATTCTCCAAAAATACTCATTGGAAACATAAAATCATCAAGAATCCAATGCAACAAGAATCAACTCAAAAGCTTTTATGGTTTGCACACAATTGATAAAACAAAACAGCTAAAATTGAACTTTAAATGAATTGTTTGGCACCAGAAAACATTTCTGAAAAATTTGGTAAAAATATTTTAAAATCACTAAATGATGTCTAGTATTTGAATAAAATATTTGGGGGCACAATTGTATGAAAGAAATTGGGTTCCTTCACAAATTTGATTTTTCACCAATAAAAGACGAATTTCTGGGCACTTAACAATGCATGGCCAAAATATTCATTTATGCACAAATGATGCTCATGACAGACAACTATGCACAAAAAGATGTTCATGATGTTTAATTATGCATGATCGTGCTCGTGATGCGTGTCGTGGTGAAGGTATTGGGTTTAACGCGTATTCTCACACCAAGTTCGAACTACGCGGTTTAACTTCCAAAAGTGAAGGTTCGGGAATAAGGTATGCGCTATGACTTTTATAAAGATCAACAAGGAGAAGCTCGATGAAGTTGACGATAGGATGGTAGGATCTTTGGTGGAACGTCGGTCAAAGCTATTTTGGAATCGGATTTGAATCTTGACCGATCGTTTACTCGATTTTGGAACATCCTCTGCTCAAAATCAGAAGAAGTGCTGTGAGTGGAAGGTGTTCATCTTGAAAATTTCTACCACTAGTATATTGGTCAAGATTTGAGTTCTTATATAAAATTTATTTGCTTCACAAGTGATTCTCATCAGGAGGGAGTTTTAACACTTGGTTTTAAAAAAAATCTGAGGTATTTTTGGACCTTAACTCTCAGTAAATTGGAGTTAGCTTTGATTTGCTTCTTAATCACCCTGTTGATTATTTGATTTAGGTTCTTAATTACTCGGGTTGTCATACTGCGATGCGCGGAGGCGACGCGCGCGGGCTGGCAGGCTTGGGTAGAGGCTTGGCGCGGCAGCGGACGCGCGGGCGACGACGCGTATGCAGACATACACAGGAGTGGCAACGAGCAGAAGGCAGGCAGGTTTCTCTTCCCCGTTCTCTTCCTTGACATGGCAGGCTCCAGGAGAGCGGTAGGAGGCGTGGGTGGTACGGGTCAGGTGGCCGGCACGGCTTCAGCGACCGGCGCAGTGCCCGTAGACGATGCGGGACGTGTGGCTGGTGCAGTGCCCTCGGCTAGCGCGCTACCAGTGTGGTCGGCTCGCTCACGAGCCTCACGGGCTTCTTTCTCCCACCACTCAGCCACGATGAGTGGGCGGCGCCGCAGGACGGCGGCCGAGGAGGAGGATGCGGTCAAGGAGTAGCGGCGGGAGGAGGCCGCTGCGGCAGCACGGCTGCACGACGCCGAGGCGCGAGAGGCGGCTGCAGCTTGGGCAGCGCGTGCGGCGGCTGTGGAGGCCGCGGCGGCACGTGCAGCCGAGGCAGCCCGCCTAGCCATGGAGGAGGCACAGGCGGCAGTGGCGGCCGCCACCCAGCGGCGTCTGGAGGCTGACCGGGTGCATGAGGAGGTGGAGGCGATGCGCGAGATGGCGCGTCCTGACGAGATGTAGCTGAGGCGCGTGGTGCAGGGCGCCGGTGCAGAGGCGCACGACGACTGTCCCAAGTTGGAGGATGAGGACCGGCGGCGGAACGCGGGGGTGGACCGATGGGTCCAGGATCTGCGTCGAAGTGCGGACGGCAGGCGTCCTCGGAGCAGGAGGAGCTCCGTCCACGACTCTGGCCTTGACTCCGACTACGACTCCGACCTCGACTCCGGGCACCGACCCCCGAGGTTCGTGAAGACCATCATTCGGGAGTCCGTTGGCAGCACGCAGTGGCCGATGTTGACGAAGACCAACTCCATGGAGTGGTCCTCGCAGTGGTGCTTTCCACAGAATTCTATAGGGATCTATGAGATCGAGTATGGAATTCTTGTATTATTTCCTTATAAAATCATTTACAATTTGGTAAAACCATATTCTAATTCGGTAAACCACATGCACTAAATAACATGATAAGTCTTAAATTCAAAGATTAAGCTAGAAACAATAACAAATCATAATATAAATAGTTCGAATGAAATACAAATAGTTTGAAATATAGCATAAAAGAAAGTTACAATATTACTTGTCTGCTTTGTTTACCCGCCGCTTTTTGAATGACATGAATGTCTTGATTATATCTTGTTTATTCACTTGGAGAAAAATATCCCACTCGTGGCCAGTGGCGGAGCCAGCCATAAGCCCTGGGGGGCTCTTCTTCTTCCTCCTTTCTCCTTAAAAATGGAGGAGGGACTAGGGGGGCTCTATTGTTTTTGGGTGGGTAGGGGGGCTTGAGCCCCTCGACCCACTGCTGGATCCGCCGTCCATCAGTGCTGCGGTTGACGACGTCATAGGGGCTGCAGTCAAGGACGCCATCCGCGGCGATGGAGGAGGGCGTCGAGGCGGCGGTTTAAGGCATCGTGCAGTAGTGGACAGGTGATGGCGGAAGAGGGGAATGAAGTGATGGGAGGCACCACACGGGAATAGGTGTGAGGAGAAGGGACGGGATGGTTGTAGGATGATCGAAGGGCCTACGATCATTGGTTCAATCATTGGTTCGTGTCAAGGGACGTCCGTGGAAGCGGGTGGGAGCGTCTCCTTGGATTGTAGGGTGCTGGAGCTCCCCGCGCCGTGATTCATGACGACGGACGGTGCGTACGATATGGAGCGCGGGACCATGAGCGGAGGAAAGGGCGACGTATGACGTTTTAGACTCGATGTTGGTTTTTTTAGCTCTAGATTGCATTGCAATGTATCATATAAGTTTTTTATTGTTCTCATTTAATGTTGGGCCCTTTGTGCCGGAAAAATGGGTTCTTGGGCTCTCTGGACCAAAACTTGGGCCGTTGGCTCGGTGCTTTTTGGGCCGGAAAATCAGGGACCAAAGCGTAACAGAAACAAAACCCAAGGGGCTCAGCTGCCAAAACCACCGCACCCGTCTTCTCCAGTTCTCTCCCTCCCAGTGCCCCCTTTCTCTCTCCAGATCTCACCCGCCATGGACCTCCTCGACGCGGGCCACCGCCACGCCGCCCCCGCCGCCGACATGGACGGCGCCGTGGCCTCCGCGCTCCCGCTCGCCGGCGCCGCGTACCAGCCCTACGTATCCGAGCTTCTCTCCTTCTCCATCGAGCGCCTCCACAAGGTACGTACGCCTACGCCCACACCAACGCCGCCTACCAGCCCCCTGATTGGCGGTGGTTGCGATCCCGTGACGCTTTCGTTGGTTTGGCGTGCGATGGGCAGGAACCGGAGCTGCTGCGGGTGGACGCTGAGCGGGTGCGGCGGCAGATGCAGGAGGTGGCAGTGGAGAACTACGCCGCCTTCATCGCGGCGTCCGAGGCGCTCTCCTTCGTCCGCGCGCAGCTCGAGGGATTCGACAGCCACCTCGAGGCCCTGGTAATGCTGGCCGGTCCCTCCCTGCTCCTACTATCCTTTGCTCCATTGCTTCTCCTGTGTGCCTCATTGTGTTACTAGTTGTTGCTTTATGCGAATCAGTAAGTAGATCTTGCGCAGTCAAATGCAAAATTCAGTTGATTGGAGGAATGCTGGTGGAGTGATTAACCCTGTTGCTTTATGGTGGTAGCAAGCTGATCACCTGATCTCGTTATTGCTGCACCCAACAGATGTAGTTATCTCACAAGTGGAAATGCAATTCTGCTTTGCCTTATTGCAGTCATTCTTGAGTTGAACTTAGACCAAAAAATTTCCTTGCAATGTATTGATATTGAAAAAATCAAGGTCAACTGAATGTAGATCAAAACATGAATAGCGGTACCATTTCTGTATAACTTAGCCATCATTTAATTAGCCTAATTATCAATGGAAACATACAAAGTTTGTATCTCGAAATATGTGCTTGCACTATAAATTTGCATAGAGGGAGTATTTGAGAGGCTTGGGTGAACCATTGCTAAAAGTTGGACATGTCACTGGTGTATCCTGTCGGAAATACCCATTAAAAAGTATGAAGGAGATGATCTTGAGCACCTGGTATAGCCAAAATTATGTTTAAACACGTTTTGTGAAAGAAATAAATGCAGATTTATAGGTTGTATCCATGACACAGATATTTGTTAGGTGTGTAGTATTTGTTAACCTACGGAGTCTGTTTATATGCTTAAACAAGGTTTCTCAACAACATTGGAAATTGTGCAAGTCTTTTTGATTGCTTGATTCTCAATAACATTGCAAAATTGACGCATCTCCCGTTTCTTTCAATGTGGTATGCTAACATTATATTCTTGTTTGATTCATGCTACATTGAAAGAATGATGTGAAATATTTGACCATGTTGTTTATGCACTATTGTAGATAGAGGAGATACCAAATTTAACGTCTGGCTGCACTGAGTTTGTTGAGTCAGCACAGCAAATTTTGGAAGAGAGGAAGCTCAATCAAACATTACTAGCCAATCATAGTACCTTGCTTGACTTGCTTGAAATCCCACAACTGATGGACACGTATGTAACTTCTTTTTTCTTACCATTTCCCTTGGTTGTTTACTTCATGTTTGAGTTGTCGGTGTTACTAATATATCATTTGATTTTTTAGTAATGCGTAGTTTCAGCTGTTATTATTGCTGAATCATGACAGTCAGTAAGGTAATGCTTGTAGGTGCATACGGAATGGGAACTATGATGAGGCACTTGATCTAGAAGCTTTTGTAAGCAAAATTTCAAAGTTGCACCCTGAGTAAGTTTTGTAACATAAATGCTGTCGCACCACCTGACATTTGCTGTTATATTAACCATTCACTGTTCCAATTGAAGTTTACCTGTTATCCAAGGATTAGCTGCTGAAGTCAAGAAGACAGTACAATCACTAATTTCTCAGCTTCTCCAGAAACTTCGATCAAATATTCAGGTGAAGATGCTGGTGTAATAAAAAAATACTAATGACTATTTTGCATTGAGCATGACTCCTATGGACTGATCATTCAGATTATATTAAGCATGTACATATTTCTTTGTTATTCAATACTTTCTCTTCTCACACCCAAATTGTTTGATTTATCCATCCTGAGCATATATGTATCTAACATGTCATTTTATTTTCTACAGTTACCTGAGTGCCTCCGTATTGTAGCACATTTGCGTCGAATTGGAGTTTTCAGTGAATCAGAATTGCGCTTACAGGTATTCTGAATTTTTTCATAGAGTTTTCTTTGCTTGATTAGGCTTCAAGAGATATTTCGCTTTCTTGTTCATTCATAATGAATGGAGTTTGTGTGTGGGTCAACATGTGTGCAAGCATATTTATGTTATAGTAATGTTCATGACCCCTAAAATTTAATAATGCAGCAATTTTTTTATCTGCTTTCTTTCATATGTTGTGCAGTCAGTTTTTTGGAAATGATTTGAGCATGTTCATCTTCATCTTCTAACTCTGATATAATTTCTAGTTCTTGAGGTGCAGGGAAGCTTGGCTTTCTGGGATTCTTGAAGATCTGGACCAAAGGAATGTTTATGATTACCTGAAAGGCATGGTGACTTGCCACAGGGTGCATCTATTTGATGTTGTTAATCAATACCGGGCAATATTCAACAATGACAAATCTGGGAATGAGGAGAACTATGATGGCGGGCTGCTTTTCAGCTGGGCAATGCAACAAGTTAGTAATCACCTCACAACTCTTCAAGTTATGTTACCAAACATAACTGAAGGTGGGTCTCTGTCCAACATTCTTGATCAATGCATGGTAAGAACTGGCATCTGATCCCTTTTCTCTGGATTATGGTTTTATACAAGACTTAGCAGTGGTACCTGAATCATTCATAAATTTGAAACACGTTCATTCATGTTGCAGTATTGTGCAATGGGTCTTGGCCTAGTTGGGTTGGATTTCCGTGGCCTACTTCCACCAATCTTTGAAAAGTAATGTGTTTAAATTGTAGAATTTTATTATTAAGACTGAAGATTGTAAAGGGGCTTTATTATTCATAATGTTATGTGTTTTTTGCAGTGCGGTTCTAAATTTATTCTCAAAGAATATGAGTACGGCAGTTGAAAATTTCCAGGTGAAGCAGTTTTCTGCAACCTTTATACTCCCTCCAACTCATATTATTTGACGTTGCTCAGTTCATTTTTGAACTAGCCAACGTCAAATAAAATGATATGGAGGTAGTATATGTGGACATACTACTGTTCAGTTATAAATTAATTATACAATGAATTTATTTTTACTGTGTGAGCTTTTGAACTAACTTTGAAGTTCTTTGGATTCTCTGTCTTACTTCAATATTAGTGTAATAACATCTTATTGAAACTATAATACCTTGTACCATGCTAGGTTGTTTTGGATTCACACCGGTGGGTTCCGATGCCATCTGTTGGCTTCGTAGCAAATGGAGTTGTGGATGAGACTTCTGATGATGTGACTCCACCTTCCGTTTTAATGGAGCATCCACCTCTTGCAGTGTTTGTTAATGGTAAGTTCTACTAAAGCACACTTATTTTTTGCTTCTACATCACCATAGGTTGACTCTAATTGAGCATATATTTGGTAACCAGTGTGTACATGTTGAAATATTCATGTTCTTAATATTTTGTGTGCAGGTGTTTCAGCAGCAATGAATGAGCTGAGACCATGTGCGCCATTGAGCTTGAAACATGTTCTTGCTCAGGAGGTGGTGAAGGGATTACAAGCAGTTTCTGACTCCCTAGTTAGATACAATGCCATGCGGATGCTGCGTGGGAATGAGTCCGCTCTTTTCCTTTCACTCTGCCAGGCATTTATCGAGGTGCGTTGAGTTTTCTATGATATAGCAACGGGCCAATGGTTTTGAATCTGGCAATAGAACATAACATGTTACACTACACACGAAGTGAAACTGAATGGCTCAAAAGTCTTGAACCCATCAAGTCTAAATTGCACACATTAAATATTTGTCTTTAGACGTACGGAAGGCTCACATCTTAATTTTTCATGTCAGGTCGTACACCCTTATTGTGCCGCATGTTTTGGCCGATGCTACCCGAACGGAGCAACACTGATCACAGAGTGCCAGAGCACATTCAACGGTGTCAGCCAGCTACTGACTGTACCCGCAAGATCAAACAGTTCTAGCATTGAAAGAAGGCAATCAGGAGGCATCGACAGAAAGCAGTCAGGGAACATCGAAAGGAAGCAGTCGGGGAGCATCGAACGAAGGCAGTCGGGAGGCATTGAACGAAAGCAGTCCATTGAGAGCGCTGGGTCAACCGTCACCGATAATGGGCTACCAACTGATGGATCAGTGTCAGAGGTCAACAGTGATGCTGCAACCCCAGCCTCAGCAGTTCAGGATGGTGCGCAAACCAGTCCTCCATCAAGCAAGTAGCTTGGATCTCTGTTCTTGGAATCTACTGAGGTCCTTCATCAAGGCCTGGTTTTCTTCAACCAGAGAGGATACTGCTGCAAAGCGCAGAGTTGCATTGGTCGAGTTTGGATCAGTGTTGCTGTCGCTCCTACAGTGTATACAAGCTTCTCATCACCAGATATTTGTATCTTGATTTGTACAACAGTCAAATCTTTAGCCGTTCATTGTTACTTGCGATCCCATACCTAGATCTTGTAGAGTGTTCCACAACCTGAACAATAATCTGATAGTACGAACTGTGCTGGCTGCATTGTTGACTGCACATTTTCTTCAAATTGAAGAGCTGATATGGATTCCATCCTTGTAAAAGCATCATGGGTATATAGAGCTATTTTTTTTGTCCCCTATCTGATGTCCAGCTGTAGATTGAACAGGAAAAAAAAAGGTGAGAAGCTGCAGAAGAGTACAAGCAAAGTGTCAAATGAAATGAAAGAGTAGCAGCCGGATGATGAAGGAGACGGTCAAATGAAATGAAAGAGTAGCAGACGTAGATGTGCTTCGGCCGGTGGCATACGCGTGCGGCCCATGCCATGGCGCATCTCATCGCCTTATCTTATCGGGTACCCTTCATGTCACGGCACCAACAATTCAACGGCAAATGGTACCTCTCAGCAAAGGCATGGAGGATTGGAAGGAGAGAAAGGAAGCACATGGGTGGAGATGGTAGGGTCCAAACCCTTTTCTTTTTGAGAGAAAAAGGGGTCTACGAAACATTACACTTTTGCGAACTTGCCAAAGTGTGTTTTCTGCTGAATTCCAAGTTCTACGTCTAATGTTGATCACGTAGTATTGATGGCAAAAATATGGTTGTATGACGATGAGTATGTGAGAGGTGGAGTATTTTAGCGAATTCACGTGACCTTTGATGTGTATGTTTTATTTATTAAAAGTATGCTTCCCTTGCCACATCAGTTTTGATACTAACAAAATAATGCCATCATGTAGTACAACTTGTATCTCGTAAGTGAAAGCTAAATAGGATATGTGCTATTTTTCTCTTTTTCAAAGGAAAAAGTCCATATTACTCCTTAAAGTATAGTTAAAGTTCAGATAACCCTCTAAACTATGTTTCAATTTACCCCCTAAACTATGCTATTTGGTTCAACTTACCCCATAATGCAATTTGTTATTTTTTGTTTCTCCATACACAAGTTGAATTTTAATTTGACATGGTAGTGGACATCATAATCTATATTAAAAAAATATTTTATGAATTTTTTTATCATTAGTTTTTATATGATTTTGTATCTCAATGATAAATCTTATCATTAAATATCCTACCTATCAAAATAATGATAAAAAATTCATGATATATTTTATTAACATGTCTTATGATGTCTGTTATCATCTTGCAAAATATGAACTTAAAAATTCACTTGTGCATGGAGAAACAAAAAAGATAAATTATGTTAAGGGGTAAATTGAACCAAATTGTATAGTTTAGGGGTAAACTGAATCAAGAAATATTTTAAGGGATTATCCAGACTTTGGTTATACTTGAGGGGAATAATTTGAACTTTTTCCTTTTGCAAAATACAATATAGATGCAAGCACTAAAGGTTCCTTCGGTTCCTTTGCTGAGGTTGCTTTGCTGGACAATGCTTGCTTTGCCTAGCTGAGCAAGGTTAGGCAAGAAATAGCTAAGTTGTTTGGTTATTTTGTCTAGTGAGCAAGCTTGCTCAGTGCTCTTACCGAAGCAGTAACATGTACATACTTTTGCAACATATACTGCTTTTACCCACACCAGCATTACATGTACCTCAAATAAAATAATAAAGCAACAGCTATTGTGTCCCACTAACCAGCGGTACATGCAAGAGCACTTAAGGCTGTTCTTTGATCGAAGTACACTTCAATTGATGCTGGTGCTTTCCTTCCCCACGCCGGAGAGCAAAATTGGCTCGCCTGGCTCAGCAAGCTTTTCCTCGCTCGGACAAGCAAGCTTGCCCAGCAAAGCAACTTTCTAGAGCAGGCACCAAATGCATATCCTTGCCCAGCAAGGTCAGGCTAGGCTGGGCAAAGGATCCAAATGTCTCCTTTAGTATACAAACATTTATTAAGAAGAATAAAATAATAGTTTTAGACATCAATACATTTTTTATTCTAAAAAATATGCATATAATGGGCTAGTTTATGTTATAACGTATCACACCCTCCGCCTCAAATTGTAGGTCATTTTGATATTTTTAGATTTATATATTTTTCTATGTATCTAAACATAGTGCGTATCTAGATAGATAATAAAAATTTTGAATCTACGAATGACAAAACGACCTACAATTTGGGACGAAAGGAGTAGTAATTATTCTACACAAATCTAGCCATATCATCTCCAAATGCTCAATTAGATATAAAAAGGACAATATATCTTATAAAAAATATAAAAATATAGTGACGGACGAAGTTTCTCTTGATATTAAGATCTTTATTAGTTACGAAATGTCGTTTTTAAAAAAAGATATTGGTTTGCACAACGAGCAAGAGGCTGGACAAGGGGACAGTTCGTGATAAAAGCGGTGGGCCCAGCTCGCGAGTCCATGACGACCCTTCTCTTCCGGACCAATAAAACGAGAGAAAAATCGGCGGCCGTTCTCCCTCCCCACCTCCGCTATCGCGCCGTTTTACCGGGAGGCCCCTGCTCGCCCTCGCTATTTACAGCCCTCCCCCCCCGCACCTCTCCGCCGCCGCCGCCACCGGGGATGGGGGGAGCGCACTTCCCCGGCGACAACGACGCCGCCGAGGTCGACGCGGCCTGCTGCGACGGGGAGGTCGACCTCCGCAACGTGGGGAAGATGGAGCACGGGTGAGCGCGCGAGCGCCTTGATTAGCTTTGCCTTCGTCTTCCTCCCTATTTCCCGTACCTTGCCTCCGGCGGAATCTAGATTTGGTCCTGTGGGCTGTCGAATCATTCAGTGCTGCGTAGCCGTTTGAAATTTTTTCGGTGAATTGGGTCATTCGGACTTCCCCCGATCCGCGTCTGCTTTAGTTGGCTGAGCTTATTCTCATCGGAGGATTTTTTTTCTTCTGTTTTTGCAGGTGCGAGCATTACCGGCGGAGGTGTAAGATCGTGGCGCCCTGTTGCAAGCAGGTGTTCCCCTGCCGCCACTGCCACAACGAGGCCACGGTGAGCTTTAAGAGGAGACGCGGTTGTGTTCCTATATGTTCTGCGAGAAACCTGATGAGTTGAGATTGAATTAGTGGTTTCTGTATGCTTATGTTTAGTCTTAGATCATGATTGTGTTCATCCCTGTCTAACAGTAAAGCAGGCAACTTGTCTAGACTTTGACGTGCTAACTGATTTGCTAGCGTACTACCATGTACTTTTGTTTCCACCAAGGGGAATGTTTCTACGTAGTTCTTAAGTCTTCTTTGACAACATGGCAAGCTGTAATTGAATTTTTAGCTTAGGTGTATGCTTATGTCAGTCTTAGATCTTGATTGTGCTTATTTTTATGGACCTGTTGGGTTGAATCTTAGTAAGATAAGTTGATTTACATAAACGGTGTCGGTCATGTTTTGGAGCATAGTGTTTATGTTAATATATCATGAAAGAAAAAGAACCGTTCTTGTGATAAATCTAAAAAAGTGGCCATCCTTGATAGACTAAAATTTAAAGCTACAATTTTAAGATGGGAATTTGACATGTAGAATCTTCAAACTCATATTGGTTATATGAAGAAAATTGGAATATATGGTTTTGTGTACTGCGTAAAGAGCATCTAATGATAATGCTGTTTGGACCAATTGGTTGATGGCACATTCTTCTCTGTAGGTTTCAGGAGATCGGCATACAGTATGTCGCCAAGATATTGAAAAAGTACACCTCTCATGCCCTTTATAATTTCTACAAACGAGTTTAGTAGAATCAGAAATTATGGAAGATTGACTTCCTTTGTTCTTGCAGGTAGTTTGTCTACTCTGTGATACTGAGCAGCCGGTACGAATTATATTGTTGCAAAAAAATTCTTTCAGTACTTGTATCACGTGAGGATGTCATTATGCTTGAACTGAAACTTAAATTTATTGTTCAGGTGTCACAAGCGTGTGTAAGCTGTGGAGCCAATATGGGAGAGTATTTCTGTGATATATGCAAATTTTACGATGATGATGTAAGTTCTAAGTTCATTTTCTGTTCTCACGTGCTTTGTATCGTTCCTATCAACCAATGCATTTTTCTTCTCTTATGGTTCAGACAGAGAAAGGGCAGTACCATTGCAATGATTGTGGCATATGCAGGTGAGCAAGCCAAAAAAAGAAAATTTTGACCAATATATAATTAAGCAAGGTTCTGACCCTGCGTCTACTCAATTCAACCAGGGTTGGTGGCAAGGAAAACTTTTTCCACTGTGTGAAGTGTGGTATGCTTTGCTTGAACCTTAATTATGTAGTTTTTTAGTTGAATGTTCTTCCATGTGCAATCTACCATGCTAATCTATGCAGTATGCGCTCTTCGAGAAACTGGCATGATTGAGTGACAATACTTTTGAGTGGAATAGTTATTTTGATACTAAACTAATTACTGGTGGAAAAATGCAACTAGGGATTCAATTATTTCTTTTCTAAAATGAAAATGTTCCATGCCCTCATGGTGAAGTCTGCAGATTGTACCAATATACAATTGTTGAGACTGCCATGTAGGGTGATAAAATATTTAGTATAGAAGAAAGTGCACTAGTTTTAAAGTTATACACTGGTAAACCTACATTTGGGTAATCTTTGTGTCCATGCTTACTCATTTCTTTCAACAATGAACTAGGGTCTTGCTATTCTGTTGCACTGCGTGATAACCATCAATGTGTGGAGAACTCAATGAGACAGAATTGCCCAATCTGTTATGAGGTATTGTTGATAATTTGTACTGTTTCTGGAACAAAATAATATGGATACTTTGTACTGTTTCTGGAACAAACTAGAAGTTATAGCTAGAACTTTGTCTGCAGTATCTATTTGATTCATTACAAGGAACAAGAGTTCTTAACTGTGGACACACGATGCACATGGAATGTTTTACTGATATGGTGAAGCATAACAAGTAAAACCCTACACCTGTATTAATTTGGATGCATACTTCATTACCATTCTTTGAAACTTCTGAGGTAGTGGCATTTATGATAATTTGTATCATCCTTTTGATGCTACAGATACACTTGTCCAATATGCTCCAAGACAGCTCTTGACATGTCACATCACTGGGAGATGTTGGATCAAGAGGTACTATGTTTTTTTTCCCTACTGAAAATGGCTTGTAAACTGCCAGAATCAAACAAACAATGGTAGTAACCTCAGAAGCTAGTATGTGTATTCTTGTTCTTTGAGGAAACTTTCCTTTCAGATGAATTGATACAGTAAAATTAGTATTAGGATTTGTTGGTTGGATTATAAAAAGTCAGTCTGCAAATATATGTGTGCTGACTTTTCAATGTTCTGGGAAGCTATATTCTGCTTATTTTTTAGCACTTGCTGAATTACTGATGGTATGTTATTATTTTGTAGATTGAAGCAACAATCATGCCTCCTGTATATCGTTACAAGGTATTTTTTACTTAATTGGACTCAGCTATGACTCCAACTATTTACTTGCTTATACAACTCACAATTGGCTTGGCTTAGTTGTGGCTTTCATCCTTGGATAATAAGTTTATAATAAGTTGATTATCGCTATATAATTCAGAATACCTTAACTTACAGCACTTTCACAATCTGCCTAGAACAAATTTCTGCAGCCTTCTATTACTGACGAATCAGCTAGCATCCCACAGGGGGAAGCCCCCCCCTTGTATGGTCTTTCTGTGCTTATTTAGGCGAATCTTTTCAAGCCATGACAACTTATTGTCATCATGCATGTATGCTTTTATCTAAGTAGTGCATTTCTCGTTTGTGCTAAAACCTGCCAGATTTGGGTGCTTTGCAACGACTGCAACAAGGTCTCAGAGGTGAACTTCCATGTGATTGGGCACAAGTGCAGCCACTGCAACTCGTACAACACCCGCTCGACATCCCGCCCTGTGGATTCGTCAGGAAACAGCTCACCGACTACAGACTCGTCTGACAACAACCTGTAGAGCATTCTTGGTGCCAGCCTACACCTGGCATAAGAAAGCAACGCAAGAACCATACGATAGAAGGAAGGAACATTGTTTCGCGGAGCGCGATCCTGCCAAATGCCAAGACCCCCCGGAGCCGCTTAGCTCTCATTCTGTCAAGATTCAATTCATTCCTTGAATCCACGGCTGTTGTTGACTCCCAGCTGCCACATTGCTGCCCTGTTCTACCTAGACGAACAGCATGGCCGTCTCCTGAACGCCGCCATTGTATCAGCACTTCAGCAGTGGGTGAAGTGGAACCCAGCATGTTATGAATCTGCTTGATATACTGTCTGTAACCTATAGTAGTAAGAAGAACATGCCTGTCTGTTGTTTACTTGGTGGTTGTGTGCCTGACTGCCTGTGATGGTCTGTTTCTGAGAATTGCAGTCCTGTCTGGTAAAGACTAAACCATGTTTTATGATGTGTACTTGTGTGCGCTGAGAGCTCAGTCAAAATTTGTCTCTGGCAATTTACGTGCATAAATAAATCTTAGAAATGTTTTTTTTACAAAAAACATCAAACGGCACGGCTTGTCGCAAGTTGTCGCCGGAATGATCCAAACCGTTCGCCCCGGAATGGACGGACGAGATCAGCGGTGGGCTACAGGTTCCGTTGACCGCAGATCTCACCAACGGTCAACGCTGGCACGGACTCTGGGACGCGGACCGTGAATGCCCCCCTCCAATTCTGCCACCTCCCCGGCCCTCCGCCGCCGCCGCCGCCCTCCTCGCCTCCGGCGTCCGGGCGCGGCCGCCGCGCTCGAGGCCTTCCTCCCTCACCACGGTACGTCAGCGCCTCCCACCGTCCGTCCTTCGTTTGTTCGTTCGCTCTGACACTCCGATGCGGCGGTGGCTTCGCGGAAACCCGACCCTGCCATGGCCAAGATTCGGGTCGGGCCCGCCGTTTCCTGGGCTCCCCGCGTTCTAACCCGCTTGCGGCTCCCACGGCTGCTGGTTACGGCGCGCACCTGTTCAGCGCGCCACGGCCCACGGCGCCGCTGTTGCTCGGCAGCGGACGTACTTCGCCCGCTTGCCTCTTCAGTGAACTGAAAGGGCGAAAAATGCATACGCGTTCTTTTCTTTTGCGGCCATTATGCGGCTTCACCCCGGTGCTCGATTCGTGCACCAAATGTGAATCTTCGCCTCTCTGCTCTCAAGATTGCACAAATTGAATCGAGCGTATTTGCGCTGCTGTGCCAATGTTGATTTTGGGAGCTTTCGTTCCCCAGGTCAGCCATGGCTTCTGCTAACTGCTTCAGCAGGCAATTCTTGTCCAGCTCATGGCTTGTGCTAACTGCTCCAGCAGGCGATTCTTGTCTTTGCCAAAGCACCTAGCTTCATTCATGGATCAGAACAGCCCAAGTGCTGAACAGGTCAATCACTGCATACTGAACCCATGCCGTGATCCAAGATAGTTATACTATACACTGAATTTGGTTGGTTGACTGCTTCCATTTCTCTGTGCACGTGTTCAGGTTGGCTTAGAGTGCATATTAGTGCCTACCAGAACAAAACTGCCTTTTCATGGGATCAATGATGTGTTCATTATGTTGTGTCGCTGCTTAAGGCCACTGCTGCATAACAAGTGCTCAAGGAGGCACATCAAATTCATAGACCGTGCAATCTGTTAAACAGAGATGCTTGCATCAGACAAGGGGGCGCTCATATGGGCACTTTGTAGTATGGCTACATTGTCCCTCTCTGGGTGCCCATTTGAGAGCACTTGCATTGCAGATGCCCCATTGAGGACCACGTTTACTGAAAATTTAGATAAAAAGATATGCCGCCTGAGAGGATCACCCAACTTGCAAGACTTACGCAACTATGCATCGTGCATTCCGTACGTTGTGCATATCTTTCCTACAGAAAACCGTATCCCCCTTATCTTTCTCTTCTTTTTAAAATAGTGGCACATGGACGAAGTCAAAAAAGATGCACCGGTGGCCATCGCTACTACACCGGTGGCCATCGCTACTACTGTGGCGCCCCGCCGCACCTTGATCCTGAGGATCGACAGAATGGTATACCTCTACTTTGACGTACAGCTACATGTTCGATGCTGAGGGAACCATCATCCTGCCGAGTGCTGAGGCATCGCTGTATCAATTCGTCACAGAATCGATCCATCAAAGTCACATGGTACCAATGCTCCTCTCAGTGTCAACGTTAGTACAATCTTGCATATTGTTCTCTGTTTTATTCGCAGTACACAGTTCTAGTGCCACTACGCCACTGATAAGGGCCTGCATAAAGGTGATTCTTTGCAAAACAGTGGTATCAACTCTGAGATTTAGGCCATTTGCTCAAGTACAAATCGTATCTGAAAACTTCATGATCACTCTATTAGTTTTTGTGCTTTAGTTCGGTCTGTGGTTATTGCTGTATGGATTTTTTTTCTTCATATTCTGTTTGTCTTTCTCCTTATCCTTGCAGATGCATGCTTCTGTGTCAACTACACACTTGAATGCTGAGATGCAATCCTTCTTTGAACAAAATGTGGCTCTGAAAATATCATGCCTCTTTCACCGAAAACATTGGGCTTCTTGAAAGAACAAAGCAAAGAGAGAAGCATCCAAATCAACACAGCTCATCAAAAGAGGATTTTCTGAAGGTGAAGATGAAAGGATGATAGAGTCAGTCTCTTAGACTCATATCATAGGTAGGATAGAGTCAGTGACATCAACTGGTGTCAATTGCTATGTTCAAATTGGAATTCAAATTGCTAGAATGGATGGGTTTCACGATCTGTACCTGTTAAAGCTAGTCTAGTTTTGATTTGAGCTAAGGAATGATGTGCGCACAGCTAGGAAAAAGTGAACTTTGTAGGTTCTACTAGACCACTTGCACAAATGGCATGGCATGTACCAAGGCATAAGATTTTCATAGGTGTCGGCACTTCATGAACTTATTTAAGGCATATAGCAACAGTGTAATCCTGTAGGTTAGGTCTTGTGAATCACATGATAAGTAATCATAAGCACAACGTTGAACTGTGGCATCACACGCCTATATTTCTTTAGAGAAGATGAAAGCACTTCAGAAATCATTCTAACTAAAAGTTGACTTTTATGTCTGTGAGACTTTATTTGAACTATAGTTGAACAAATTGCAGTGGGTTGAACTGGTGATGAATGAAGCTTTGGTTACTTTCACTCCTTGAAACTCCTACATTTTCTTTGCTTGAAATGACACACGGTAGGTTTTGATCTTTTGAAAGGTCAACTAACATTCTTCTTGCAGGAGCCGCGAATGATAACATCCTTGCTGAGTGCCTCTTGCGAAGTTGAGGAGTCAAGAACTAAGCAAACACCAAAAAGAATCAAAGGATTCTGGAGCAATGGAGATTGCTCTACAAAACACTAGCCTTTTCTCTCTCCTTCCTTTCTTTTCCAGGTGGGAACTATCAAGGCAGATATAAGGGATAAGAATATCTCTATCCAAATATGCAATCTTTCATGCTTGTGCCGGTTGTTTGCGTCATGTACAAAAAAAAGTTGAAAAAAACTAGAGAAAAGATCAGATAATAATATATCTGACTTTCTTCAGATGCCTGCAGCATCATACAGGTAGACAGCAACTGTGCCACGGCACCTTTTGATCTAATCATCCTAACTTTAGCTCACAGAAGTTTTTTTGTAGGGAAGGATGCAGCAAAGGATATGAAAAAGCAAAGATTGCAGCGTCGGATCGTGGCATCGCAATGCCTCACATCTGGTAAGGTCAGCCTGGTTTACAAAGCAGAGGCAGTTCAATTTGCTGAGAAAAGCCGAGGGCAAGTTGGCCAGATTCCACGCCACAGATAAGGCCGGTCAGTGAGGCGATGAGGGTTGGCTGGCTATTTTGGATGCTATTCTGAAACCGGCTGAGGGGATTGATCCCTGGTTCGTTTGAAACTGGCTCGTTCAGCCGGTCGGAATTGGTTCTATGTGTCGTATGACAAAGTAGTGGCCGTACCATACTGGTATGGCACATCATTGCTACGACAGACACATTTTCTGTATAGGAAGGGTGTGCATGGAGCAATAGCATCTGTGGTATTTTTCAGGCTGAGGTAGGCACTGCATGCAATGTGTCCTGTCGCAGGTGGAGAATGCATATGAATTCTGGTCTATGCAAGGTCGTGTGCATCCATTTATCTGTATACTATATGCTGGTTAATTGAGAGAGAAATTTTTTTTAAATGTAAGCCCCATTTCAAACAGGGAAATATTCTTGAAAAATCCTAATATTCCAAACATGCCTTGATTGTTGATTGTAAATCTTGATGATAGCTTGCCATCTCCACTTGGGTAACCAAACAGATGTAGAAAGAGAACAAATCTTCCTTGTACAGTTTCCTGGTGAAATTGATTTCCTGTTAACTTGAGAATAATATCAGCACATAGCAGATTTTGATATTCCAATTACATTCAAATCCCAGCAGATTGGGCATCTGCACATGCAGTCACGTCTGGTACATTATCCCTTGCAGGTTGCAGCAAAGGATTCCAGCCATCGCAATCCAACCTGCACTGCAGCAGTACGTTCTCTATCACTTTTTTTGTTGTTCACATGTCATTTGTCCAATGCGAAGATATCTGAGGTATCACAACCTAGGGGATCAAATCCCAGCAGTAACAATTTCTGGGTTAACTAGCTTGTTATGTTAAGAGTACTGGTGGATGAGCTATCCTTCTTTTTGCTAGTCATATGTTACTGAAAGTTAAAATTAGCCATAGGTTTTGGAGAAACATGAGACGGAATTGGTTGTTGCACTGAAGAGGCAATTTTTGAAAAAATATTATTACAAATAGTAACATGTTTTGGTGTTTACATGGCCTATATAATGTTATAGGCCGTGAGCTTTTGGTATTGTATTATCTTCTATCTTAAAGAAACTTTATTTATCTACTAAATCATCTGTTGTATACTTATACTTATTCTAATACAATGACCTTTAACTTTAGGAACTGATCACAAACATTAGTACAGAATAAAATATGCACTCTATTTAGCTTGTCAGTGACAAAACATGTTGCACAAATATTATTGTGGTGCTCGACGACAAAAAACAAACTGTCCGATTCATTTTTGTTCCTTTTTATCTTCTGAGATCAATCCATATCAACTTTATATATATCCGACCACGAGCACATGTGATTTGCAAATAGCACCAGGTGGCCTCTATACACCCTTGCAATAACAAGCTAATTACGACATGGCCACATCATATCAACAGATTCTTTTCTCTCATTCCCTTTTTTCCCCAACTTTTGTTGATAGATTACTTAAAAAATTATTCTTGTGTGATCAACTTTAATTGCAAAATCACGGAAGGCTCTATCTCTGTCTCTGAAGAATCTGGGTGTGCTTGCTTTAATTTCAATCTATTCCATAGCTGTACCTAGATCTAACTACACCTGGAATTGACAAGAAATTGACATACTCCAGTTTCGTATTCCTGTACCTAAATGGGTCCTCTATTAGATTAAATTCCTGAGCATATATAGTTCTTTCAAGTTAGCAGCAAAAATAACTCAAACTAGAGCCTACCTTCTAGCAAGATTTTTGGCACACAGGGCGGTATCTATTAGTGAGATTACATTGGAACATCATTCGTAAGAGTAGCCATACATTAATTAGGCATTCAACAAACAAAAGCGTTGTTTAATTTCATTTGACTCTTCTAACTTAGTTCACAACATAATTTCCCATTTTTACTTGTAAATTGTGATAGAATAAGTCATGCGTGTGTTGGGTGTGCGTTTTATCTATCTATGTGCCTACGCGCACTTTACCTACTTAGATGCTATTTTGATGTTTTTAGATACTTTACTTAGCTTCTAAGCCACCTATCCATGGTTGGCCTATATGTATCCCAAGGACCCCTATGTGGATGTGGTTAATGAGAAAGAGTTCCATTTAGGCTAACAATTGGTATCAGAGCCTTCTTTCTCACCTACCCCTCTCTCTCGTGCTCCTCCTCTCCTCTCCCATGCGCACCCTCTCACTGAAACCCTAGGCAGCGCACAGATCAGGGTGGAGGCGCAGTGGATTGGGCGCGACAGCGGCAGATTTGGTCGGCGGCGGCGCGATTCCGTGCAGCAGGCGGCGGTGTGTAGCAGCGGGCGGTGCGCGTGCAGCAGTGGGCCGTGTGTAGCAGCAAGCAGCGTGGCTGCAGGTGGCATTCGGCGGCCCGAGGGGCGGCGAGCGGCAGCGGCAGACGCAGCGACGCGCGACAGGCCCGAACGCGTGGGCGGCGCGTGTGGGCAGGAGCTGCGGCGCACGGTGCTAGGAGTTGTGATGGGTGACGACAGGCGACGGGCGGCGGCTTCCAGTGCACAGGTGGCGCGGCAGGCAATGGGCGACGGCGTGCACAGGGGCGGCGCGCGAGCAGGATGTTCCAGGCACTCGTTCCAAGCATTCTTCTTCCCCAATTTTTCCTTGACATGGCAGGCTCCAGGCGGACGGCAGGAGGTGATGGTGGTGCTATTCCGGTGACCGGCGCGACGCTCGTGGGCGATGCGGGGTGCGTGGTCGGTGCGGTGCGTGCGGCCGGTGCGCTACCAGGGCGCCTGGCTCGCTCCCCAGCCTGCTCGCGAGCCTCGCAGTCCTCTTCCTCCCACATCTCGACCATGACCAGTTGGCAGCGTCGCAGGACGGCGGTCGAGGAGGAGGCGGCGGTCCAGGAACAGCGGTAGGAGGAGGCTGTGGTGGCGGTAGCACGACTGTGCGATGCTGAGGTGCAAGAAGCGGCTGCAGCTCGGGCAGCACGCGTGGCGGCTGTGGAGGCCGCGGCGATGCGTGCAGCCAAGGCAGCCCGCCTAGCCATGGAGAGGCACATGCGGCAGCGAAGGCCGCCACCCAACAGTGTCTGGAGGTGGAAAGGCTGCATGAGGAGGCGGAGGCGACGCGTGAGATGGCGTGTCGTGATGAGATGGAGCTGAGGTGCGCAGTGCAGGGTGCTGGTGCTAAGGCGCATGGTGACCAGTCCAAGTTGGAGGAGACGGACCGGTGGCGGAACACGGGGGTGGACCGGTGGGTCTAGGACCTGCATTGAGGTGCGGATGGCGGGCGTCCTCAGAGTAGGAGGAGCTCCATCCACAATTCTGGCCTCGACTCCGACTACAACTCTGACCTCGACTCCGGGCACCAACCCCTGAGGGTCGTGAAGACCATCATCCGAGAGTTCGTCAGCAGCACGCAGTGGCTGATGTTGACGAAGACCAACTACATGGAGTGGTCCTCGGTGATGAAGGTGAAGCTCCAGGTGCGGGAGATGTGGGACGTGGTCCGGTACGGTGACATCGATAGCCACGAGGATTGGCGAGCGCTTGAGGCGTTGCTTGCCGCGGTCCCAATGGAGATGGTGGCGAACCTCTCGAGGAAGAGGACTGCCAAGGCTGCTTGGGACGATATCGCTGCGGCTCGAATTGACAGCGCTCGCACCCGTAAGTCCACTCTGTAGAAGCTTCGGCAGGAGTGGGATCGTCTGGTTTTCAAGTCAGGCGAGGATGTCGACGACTTCGCCCTCCGCCTCTCCAGCCTGATACAGCAGCTGGAGCGGTACGGCGATGATGAGATCAACGAGGAGAAAGCCGTGGCAAAGTTTCTGCACGTCGTCTTGAAGAAGTAATCACAACTCGCTATCTCCATCGAGACGCTGCTCGACCTCTCAACATTGTCAATCGAGGAGCTGACGAGGCGACTCAAGGCATTCGACGACCATGAGGAGATGACACCTGGCGGGCCCATCACCATCGGTGGAAAGCTCCACCTCACTGAGGAGCAGTAGATCGCCCGCCGGAGGGAGCGGAAGAAGGGGGAGCCTTCTTCCTCGACAAGCGGTTGCAGGCGCGGCAAGCCATGCAAGGTGACCAAGGTGTGAGGGGCCGCCCAGGGCAGTACCGCCGGCGAGCGCAAGCTGGCATGAGACGACAAGTGCCACAACTGTGGCAGGACTGGCCACTGGGCCAGGGAGTGTCGTCAGCCGAGGCGCGACCAGGCTCACGTCGCGCAGGGTGTGGAGGAGGAGGAGCCGGCTCTATTCCTGGCTCACGGGAGATGCTTCCAGTGGCATCGGCAGCGACGGCTCTCCTCCATCTCGACGAGCTGCGCGCACACATCTTCCTCGGTGACAGTACCGACGACAACAAGATCGACGGCTGGTTCCTCAACAGTGGTGCCACGCACCACATGACCGGGCGCAGGGAGTACTTCTCTTACCTGAACGTTGACATATGCGGCTCCGTCAAGTTCGGCGACTCTTTGGCTGTAGACATCAAGGGCATTGGCTCCGTTGTTCTAATTGCCAAGACTGGCGAGCATCGACTCCTCACTGGAGTCTTCTACATCCCCGTGCTGAGAAACTCGATCATCAGCCTTGGGCAGCTGGATGAGAGTGGCTTGCATGTGGAGTTCGACGGCGCAGTGCTCCGGATCTGGGATCGACGATAGTGCCTACTCGCCAAGGTGGAGAGAGGGAGCAACCGCCTCTACGTCCTCTACATGGAGGTGGCAAAGCCCCTCTATCTCGCTGCTCACTGCGACGACGAGGCTTGGTGGTGGCACGAGTGCTTTGGGTACCTCCACTTCGAGGCCCTGAAGCGGCTTAACACCGAGGAGATGGTGCGGGGCATGACGTGTGTCGACCACGTGGAGCAACTCTGCGACATCTACGTCATGATGAAGCAGAGGCAACACCCCTTCCCTTGCTAGGCGAGCTTCCGAGCCTAGGAGCGGCTTGAGCTTGTGCCCGGCGACCTCTGCGGGCCGGTGACACCAGCTACACCTGGAGGATGGTGCTACTTCCTAGTACTCATCGACGACGTCTCCCGGTACATGTGGGTGGTCCTCCTCAACACTAAGGGAGCTGCTGTGGACGCCATCAAGCATGTTCAAGCTGCTGTAGAGAACGAGTGTGGCCGCAAGCTGCGTATGCTACGCACTGACAACGACGGCGAGTTCACGTTGGCTGAGTTCGCGTCGTACTACGCCGACGAGGGGATCCAGCGCCACTACTTCGCGCCGTACATCTCGCAGCAGAACGGCGTCGTCGAGTGGCGCAACCAGATGGTGGAGGCCATGGCTTAGGCCCTCCTCAAGCAGAGGAGGATGCCAGTAATCTTTTGGGAAGAGGCAGTGTTGACGGCCGTCTACATCCTCAACCGCTCGCCCACCAAGGCTCTCGATGGCATGACACCATACGAGGCTTGGCATGGGTGCAAGCCGGCGGTCGCCCACCTTCATGTCTTCGGCTACCTTGCGAATGTCAAGGAGTTGGGCCACGTCGGCAAGCTTGACGACAGGAGCACCTTAGAGGTGTTCATCGGTTACGCGAAGGGGGTGAAGGCGTACCGCATCCTCAACCTGGAGACACAGCGTGTGCGCACGGCGCGCGATGTTGTGTTCAACAAAGGGCGAGGTTGGGCGTGGGGCAAGATGATGGATGACAGCTCGCCTCCAATGTACGATGACTTCACTGTCGACTACGTCCACTTCGAGGGAGCTGGGGAAATGGGTAGCTCTTCTTCCCCGAGCATGCCTACTCTAGTTCCTGAGTCTCCACCAAGTCCGGCGAGTACTACTCCGGCTGCGACGAGCTCTCCACTACCACCACCACAGCTGGCCACGCCACACACCCCTGCACCGACAACTACTTCTCCGAGCACGCTTGCACCAATACCGGCTCACGATGAGCATAGCCTAGTGGAGTTCTGCTCTCTCACAACGAGGACCGCGTCGACCCGTACCACGATGGTGAGCCTTTGAGGTATCACGCTATGGAGGACATCCTCGGCAACCAGCCGGTGCCAAGACTGGTGCCTCACGACATGGAGGTGGAGCTGCAACTCACGTACAACGATGGTGAGCCTCACTCCTTCGCTGAGGCTGAGGGACACGCGGCATGGCGCGCCGCGATGAAGTTGGAGATGGAAGCTGTTGAGAAGAACCAAAATTGGGAGCTAGCTGATCTTCCTCACGATCACCGCACGATCACCCTTAAGTGGGTGTACAAGCTGAAGAAGGATGAAGCTGGTGCTATTGTCAAGCACAAGGCTCGCTTGGTGGCACGCGGGTTTGTGTAGTAGGAGGGAGTTGACTTTGACGACGCCTTCGCTCCTGTTGCACGGATGGAGTCCGTGCGTCTGCTCCTCGCACTGGCAGCCCAGGAGGGTGCTGCGCCTACGCAAGGCCATCTACGCCTTGCGGCAGGTACCGTGAGCTTGGAATGCCAAGCTGGATTCCACCCTGAAGACTATGGGATTTGAGCAAAGCCCGCACGAGGTGGTCGTCTATCAGCGGGGCATCGGAGGCAATGCTCTGCTGGTGGGCGTCTACGTCAACGATCTGGTGATCACGGGCAGCAAGGACGAGGAGTTGGAAGCATTCAAGGAGGAGATAGGCCACCTTCCAGATGAGTGACCTGGGGCCTCTCTCCTTCTACCTAGGGATCGAGGTGCACCAGGATGACTCCAGCATCACACTTCGATAGACTGCCTACGCCAAGCGTGTCGTTGAGCTGGGTGGGCTCACTGACTACAACCCAACTCTCACACCGATGGAGGAGAGGCTGAAGTTGAGCTGTGGCAGCACGACTGAGGAGGTGGATGCTACATAGTACTGGCGGCTTGTGGGGAGCCTTCGCTACCTCTCCCACACGCGGCTGGACTTGGCATTCTCCGTCGGCTATGTCAGTCGGTTCATGTAGTGATCGACGACGGAGCACCTGTAGGCCGTCAAGAGGATCCTCCGCTATGTTGCGGGGACTCTCGACTATGGCCTCCACTACCCGAGGTGTCCCAGGGCGGCACACTTCATCGGTTACAGTGACAGCGACCACGCCAGAGACATCGACACCAGCAAGAGCACGAGCGGCATGTTCTTCTGCCTTGGCAAGTGCCTCGTCAGCTGACAGTCGGTCAAGCAGCAAGTGGTGGCCCTATCCAGTTGTGTGGCCGAGTACATTGCTGCTTCTTCCGCTTCAACTCAGGCTCTCTAGCTCGCTCGGCTTCTCGGCGATCGCCTTTGTAAGGATGCTGAAGTAGTGGAGCTCAGGGTGAACAACAAGTTCGCTCTGGCTCTGGCGAAGAATCCTGTCTTCCATGAGTGAAGCAAGCACATCAGAGTGAAGTACCACTTCATCCGGGGCTGCTTGGAGGAAGGGAGTGTCAGGACGAACTACATCAACACCAAAGATCAACTCGCCAACCTTCTTACCAAGTCCCTTGGAAGGATCAAGTTCCAAGAACTCTGCTCTAGAATTGGGATGGTCCAGTTGCCGCTCAAGACACGCAAGGCTTAGGGGGAGATTGATAGAATAAGTCACGTGTGTGTTGGATGTGTGTTTTATCTATCTATGTGCCTATGTGCACTTTACCTACTTAGATGCCATTTTGATGCTTTTTAGATACTTTACTTAGCTTCTAAGTCACCTACCCATGGTTGGCCTATACGTACTTAATGAGAAAGAGATCCATTTGGGCCAACAAATTGCACCATTAATATGGTTATACAGTGTTTTTTAAATGAAAAAAACATAGTCAGATGAATCTTGTTCTCTTTGTGACAAAAAAAAGAAACAGCATATTTCCACATCAGCAAGGGTTCACTGATATGCCCCTTAAGCTGCTACCAGTACCACCTTGGTTCCCAATATGATCTATGGTGCTCATCTCTTCTTCCTCCGGGTAACCACCTCTACAGACACTAACTTTATAGGGACACGCGGGCTTGGTGAACCTAGATCCTTACACTAATTGCAACCTCATCTTCCTTGAGAAGGCAATAATTTTGCAGAGATAACTTTGGACACACATAGGCCATTTGCATACATATGAGATTCTCAGTAGGTCAACACAACATAGCATTCCAAGATATATTCCTTGGGCCCTATTGAAAAGACGGCTTGCACATTATCCAAACACATATTGATCTCATGCCTGCATACCATCCTTTTCAACAAAGTGATCAGCAAACCGTAGAGCTTTTGGCATCCAAATCTACAAATATGTTACATTGAACTTACTAAAATATATCGTTCAGAGTCAAAGATGTCCCATATATGGATGTATCGTATGGTCCTAGCTGGCCACTGTTGTTGCTTTGCCAGCTTATAGATTCCTAGCTTAGAAGATTTTTCAATTGTTCCAGAAACTCCCAGGCACATTAGCTCCTCACCCATTATCTCACTAAACTAGACTGTCCTCGCCTGTTTGTAAAAGTACATGCATGTATGCTCCATTTACTTCCAGCTCTACACCGAGACCCGGACCCGCTAAGGAAACCCAATAGAGGTCTCCAAACTCTATAAAAGGCAGCCACCCCCTGTTTTCCCGAACCATCCACCCATACACACTCATCTCTCCGCGTGCATCCACAGCAGCTTGGCAGAGCTTGAGAGCTACAGAGACAACGAGAAGCTCGAGAGATAGAGAGAGAAATCTAGAGAAATCACTTCTTGCAGCCAAGAACAGAAAAAAAAGCAAAGCAAATGGACCGCGTGATGAAGCTGGCGTCGGAGCGTGCTGTGGTTGTGTTCACGCTGAGCTCCTGCTGCATGTGCCACACGGTGACGAAGCTAATGCAGGACCTGAGCGTGAACGCTCTTGTGCACGAGCTGGACAGCGACCCCAGGGGCAAGGAGATGGAGCGCGCCCTGCTCAAGATGCTCGGCGGCAGGGGCCCCGCCGTCCCTGCCGTCTTCATCGGAGGCAAGCTCGTCGGTGGCACCAACAGGATCATGTCCCTCCACCTCGGCGGTGAGCTCGTGCCCATGCTCATGAACGCCGGCGCGCTCTGGGTTTAGAGAGCAGGGCAGGTTTTTCGCGTCCCGGAAAATAAAGAGACCATGATCGAAGAGTACAAGGTTTGGTAGTGTGTGCGTGCGTGTGTGTGTCGAGAGCAGGTTTTTCCCGTCCTGTTCTTCTGAGTTCTGACAGGAATAACAAAGGCAAACTACCTGCTCGCTAGCTTCATGCCTTGCAGAAGCTAGTGAGCGAGAGAGATGGCCTTCCTCTTCTTTTTTGATGTTTTTTTCTAACTTTGTAATAGTACATGCGTGTACTGATCAATCGCCCTTTTTCGACGGGCTTATGAATATCAATACATGTATGAGAGTTTTGTTTGTATGTATGATGTGTGGTATGTGCAATGAATGTATACAAGATTTCAAAGCATGCATTTGCTCATATTGGTCATAACCTACTTGTGTTTGGTTGTGTGTTCTAATCAGCTACGCACTATGCTTGTTTTAAATAAAAATAATGTTGATATATACATAAGCTAGCTGGTTCTTGATGCTGTTTCCCATCACATGCATTATGTTGATAGATCTAATTTGTTAGCATGACTTGGTTACAGACGACCAGTTATATGTATCTCTATTCTTGAATTTTGATTTTGTGTCCTGTAAATTTATAATAGTACATCGTGATAATATAAGTTCTTACAAGTTTAGAATAATAGATGATTTTTTTTGTCAGGTTTCTGGACCAATGTTCTAAGAGCAGCCCCAGTGTGTATTCAATTTTTGGTTGAAGGATCATTCACATGGAGTTACATTTGCAAACTTCAGTGACTCAGTGTTGAGTTCGATCATTAAATGCAATTTATCTGAAAGCTATCAAGATTGAAAAATTAAATTAAAGATTAGAGCAGCACATAAATTGTTTTCATGCATCGACTATATAATAGTGATTACATATATCCACATATATTAATGCTGCAATAGTTTCATCAGAAGTTCAAGAATATAGATTTTCCCAACAAGTTTAGCTCAATTACATTACAAGTCACTTGTTGATGAGTTGCTTGGTTTGGTACTATATAACTTAAATCCATTGAGGCAAACAAAGGTCACCACAGAGGTTATTATGCCTGAATCATTTTATCTCATGATTATAATGTTAAAAATGAGGTCGTCCATCGACAAATTTTGGTAGAAATGTTTCTTAATCAAAATATAGAACATGTTTTTCTGGAAAAAGCAACAATAAATCTAACTATTAAAGCCATTTTACGTGATAGGTCTAGTATATATAGGGACAGATGGATATAAAGGTGACACATGTGCATGCATGGTATAATAGATTGCAAATCGGTCTCGGATCGCAGCATCACACGCATGCAACATACGTACAATCAAACCTTGTGAGGTAATAGTGTGGAGAGAGAGAGAGAGAGAGAGAGAGAGAGAGAGAGAGAGAGAGAGAGAGAGAGAGAGAGAGAGAGAGAGAGAGAGAGAGAGAGAGAGATGCATCTAGCTACTTGGTGACTATACTATATTTTTATATGTAGGAATAATATGGCTTTATTTTCAAGATTCTGGAACCACATTGGAATGTGAAGATCAGAGCAACCCAGCCAAAGGTGTGGCCTGTTGGATGCCACATTGTGAGCTATGGGAGAGCCCAATTCCTGTATGGTTGCTAGGGTGGATGCCCTAATGTTGAATATAATAACTTTAACTCTGACTTTTGTAACTGTGTTTTTTAGAAGAATTTTGTTTGATTTGATTCTATTACATGCAACAACCGTTTAATCAGTGCGTGGGTACTGATGTTGGAGTTGTACATATATATACTTGATTGCGTGTTTTATGCATGCATGTATGATCGAATCCATGCTTCAACTTCGTAGTGGATATCATGCATTGTCATGGATCGATATCGTACTATGTATTTTGGTTTTAGTTTTATTTTTTATGATTTTGCTTAAATAATACACTAAGATGGCACACATACATATATTTTGTACAAATGGAACCTACTGTTTGAGTAAAACTAGATTGGATCATATATAAATTCAATATAGTGAAGAACTAGTTGTTAACACCGAACACAAAATTGGGAAACAATTGCCAAAGTTTGTCAGGGACATATTTCATTTACCCAAGATGGGATCCTACTGACTTGCTCTAATTAAGATTTTATGTCTTATTAAAGTAAATTATTGGCTCAGTATAAATATATATAGAAAATGATATATGTACTGCTAGCAACAAATTTATTCATGAGAACTAGTTTATTTCCCTTTGATGCATGGCTATGGTTCAATAGGATTGGAAGCACAAGAAAATAGAACAAAACATTAGGCATTCCAACTTTGGGAAGCCGCATGATGGGTAGTTTTCCTTCTTTTTTAGAGACATGTGTACATGCATATTTTGCACTTCACTTTCAATATTGTTTTTGCCGACAGAGGGGCTGGAGGTGTAGTCTTGCTTATTCTTTCATTTTCTGATATATGCCTAGTTTGTGAGCTGTGACAAGTAATCTATATGGTACGGTGTTGCCATTCAAACCGTCAACTAATTGTGGACTCCATTGTTGATCCATGCATATATTAATTGACGATAGACTACGCACATCATCTGCTTGAGCTAATAGCTAAATACTTGAACAATAAATTCTTAATTTGTATATCTAAAACATACTGAGACCATAAATCTATTTGTTAATTTCTTCACAAAATGTAAAATCCCACTTCTTCCCCTCTGGTGAATTTGCCAGATAAAGGACCCAGGCCGGTGTTTGTAAAATTAATTAGTTCATGCTTGTATATTGCTTGAGTAACCAACTAACTTAATTATTAACATGCAACATCTTCCAATGCTGCTATACGTGGCCCAGGTCTTGAGATAGAAATAAAGAAATGCCAGATTCAAACCTTATCATAAACTTGGGAATCTTTCAAGCTTTGGAGAGATTCCATTTTTTTTTGCAGTGGCAGGCATAAAAAAAATCCCAATATTCCTCTTGTATCTTGCTAGGCCCCATTTAATTTGTTTTAAACTTTATCCACTATGCATGCTGGATACGCTCACCACTTTAACAAATGGACATGGACACATGCATGAATGGAGAACTATGCGTCCATGACTATATATATTTTCTGATGGTGATAATGATGTCATAGTTTATAACTTTATATGTTGCTTTATTTATTAGGTGCACTGTTAATACTTATCATGATAAGAACCGAACAACATACCCTAATAATATCTAAGTAATTGAAGGACCGGAATGGGCGACCAAAGGGGGTGAATGGGAGCCGATTCAAATTTCTTCAAAGAACCTCGGCTAAAGTCCCAAACCAATCCACAAACCTCTTCTAGCAATATCAAGTCCCCTTAGCTATGCAAGAGCTAATGGACCTAGGAATGGTGCTAGGAACCAAATTAGTGACTAACGGAAGCGAGAAAGAACCAAAACAAGTGTTGGAAAAAGAGATTGGGGGGTTGTTTGTTTCAGCTTCTCCAGCCGATTCTCGTGAAAATAATCGAGCAAGCACCCAAACGGCGGAATTCTCGACCGCTTCCACACACAGCGATTTTTCCCGCAGCAAAGGAATGCATTGCGGCGCACAATCGGCCCTCCCATCACTTTGGGAAAAATCCCACCGATTCCGCACCGCTCCCCTCCCCTCCGCAACCCGCCTCCCCTCTGCCTGGGCACGCCCGGCCACCTCTCCCCTCGCGCACTCCCCCATCTCCGGCCGCCACTCGATCTCCCCCATGGCTCCGCTCGGGCCTCGCGCGCTCCCCCATCTATAGCTGCCGCTCGGTCTCCCTCGTGGCTCCGCTCGGTCTCCCTCACGGCTCCGCTAGGTCTCCTGTGCTCCCCATCTCCAGCCGCCGCTCAAACTCCCCCGTGGCTTCGCTCAGGCCTCGCGTGCGGCCCCATCTTCATCCGCCGCTCAGTCTCCCCCGCGGCTCTGCTCGGGCCTCCCACACTCACCCATATCCGGCCACCGCTCGGCCTCCCCCGCGGCTCCGCTCGGGCCTCGCATGCGGCCCCATCTCCGGCCGCCACTGGCCTCCCCCGTGGCTCCACTCAGGCCTCACGTGCGGCCCCATCTCCAACCATTGCTCAGGTTCTATCGGTGTTTTCTACCAGCAACCTATCGAGGGTTACCCAAGGTAGTAGATTGGTTGGTGGGGAATCGCCGAACCTAGAACTTGAAGGTAAAAGAGAGGACACAAGACACGGATTTATACAGGTTGGGGCCACCGGAGTAGCGTAATACCCTACGTCCTGTTTGAGGTGTTGTATATTGCACCCTACACTTGGGTGTTGAGGTATGAGGATTTGGTCCTCTATTGTGTCTACCGATCTAGGTACCCCTACCCTCCTTTATATACTCCAGGAGGTGGGATAACTAGTCGGTTACAAGGAGGAGTCCTAATAGGATTACGTGGTATGAGTCCTAGTAGGATTACAAAGGAACTAGCTGTGCCTTTGGAGATACGCTTAGCGTCCTGGAGCGTCCTCGTCGAAGCTTGACCTGAAAGAAAAGATGCATACATTATGTAGCATATTTGTCGAATATTGAAAACTACTTAAATTTATTCAGTGATCAACATAAAATATTTTTTTGTCATGCTCTTATTTAGGCTATATTCCTCCCGAGTAGTTATCCTGTTGCGTTTAGGCTCTCGGTCTCTGTTTAGCCATAGCCACTGCGTGGCGAGATCCTTGTCTCTTGTATGCATATGGGCACTGCTGTTTGCACAGCTGAGATCTCTGTCTCATGTATGTGTGCTAGCATTTAGGCATGACATATGATCCGAGGCTTTCACGAATTAAGGCGTGTTCTGCTCGAGAAGATTAGTGACCTTAAGAGAAGACAAAAAATGAGTAGTTGGTATTGCAACAAAAGACACTGCGTGATTTCGTCCAAGAGTTTGCTGCCCTCCGGCGAGTAGAGCACGTGTTGTGCGCATAAGATTTGTGCCTCCTTAGGGTGTAGCCGTCGTGAGCCTCCAGTATTTAGTGCATCAAATTTGTGGCTATTGCCTCCAAAGTTCAATGTACCAAACCCATGACAGTACCTCCATAAATCAGTGCACCAAACTCATGGCCGTAGCCTCCGTAATTTGGTGTACCAAGCCTGTCTATCGGTCAACATGCCCCAGGAATAGTTAGCAAAGTGTAGCTCTGTAAGGTAATTCCCGTTGAGAGGCGTACACAAATAGGTAGTCAGCGCGTTGCCTTGCATGCGGAAAACAAGCCGGAAAATAATTAGAAAAGTGACTTAGCTTGATTTGTGGACGATTGTCGATGAAGCCATGTTGATTGTTGATGAAGCCAGCTAGTCGGAGTCGATTCCGACTAGTTGTTGATCACGTGGAACCCGCCATCGATTAGTTTTCTAGTTGAGATGACTAGTCGAAGTAGTCCGTCTCCGTCCTTGACTAGTTTTCTAGTCAAGACAAGTAGTCGAAGTAGACCGTCCTCGACTAGTTTTCTAGTCGAGATGATTGGTCGAAATAGTCGATGGTGTGATGTTTCTCCCAACTAGTTTCTAGCCGAGACGAGTAGTCGAGGCTGTTGTCGGCGAGAGTCGATGTGGCTGGACGTCAGTGTAGTAGCGCTCATGTACATCTTAGGCAGCGAGGAATCTTGAAGCTTCGTGGTAGCCCTCGTGTGCATGTAGCAAAGCCTAAAATTTCATGGTAGAACTTGCGTGCAGCAGGAATTTCTGAATTTTAACCGGCCACATATTATTGCTCTGTCCTGTCTCGATACTTACGCGGCTTTTCTCTTCTTTTCATGGATCAGCGAAGTCACGAGTAGTTTCCGCTTCGGACTCGGTTACGGAATTGATGGATATCCTCCGCCTCGATATGCATGCAAGTTGGTTCGTCGCGTGCTGCCCGCGCATAGCAATTTGCCTTCTTGACGGTGCTGTCTTGTTCTGCTTTCGACTAGAACACAGAGCGCATCGACTCCGTATCGGCGTGACGCCGCCGCAAAAAATCGACGCATCGCCCGCCCGCAACACGGAATTAGCTTTGGGTTCTGTGCTGCACTAAGGAGATTGATCTTGATGATGAGGTCCTTCAAGCTCGCTCAATGATCTTGAGGATCACCCCTACCTTGCGCGCCAGATGTCAGTGTTTTATACCGGTAACCTACCGAAGGGGTACCCAAGGTAGTAGATTGGTTGGTGGAGAATCGCCGAACCTAGAACTTGAAGGTAAAAGCGAGGACACAAGACACAGATTTATAAATGTTGGGGCTGCCAGAGTAGTGTAATACCCTACGTCCTGTTTGAGATGTTGTATATTGCGCCCTGCGCTTGGAATGTGAGGTATGAGGATTTGGTCCTTTGTTGTCTCCGCCGATCTAGGTACCCTGCCCTCCTTTATATACTTCAGGGGGTGGGATAACTAGTCGGTTACAAAGAGGAGTCCTAGTAGGATTACATGGTATGAGTCCTAGTAGGATTATAGAGGAATTCTTGTAGGAATCCACCTTCTTCCTTCCTTGTGGGTACTGAGGATCTATCCCCGATAGGTTCCCTCAAAAACCAACACAAAAGTACGGAAACTCCGCAGAACTCTTCGGAATATTACGCAACTTCCGGAGAATCCGCACCTACAAAATTTCCGGAAAACTCTTCGGAATTTTCCGCACCTATGGAATTTTCCGGAAAACTCTTCGGAAACCTATGGAATTTTCCGGAAAATTCTTCGGAATATTCCGCAGCTCCAAAAACAGCCTGCATGAAGAAGTCGGAAAAATCCGAAACTCGATCTAACGACCTCCAAAAATCACGAAATTTGAACCATAGACTCACAACAACATACAAGGCTATTCGCAAAGGCTCACTTCAAAAATCCCATGCATTTATCACTAGATTCATGATTTTTGAAGAAGCTAGAAAAAGGAGAAGAACTCAAGAACAAGCTCAAAGATCCCATCTTGAAATACAAATCAAATGTGGTCCAAATCCAACAAGATCATAGCCATAGATGAAAATACATGTGGGGAATCTTTGCTCGAATGATCTTCCCAAAAAGATCAAGATTTCACCTTCGATTTTGCGGATTTGTCCAAGAACACAAGAGTGGGAATTTTTTGGAAATCTCAAAATCCGAGATGCTCGTGCATGGATTTGCTAGGGGTCATTCTAGATGTTCTTGTACATGTCCTAGCACCGATTTGCTCAAAAAAAAACCCAAATCGTTGCCAATCACGAGATCCGAAAACTCATCCAAAAATGCTCCGAAAATAGGAAAAAAGATAACTTTCAGATCTTGATAAGGAGAAGCAATGAGCACGAAATTGATTCGTGGATTCTTTCACCATGTCCAGTTACAAGCCACTCTTAGGCACCAACAAAGCTAAGATGGCAAAAAGATCAAATCAAAGATCCACTCCTCTCCCTCCCTCTCTCACACCCAAAGGCTCTCACAAATAAATGAGAAGCCCACCACCAAAACCCCCCAAAAAGTTGTGGCTGCCCAACAGCCCTCTCCGCATATATATAGGCATCCGGAAAATGGTCAGAATGCCCTTACATGAAGCACACAACTCGAATATTCCCAGGGGTAAAATCATCCAACTTTTTCCTCGTACATCGGACGGACCCGACGCCTTCACGACTTCGCTTCGCCTCGATGCAAGTTTCGTGATAGTGCCATGCATCCTCTGACTCGACGCCGTCCAGCTGCACCGGACACTTCCCCCGGTTTTGCGGCCAAACCGGTCAAACCCTCTCGCACGCCTTGCAAGGCGTGACTCACCGATGTTGACGTGTGTCCAGCCTCCGCCAAGCCTTCGACTCCTCTAAGTCTTTCGCTCCCGGCTTCCGGGCCGCCTACTAGACCTGCCTCCGTCCTGCTTGACTCGACCGACGCCGTCTCTATCACCGTTCGTGTACTCTTGCTCTTCCATGAACCATTTGAATCGCCCATGACTCCGCTTGGATTCCTCGGGTCCCTCGGTCCAAGCCTTCTCGCGTCCACCCTTCACAGCCCTAGTACATCGGCATGAACCTTTCGCTTCACCTTCACCTCATGCTGTCGACCGCCATGTCTCATCCTACACCTGCACATCACAAGCCAAGAGACACAACACACAAGATATGTTTTACACACACCACACCACGACGCACTCAACACAACACCTTCGGGTAGCCGTCAGTATAAATATGCACATATGAAATATGGACTCAACCGGTAAAGCCTCAAATCATCCAGTCAATCACTCATCACAAATAGACCAAGGCACATGTCAACTTGGTCTCTCATTAATCTAAAATATGAACATTTTCTTTTAGTGATATATATACAAATTGATTAAAAGTGAGCCAAGAAAACAAAACACAAAGAGCGATGAATTGAATTGCAATTTACCACCACATGGTTTCAATATTTGCATTTCATCACCCTATATTTCAAGGACCTTATTAGCTTTAAAATTGATTTTTACAGCTTAATCCTTGCCTCACCTTAGCTTGTCCATAATTCCTAGCTTCAGTACCGTCAATACACATGCACACAATACAAGATTAGCTAATTAAGTCGACGAACAATTGCCATATGAAAAATTAGCCAGTTAAATCCACGAGCAACATGCCCTATAACCCTGAACCCTACGGTCCATTATGGCATAATAATTTTACCTCCGAAATAAAAAAAATCACTTTGAGAATTTAAAGAAAAAGAAACGAAAGAGACAGTATTATGACTCTCTCTCTTATGCTCATTATCTACAACTCTCTCTCTCTCTCTCTCTATATATATATATATATATATATATATATATATATATATATATATATATATATATATATATATATATATATATAGAGAGAGAGAGAGAGAGAGAGAGAGAGAGAGAGAGAGAGAGAGAGAGAGAGAGAGAGAGAGAGAGAGAGAGATATATATATATATATATATATATATATATATATATATATATATATATATATATATATATATATATATATATATATATATATATATATCGAGCAAGCACAGCTCTATCGGATGATCACTATAAAAGGGCATCACACACCCTGCCCTCGCAAAGCACACAGCCAAAAACATCAACATTGTTTGCTGGCAAAGTTCGATTCAGCTTAGAGAGATCAAGAAGACGGCGGCGATGGCGGAGAGGGTGTCGAGGCTGTGAGAATCAGGGACGGACCTACAGGGTATGCCGGGTGGGCCACGACATACCCTGGGGCCCAGCTATAACCCGACCGATTAGTTTACCTGGTATACGACCTGATGTGGCGACGCTCGACCCCGACGATTCGGCTGCGCGCCTCCACCTCGACGAGTCAACGACCCGATTCAGCTATGACTCCTCTGCCGCGGTGTGTGCGCCGCCGCCACCATTGCTAGTCTCCACGGCCGAGAGCAAGAGTAGCTCCTCCGCCTCTCCGCCATCTGCCTGCAGGTGGTACAGGATCCACGAATCAATCAAGAAGCCACATATCAGACGATCTCCGTCACTTTGTTTATTGGTCCGAGAGTTCCGACGGGCGATGGATGTTTAAGATTAATCTATCTTCTATTTTTTTCTTATTTAAAAAAACTTATGTTCTTAAATATTTTTATTTATGTATGTATGAGTGCTTTTTTATTTCAGTTCGTGAGTTTATTGAACGGACCATCAATTCATCAACATTCTTAAATTCTTAAAGGGTATTTTCTGCATTGGTTAAAGTGAAAACAAAGTCAAGGAATAAGCTAGGTGATAGTATTTTGGACGATTGTCTAGTCACATTCATTGAGCGGGATATTTTCTTCCGAGTGAAGGAAGATGATATAATCAAGACATTCATGTCATTCAAAAAGTGGCGGGTAAACAAAGCAGATAAGTAATATTGTAAGTTTCTTTTATACTATATTTCGAACTATTGGTATTTCATTTGAACTATTTATATTGTGATTTGTTATTGGTTCTAACTTAATCTTTGAATTTAAGACTTACCATGTTATTTAGTGCATGTGGTTTACCAAATTAGAATATAGTTTTACCAAATTATAAATGGTTTTATCAAATTGCATAAGATTTTTTTCGGCATACCCTGTGGTAAAATTCTAGGTCCGCCACTGGTGAGAATCCCCACCACACATCGGCAGCAACTACACGCATAATCCCTCATACATAGCTCTCAACAAGGATATGTGAGAAGTTTTGTTTAGCGGCTAACGGCAATAGCCTCTAGCAGGGCAGAAAAAGGTCAGGAATGACTAGTCCATGTCTTTGAATGGAAATGGACAAATGTAACCCTGACCTTTCCACCATTTTTCAGTGAGATGTGGATTTTGAATTGCCACTCCTTGTTGGTTTTGGATTGTGTCTGATTTTGAGCAGGGGGAATATAACTATGAGAGCACAAGCCTAAATGGCCAATACCTGTAAAGGAAAAACAAGCATATCCTTTTGGTTACCATGGAAACTGAGTTAAATAAGCACGACATGTACTTGTAATGATTAAATTTCTACTTCTCATCATTCTTTTGAAGCAATCGAAGCGATACTTGCCTGATCGAAGCGATATCTCCGTGGTGGATGCTCCAACGTGAACACTTAGTTGTACATCAGATAGGTATTTTTAGGTTTATCTTGATCAAGTTTAATCTCCTAGATGCCCTAAAAGTAGTTTTAAATTATTCTAATTCACCCCTTCTTCTCTTAGGACAGGTCTACTGTTTTCCTTACATCCAGTATTGGGCTGCCGCATTGGACACCCATCAGGTCTTCGATTTTTAACCCTTCTCCGTTGCAGGTTATCTTCTCAATTATCCATTCGCTTTTGCTCATGTGTTATATTACAGAAATGGGCAGCTTCACAGAGCTTGGTTGCAGTGGGGCCGCAGCACCTGGCTCAGATGGTCAAGGAGTTCTTTTTATCTAGGCATATGGGTGGCGGTCTATCATTAGCGCCCTGATTCTTCTTTCTTTTTTCTTTCTTTTGGATGTGTGTATCCTGGTAATTCAGAGGCTAAGAATATGGTTCATGGAATTTGTATCAGATTGATGTAAACCTTGGATTCAATAAAATTTCCCTTATTGAAGAAAATCAGGTCATCAGTTACTCATTGATCATTATCTGCATAGCCCATATATGGATCCAATCCAAATTGCCATGAGTTCCTCTAGCCCTAGGGTCCGTCATCAACATACAACCTTTTTGTGTTTTATGCTAGTTACTACCTGTGCTACTGGAGATTGTTATGGTTTATTTATGGTGCTTGTGAGGGACCTACTACGTTAATTTGCTTTATAGTATTCAGTTCCAGATTATTGTAACTGGACTTTTACAGGGGATTTAAAATTTTCACGGGTCAGTGGAAACCATAAACATGCCGAAGGGACATGCCATATACTTGTTATATTCAACAATATCATTAGTCATATTGAATTGCTGATGCCTCCAAAAGACACCTCATTCCATGCGTTCTGCATTTCGTACATTATGCATATCTTACCAATAAGAAAACCATATCTCCATTATCTTTCTCTTTTTTTAAAAAAATAAGGGTAAATGGACAAAGTCAAGAGAGATGCACTGGTGGCCATCACTACTACTATGGCGCCACGCCACACAACTATCCGTTAGGATCCTTTGACAGAACGATATATCGCTAGTTTGATATACAACATATGCTCGATGCTAAGGGAAACATCATCCTGCCAAAGCATGGCTATATGCAATTCGTCATGGAATCTACCCATCAAAGTCACATGGTAGCAATCCTCCTCTCGGTGTCAATGATCGTACAATCTTGCAATGCTCTCTGTTTTTATTCACGGTACACAGTTCTAGTGCCGCCACTCATGATAAGGGCATGCGTAAAAAGATGATTCTTTTCAAAACACAGCAGTATCAATTCTAAGATTTAGGCCATTTTCTCAAGTACAAATCTCCGAAAACTTCACTGTCACTCTTTGAAGTTTCATGGATCTGAAATGCTTCAGTTCGATCTGTGATTATCACTATACAATTTTGGTTTCATATTCCCTGTGCCATCTTTTCACTGGAAACATTGTGCATCTTAAATGAAAAAAGGAAAGAAAAAAGCATCCAAGCGTAGCTCATCAAAAGTGGATTCTCTGAAGGTGAAGATGGAAGGATGACAATGGAGTTAATCTCTTAGATCTCATCGCATAGGTAGGATAGAGTCAAACATCAACTAGTGCAAAATGTCATGTTCAAAGTCCTATAATGGATGGGTTTTGATATGTTCGGTTTTGTGCCCCTTAATAGTCTGGTTATGGTTTGAGCTTATATGATGATGGGCTAGCTAGGAAAAAAAAGAGCTGTATAGGTGCTAGCAGACCACTCGCGCAAATGGGATGGTACGGACCAAGGCATAAGATCCTCATAGGTGTCGGCGCATCATGAATTTATCTAAGGCATATAGAAACAGTGTTGTGTGAAGCACAAGGTAAAAATCATAATTAAGCACAATGTTGAACTGTACCCTCATGCATCTATATATTCTTTAGAGAAGATGACAGCACTATAGAAATCATTCTAACTGAAAGTTTACTTGTATCTGTTTGACAGTTTGTTTGAGAGATGTCATTGAGGGACTTATTTTTGTCTGGAGTAGGCAAGCTGACAATCTTCTCCTCCGCGAAGCCGTTGGTGAGGGGGGCACAGCAAGGATGGCGCTCCCGTCTTGTGAGCGCCTGGGTGACGACGAGCCGGACCCCTGACCTCACCGCTGTCGACCCCTGCCCAGTGATAGACAGCCAAAACACACCACCAGCACCACATCCTGCTCCTCCACCAGCGCCGCATGCTTGGACCCGTTTTTGGGCCTGGAGAGGTGGCGGCGCGCCACTGAGGAACGCAGCCCTAACCACGCCTGGAGAACAACTTCGAGCTCGTTTCCTCCTTGACTTCCACACCACCGTCGTCCCAGGTGAAATCGCACCCACCCCTCCCATCTTCATCTGGATCACCCCTGCAACCATTGCTCCGCACTACGATTCCTCTTTTGTGCAGTACATGCTCAATTTCCTCCTCACCATTCATCCGGGTCGCCTGTACGTCATGCGCATTCGGTCTAGCGGAATGTGGCAAACGCTCTCCTCGTTCGGAGTCCTCTGTGCATGGGCGCCTCTAAGCTTTGGCTTCACCCGTCCATGGCGACGGTGGAGAGGGCTGCCGGAGCGTTAGAGGACGGGATCATGGGCCCTCACCAACCATCAGTTACTCCGCACCAATCTGAAGAAACAAGCTTCAATGCTGCTACATTTTCCAACACGGGGAAGTGTCCGGCTTGAGGTGGCAGCTTTGGTTTTACTCTTGCAAACGGTTCAAAACGAAAGATCTCTACGGATTTGCACAGCTCAGCTGCCTGCGCTCGCGTTGTGCCCCCTCCCGAGGCAGCGAATGTGTGTCGACCTGCTACCAGCACGCCCCCTCCCAGCTAGACAGGCACAACGACACTCAATGCTACCCAACCACCCAACACCCCGTACTTCCAGGCTCTCCTAACCCCAGCAAAACCATAGAAAACCCTAGCGCGCCGCAACCCTCCCATTACCACCACTACCGGCTGCTTTTGCTGCCTCACCACCAACCATCAAGTGTGCTCCTGCCGTGACCCTATCCGCTTCCGAAACTGCCGCGGCAGCGGCCACCGGTTTCGCGAGTGCAAGATGCCGATAGCTAGGGTGTTCATCCCCTGGCATCATTGCCCCACCGTCCCCAACCCCACCATCCGCCTCGCCATCCACGCAGTTTCATACACGCCTCGCTTCACCTTGCCGCCGCCACCAACAACAACCCCACCACCACCTACGCCCATGCACATTGCACTCCCTGCGGCGTTTGACCCACTTGCCATGCTGGCCTCCTCGAGCTCCATGATGTCGGATTTCGAGCTCCCCTGTGGTGTCGCCACTCCTGTGTCGGCTCTGAAGGCGGGTATTGTTTTTCCCTGCTCACCAAGCTCACCTCAACCGGAGGCCCTGGCGGCCGCTGCTACTCCACCACCACTCATCCCCAGATCTGTGGACATCCATGTCCACTCGAGCCGCAGAAAGGTGCCTGTTGACTCGCTGCCACTCTCCCCGTCGCCACCCTCCTTGCCGGGAAGGCGTTCTCCACCGCCCAGCGCCTCACCCATCCAGGACAACATCATGCTGGAGCTGGAACGCCGGAAAGAGACGTCGAATTGTATCTTCCGGGAAAGGGAGTGGTTGGCGTACATTGCGGTATAGGACTATCCTTCGGAACATTGGACGGAAAAACACATCTACAACAGCTTCTGAGGGTTTTGCAACCTACTTGAGATCGACCCAGTGTGCCTCACTAGTTATTGTCAGTGTTTAGACCTGGCAACCTACTGAGGGGGTACCCGAGGTAGTGTTTTATGCGTGGGGCACGTTGAGATCAAGAACTCAAAGGTGAACTCGAACACACAATTTAGACAGGTTTGAGCTGCTTATATCGTATAATAATCTACTTCCTATGTATTGGTTGGATTGTATTGATTGAACTTGTTTGAAGGATCCCTGCCTCACCTTATATTGCCGGGGAAGGGTTACATGTCGGTTGTTTACAAGAATACTAGTCAAATTTGACTAGAGAGTCCTACTCTAATTGCTACGAGTAGTTTTCTAATCCTCGACTAGTTCTTGTCCATCACGTAGACCACGCCGTCCTGCACCGTAGTCTCCATGTCTGACATGTCTCGGTGTACAACCTCGTATTGTAGGACTGTCAAACCTTCTGGTGGGCCTATAGAGGTATGGATGACAAGCCCCCGAGTACTTTTTAGTCAAATGTAGCAGTCCCGAGTACTTCTATAGATGTCTCTGACTAGTTTGTGGTGCTCTTTTGAGTACTCTATCGGATTGAGTCTTCGAAGGAACACGGGTACTGCCATGCAGCTAGAATGTGCTCAAGCCTTATTTAACTTGGTCTCAAATCTTTAATGTTGAATCTTATATGAAAGTGCGATGAAAATCACACTCCATATGGAGTAGCCCCCAAGCCTTAGGTTGAATTGAAGAATCAGGCTGAGGGTCAATCCTGTAATTTCACATCTCCTTTACCTTAAAACCCAAAAGAAAAAACTTTTTAGCTGATGGGCATGTAGCCCTCGAGCTGTTACACGATTAGTTTTGGGTATAAGGGTCAACCACTAGTCAACGTGATCGTTCGCCAACAGTAACCTTATCTCTTTCCAAAAAAATTGAAAACTGTCAAGCGATAACTACGGGCATTTAAAAATGGAATATTCTTGTTAATCTCACCTCTGTTTTAATTGTGCTGCGGTTATAAATAATGGAGCAATTTATCCCTTCCATTTCACCCCAGCCATTCTGCTCGTTCATCTTCCATACTGTATCCCTAGCGCTGCCACTCACCTAATTTTGAGCTTGAGCGCCACCGTCCCCCACCGTTTAGCCCCCGAGTGTATGCGCAAGAAGACCCTCGTGATAACACGAATGGAAAGAAAGCGACCTCCAGCAAGGTAGTAGAGAGCAAGAAGAGGAAGGCTAAGAAGAAGAAGGAGATTCAGTTGCTGGTGCCCAAGTATGGCAAGACAGACCAGATGGCTCCGCCAAATCAAGCCTGCGCCTGTAAGAAGTTCGAGATGAAGGAGGCGGACATCCAGGCAGTGGTGGATGCCAATCTTCTCCAGGAGCAGGACTTCATCACCTGGAGGGTAGCCTATGGCAACCCGTGGCCTATGGAGAGCTACACCCATGAGACAGTTATCTTTGCACACTTCATTGAGCGAGGTTTGGCTCTCCCGACATCTGATTTCTTCCGTGGGCTACTGAGTTACCACAAGTTGGATTTATTCCACCTCAACCCCAACTCGATTCTGCACGTAGCCATCTTTGTGCATTTGTGCAAGGCCTTTCTTGGATTTCAGCCACACTGCCAGCTCTTTTGGAAGTTCTTCATAGTGAAGTCCCAGCCTAGAATGGACCATACAGAAGTAGTCATGGGGGGAGGCATGAATCCAACCGTGGGAACAAGTGAAAGGCTTGTACTTGCATTATGAACTGATAGACTCCTACTCTGGGTGGAAGGAGCGGTGATTCTACATTGGGAATCATGAGCCCCGACTACTCAAGATGACCGGCCACCGACTAGTCTGGAACAATCGCTGGTTGGACAAGCCGAGCCATGCGGATAGCTTTCAGCTACCAGAGCTGCTGGAGAAGATCACTACGCTCAAGAAGGCAGGACTAACTGGGATAGTCGTGGCCTTCAGTTTCATGAGGAGGCAAGTCTAACCCCTTCAGCTGTGCTGCACCTGGGGTTATGATTACTCGGGCCCGAATGACCCATCACGGATGATGTCGGATGACTTGTCCGTGGATGAGGTGATGGCGCGATAGAGGCGCCTCTTCAAGCACGCTAGGGTGATCCCGACGATCATGCGAGAGCATTGCGCTGTCAACCTGCCAAATAGTGTAAGTACCCGTGGCCTTAGTCCCCGAGTACTAATTTTGATACTTGTCAAAGTACTGACTTGTCTACTTTTGCAGGAAGAACTTCACTTATTTTGCTTCACCCCTCCTCCACCCGGGTCGGATGGCTTTGACACTGCTCCACGTGTACAAACAATTGCAGCTGTACTGAAAGCGATTGAAGAGGAGTAGGAAGAGGAGTCAGAAGGATTTTCTTCATTCAACAGCTCTGATTCAAAGGCTGCGGAGAAGTATGTTGTCAAGCCCTGACCAACAGACATGGTGGGGTCATCTTCTGGGACATCCAAGTGAGAAGCTAGAGATGACTTGGAAGTCGGACTAGCGCCACCACCGAAGACGAGGCACACTATCACCGTGAAATGTGTGGCGAAGAAGCCGCCCACCACCGATGAAGTCCCACCTCTGGTAATCACATTTGAAGAAGGACAAGATCCTGATGATTGTGTACTTGTAAGTTGTTTCCCTTACCCCCATGTCTGCTTAGTTATGACATTTGGAGGATTGCAGGTAGTCGAGGAGGAGACAGAGGCAGAGGAGACGACTACCAAAGTTGTGCAGCAGGAGCTACCGGCGGTCAAGGAGGTCCTTGAGTTGGAAGATGATGAGGAACCTCCTATCACTAGGGCCAACCCCGCCAATGCATGGACTACCCAAGAGGTGGAGACGACGGCTAAGGCTGGCAAGGATCAAGCTACGATCCAGCAGCCACGCCAAAGAAGCCGCCCCCCACCGTCAAGTCCCTGTGCCTGGGGGGAGAGCCCTCCTTGAAGATAAGGCGATGTGCAAAGTAAGTACTCGAGTACTGATTGTTACCTGTCTGTGCCTTGTATTGTACCTTGACGCTTGTCTCTTTTAGGAAATTTGCCAGCGTGGACATTGGAGGTCCATGCCCAAAGTCTGAAGCTGATGGCAGCAGCCAATCAGCCCAAGAACTCATCCCGGCGCCTTTAATTTCACCGCCAATAGAGCAGCCGGCACCAGAAATAGCTCTAGGTGTTGTATCCCTAGTCGTTGTGCTTATGCATGATGTTATTGCAACACTTAACATCGTTGTAGTGCCAGCTCCCAAGTTACCAGTAGCCGAGCCCGTCGTGGTGACTTCTTCTGCTGTGGTGGCTATATTGGAAGCCCTCGAGCCAAAGGCGGAGACCAAGGCTGCAACAGAGACTACTTTTGGGACTGAGGCTACGCTTGTAAGCCCCAAGCTAGAAGTGGAGGTTGGAGCTGTTGGTGCTCTACAAGTATTGGCTACCATTTGGCTACCATCCCGCCATCTGAAGTGGGACCATCGACTAGTCAGGGCGCGACCTCCCTTGCATCTTTGGAAGCCGATCCATGAACTAGCCGGGCACTGGTTCCTCTTGGTGCACCAAATGCTGAAGAGCATGAGGAACCTTGGATAGCTAAAGGGGTGAACTTGGAGGATATCCAACTCCTGGCAGACCCTTTGACCACCATAGAGATGGAGGCCATGGTTATGGAGATGCACCGCCGAGTAGGCGAACACACAATGGTATGTTTCTCTTCTACATTTGTCTTCATCTTGAGATTGGCACTCGTTACTTATACGTGTACTTGCTCTATTTCTGCAAAAGTTGATCGAGCACTCTCGCCGGAATTCACATATGATCCAAGGCTATGAGGACACCATCATGTGGGCTCAAGCGCTTGAATAGGAGCTAGAAAAAGAGCAACAGTACTCCTCTTGGCTATTCATGAACTACGATGGCCAAGCTGCCGAGTACCGTAACCTCGTCCAGAAAGCCGCGGAGGAGAAGGACCACATCCGGAGGCGCAACAAGTCATTGAAGAATCAGTTGGAAGGTAACTTGTCATCCCCCGCTAGTCTTTGAGTACTGATTTGCACTTGATGATTCTGAGTTGCTCTTTGTTTTGTTCTCTGTAGCGCTCAAGAAAGAGAAAGATGATCTCCAAAGCTGCGTTATAGATTGGATGAACTCATACTACAAAGTAACGGAGCAATATGACAAGCTGTCTGTTCTGTACGAGACCCTTGAGCACCGGTTGGAGAAAGAGCGGAAAATGCGCATGGATGGAGAAGTCGATCTGGTGAATGCCATGATGACCCTCCAAGAGTGCGAGGCTAAGGGCCTGTTTGGCAGAGCTCCACGCAGCTCCAGATCCTCAAAAACAGCAACTCTACCATAGAGCAGCTCCAGCGTGGATCTATGCTCTCACCATGGAGCTGAGGAAAAGTGTTTGGTTGAGACAACACCTCCGGATCTAGAAATAGAATCTTTGGTTGGATTGTCCACTAATGCCCTTGGTGGTTTCCTTTTTTTCTTATTTTTTTCTCTTCACGTGGGAAACATTTCTTCACGTGGTGTTTCCCAGAAATAGAGATTTTCGATCGATACTCAACAGCAGCAGATAGCATACATAGATGCAACTAGCTAGCTAGGTAGCAGCTAGGGATGGATGATGCATCATCGATATGAGTCGCGTGTGCATCTATCATATAGCTAGTGTATGGTTAGGAGATGGATGCATGTACGAAACGAAATAATAAAAAGCAAAGCAACGACGACACACGAGAAGAGTGTGGTGTGTTGTTGGATGATCTATGGAGGTCAACATCATCAGATCATATGCCGCTTGCTTTGAAGAGCCTCATGAGGCTGTAGGTGACTCCCATGATGGCCCAGCCGCCGATCACCACCCGCGCGCAGGACCTTGCGACGGGGGTGCGGCCCAGCACGGCGCCAACGCAGCCGAACGCGGTGAGCGTGGCAGTGGCCAGCGTGATGGCACCGCCGATGCGGAGCCTCTAGTCGTGGTTGAAGCCTGCGGCCAGCAGCGGCACGAGCGCATCGATGGAGAAGGTGAGCGCGGACGCGACGACGGCCTAGACGGGGCTCGGGAGCGCCTTCTCCTCACCGCCGCGCTTGCCGTCGCGGTCCAGCTGGGCCAGCTCAATGTCGCGCTGGGAGTAGACGGAGACGAACTCGCCGATGGCCATGCTGCAGGCGCCCGCCAGGAATGGCCGCGCCAAACAGGGAGAAGAACGGCGTAGGAGAAGAATCTTCGCGCACGGGAAAAAACGGGACGGCGGCAGAAAGAAGAAAAATAAGCGTACCGATACGGGGTGTAATCGATGGCATTGGTGGGTAATTTCCATAACTCCACGAGAGGTTACAAAACCAGTGTTTTGAGAGCACCCCCTGAGGTGCTCCGTGGATTTAGTGGATCTGGGAGCTAGATCTGAGTTTTTTGCGGATCTGGATTTCACGGAGCTGGACCGTTTGGCTGGAAAAACTGGGAGCGAAGCTATTTTTGAGGATCTGGAGCTACGTGGAGCTCTACCAAACAGACCCTAAGTTGGCAGCAACCAAGCTTGCTCTGAAGGAGCTATCAGAATCCGCTCAGCCCATTGCTGATATGGTGGAGCCCCCGATGGAAGGCGTGGATCCCTGCCCTTTAGCAGAGATACTCAAGGAAGTCCTTGCAAAGATCACTAGGTACATCTAGAAGATGGCAGAGTCCATCTCGAAGTAGCTACTTGCTATTGTGAAATACTTCTACCCACAAGCAGACCTTGCTCCAGTTGCGGAGGGGATTGTGCAAGACTGCTCTGATGAGCAGTTTCAAGAGTACCTGCATGAGGTGGCTCCTATTGCCAAGGAGGTAGCTGGTCAGATAGACCTTGAGTAGTCGTTATGTAAAAAACATGAAATCATTATAATATAAACATATCATGAATGAAATGTAAATTATTTGAAGTCTTGTCACAAATTTTATTGCTGTCGACTTGTTTGTTTTTAGTGCATCTCCCAAACCACCCTGATAGTTGCTCGTACGGTAGTCGTGAGTATTTGCTCATAAGGCTACTCTTGTGAGCCTCTTCAGATACACAGTGTAGATTACTTCTAGGATGTAACCCCTTTCAGTGAAGCACAAGTACTAGGGTATTTGGATAGTCAGCCTCTTTAAGCGAGTAGACTCTTTAGAACTTCATCAACTGGAGCCTACCTCTGCAACCTCTCTAGGTTGTTCGGGTGTTGTGCTCCAAAGATCCAGAACTACAAACTTGTTATTACAAGTTGCGACTAGACAGACTTGTCTAGATAAGATCTTGGGTAGTATATATAACTTCCAAGTTACTGACGACTTCTTCTACGAAGACCGTCAATGGACAGACTTGTCCAAGGAGCTGACTAGCTCTTTTTTTTTGTGTGCAAGCTTGCTTTTGTGAGTCACTACTTGTCCAATGAGTTTGAATAACCCAAAAGATATGTATGCTGACTTGTTATTACAAGCTGCGTGTGGACAGTTCTGTCCAACATGTTGAAGAACTCGAGAATATTCTGTGCAGGCTTGTGACTACCAGCTGTGAGCTGGGTGGTAGTACCCGAGGAGCTGAATAGCTCAGTGATCTTGTTTTTGTAAGTCACAATCTGTTAGAGACTAGTCATTTTACGACAAGAAATAAATCTGCTTTATTAAATTGTAATTGTATAACTAAGACTGATAGCCAATTTACATGAGTATGTAAACTACGGGTAGAATCGACACAAGTGCTCGATGTTCCATGAGTTGTTGACTTCTTCGCCAGAGAGAGTTTGGAGCCTGTACAACCCAGATCCAGTGACCTTGGAGATGATGAAATGACCCTCCCATGGTGAATTCAGCTTGTGCAATCCCTTAGTGTCTTGAATATGCTTGAGGACCATGTACTCGCTTGTGTTGAACGAACGTTCTTTGACGTTGCGATCATGATAGTGGTGAATTTCTTCAAGGTATCTTGCTGACTGGATGAGTGCTGCACAGCGAGCTTCTTCAAGGCTGTCTAAGTCTAGACGCCTTGTTCCTTCTGCCGCGCCCTCCTCGTACTGCTTGACTACTGGAGATTTCCACATGATGTCGGCGGGGAGGACGGCTTCTGATCCATAGACCATGAAGTAGGGTAAGTACCCAGTACGCTTGCATGGCTGGGTGCGAAGCCCCTAGAGGACGTTGGGTAGCTCCTTGAGCCACTTGCCTCCTTTGGTGTTGCCAATGTTGTGTAGTCTTTTCTTGAGAGCCTCTAGTAACATCCCATTGGCGTGCTCAACCTGGCCATTGGCCCACGGATGAGCGATAGAGATGTACCGGACATCGATCCTATTGTTCTCGCAGTACTCCCAGAACTCGTGGTTGTTGAAATTGGAACCTAAGTATGTGATGATGTAGTTGGGGAAACCATAGCGATGGATGATCTCATCGAGGAAGTCGAGTACTCTATCTACCTTCGAGTAGGTCACTGGCTTTACCTCAATCCACTTGGTGAACTTGTCGATCGTCACGAGTACTTGGTTGAAGCCCCCAGGCACCGTAGGCAGAGGGCCAATCATGTCTAGCCCCTAGCAAGCGAAGGGCCAAGAGGGTGGTATGGTGATCAGCTTGTAGGCAGGGACGTGTTATTTCTTGGTGAAAAATTGACACCCTTGGCATCGGTGATCTAGTTGTTCAGCGTCAGCGAGAGTTGTAGGCCAATAGAATCCCACTCTAAAAGCCTTGCCCACTATCATTCTTGAGGATGCGTGGTTGCCACAGATGCCCTTGTGGATCTCCTCCAATATCTCCTTGCTATCTTGCCATGAGACGCACTTCATGAGTACTCCTGATGATGTGCCTCATCTATAAAGTTTGTCCCCAACTAGAACATAATTTTTGCCGCACCGTGAGACTTGCTTAGCTTCTGTCTTGTCTGGAGGTAACTTGTGCTCCTTAATGTAGTCAATGAAGGGGTTTCTCCAGTCTACATCAATCATCATAACCTCCCGACTTGGCATATTGTGGCCTCGATCGGTGGTTTTGAAGGTGCTGGCTCCGTTATGGATGGCTTGTGTAGTTCATGGATGAAACCCCCAACTGTAACTTAAGCACGAGTAGAACCAAGCTTGGAAAAGATGTCTGCAACTACATTGTTATCACGAGCCACGTGATGGAACTCTAGACCAGAGAACTTCTTCTCTAGTTTGTGAACCTCCAAGCAGTACAGATCCATGTTGTCTTTGTGGCGATCCCACTCGTCGTTGACTTGATTGATGACCACGAGTGAGTCGCCGTAGACTAACAACTGTTTGATTCCCAGCGAGACTGCCAAGCGAAGCCCGTGTAGAAACGCTTTGTATTCGGCTTCATTGTTGGACACCTCCCAGAAGATTTTTTTAGAATGTATTTGAGTTGTTCACCTTTGGGAGAGATTAAGAGTACTCCTACGCGGGCGCCCTCGAGTTTGAGAGACCCATCAAAATATATGACCCAATGCTCTGGGCGTTCTGCCGGCTTTGGTATTTGATTTTCCCACCACTCGGCCATGAAATCAACTAGTCATTGCGACTTGATGGCAGTCCTTCACTTGAATTCTAGGTTCAGGGCTCTGAGTTCAACCACCCACTTGGAGATTCTTCCTGTTGCATCTCGATTGTGAAGGATTTCGCCCAAGGGGAAATCTGTGATGACGAAGTTGTTGTGTTCCTGGAAATAGTGTCGTAGCTTCTACGAGGTGAGTAGTATTGCATATAGCAGCTTTTGAACTGGTGGGATACCAGGATTTGGAATCCGACAACACCTCACCGATAAAGTAGATGGGCATTTGTACTTTGTATACATGGCCTGGTTCTAGCTTTTCAACCACGATCGTGGTGCTAACAACATTAGTAGTCGTGGTGATATGAAGCAGCAAGTCTTCATTGGGAGTAGGTGCTGGGAGGACCGGTGGCTTTGATAAGAAGTCCTTCAACTGTTGAAGGGCTTGTTCCGCCTCCTTGGTCCACTAGATGTTGTCTTTCCGCTTGATTAGTTTGAAGAAGGGTAGTCCCCGTTCTCTAAGCCTTGAGATGAATCTATTGAGATCCGCCTCCTTGATGCACGATGGAGAGTGGAAGTTGGTGATGGCAGCGAGCTTCTTGGGGTTAGCCTCTATTCCTCGATGACTGATGATAAACCCGAGTAGTTTTCTGGATGATACACCGAACACACACTTTGTTGGGTTCAGCTTCCACTGGAACTCTCGCAATCTTGCAAAAGTTTCTTCAAGATCCGCAATCAAGTCGACGGGATTTATAGTCTTTACGACCATGTCATCCACGTACGCTTCAACGTTGCGGTGTAGTTGTTTCTTGAAACATTCCTGGATGGCCCGTTGATAAGTGACGCCTGCATTCTTCAACCTGAAGGACATTGTAGTGTAGTAGAAAGCTCCATACGGGGTGATGAACACGGTTTTGATTTGGTCTTCTTCCTTGAGAGCTATCTGGTGATACCCCAAATAGCAATTAAGGAAACATAGTAGAGCACATCCAACCGTCGAGTTGATGACTTGATCAATCCTAGGGAGCCTAAAGGGATCCTTTGGACATTGCTTGTTGAGATCCGTGTAGTCGACACATATCCTCCACTCGTTGTTATTTTTCTTTCGGTACAAGATAGGATTGGCCAGCCACTTTGGATGATAGACTTCTTTTATGAAGTTAGCCGCGAGTAGTTTGGCCAACTCTTTTTTGATTGTTTCTCTTCTGTCTTGGGTGAATCGGCGTAGTCCTTGTCGTTTGGCATAGCTTTGGGATCCACATTTAGTGAGTGCTCGATTAGCTCCCTAGGCACCCCAGGCATATCTGATGGCTTCCATGCAAAGATGTCTCGGTTGGCCCGGAGGAAGCTGACGAGCGCATCTTCCTATTTGGGGTCCAGCCCTGAGCCAATTAGGGCTATCTTGGAGCTATCGCTAGTCTCAAGGTCAATGGCTTTGATATCAACTTCACTTGTCGGCTCGACTTTGGTTGCCCCCGACTTATTCTCTGGAATTTTGAGCTTTGTTGGGGATAGTTTCTTAGAGGCAGCGAAGACTTGCATCATCGAATTTGGCCCTTGAGTAGTCGCTGCTAACTCCACATCTTCTGTGTCGCAATCGTATGATCTCTTCAAGTCTCCGCGCAGGGAGAGTACTCCCTTGGGTCCCAGCATTTTGAGTACTAGGTACACGTAATGCGGGATGGCCATGAATTTGTGCAAGGTGGGTCTTCCGAGGATAGCATGTTCCTTGGTTCCAAAGGTAACTGGCAAAACCACCTGACCAAGGGGTACAGCCGCGTTGCCCGGGACAATCCTGTAGAATGGAGAGTTCGTCGGGGTGAGCATATCGTTAACGTCGAGGCCCATCTTCCTCAAAGTCTTCGCGAAGAGTATGTTGAGACCACTACCGCCGTCGAAGAGTACTTTGGTGAGTCGAGAGCCTGCGACTACTGGATCCAGGACAAGAGGGTAGCATCTCAAGTCTGAGAAACTAGTCCACTGATCCTTCCTGGAGAAGGTGATTGACACCTCGAACCACTTGAGGAATGTAGGCATTGCTGGTTCAATGGACATAATCTCCCAGAGGGCTAGTTTATGGGACTGCTTGGTGGTAGTACCCAATGTTCCACCGAAGATGACTTTGACGGTGTTGGACAGGTTCTAGAATTTATCGCTGTCGTCATCGTCTTCGTCTTCTTTAGCCTTGCACTTGTCTTTTGCTCCAGAAGGTTACGGTAGATCTTTCAGGACTCTGCGTAGGCTATAGCAATCCATAGCAGAGTGCTTAGAGTGTTGGTGCCACGGGCACCGCTTTTTCAGGAGCTCTTTGAACGAAGTCCTTTCTTGATTCCTGCCGTCTTTTTTGGAAGATTGAGACATCGCCATGACAGTGTTGTCTGGCTTTCTTTTGCAATTTTAACCACCCAAGTAGTTGCCTCTGTTGTCATTATTGGGCAGATCGTTATGGTTCTTGTTGTTGCATTGGCCATTACTCTGATTGTTATTGTTTTGGCCTATGTTACGACTAGACTCGAACCGCTTGATCGCTTTGTCTTCTTCATCCGCCCAAGCTTGTATCATGATCTTGAGAGATTGGATATCAATATACAACACATTTATCTTTTATTTACCTTTCCGGCTTCACGCCATTGCATTAGGAGTAATGTAGCTTCTCGACGAGTTCCTTCTAGCAAGCTGGGCTGCATCGACCTCGATCTCCGGCGAGCTGCAAGTTCCGTCACCAGGTGTTCTAGGCTTTAACCACCGGGCGCATCGCTGTGGTTTCGTCTAGTTTCATCTACCAGTTATCGAGTATCTTGGATCTTTGACTTACGGCGCATCGCTTCTGTCTCGATCTACGGTATTCACCAGTTATCCCGCCTTGATTAAGCTTGCATCGGCTGATATTTATCTGTTCTATCGTCTTGCCATTTACGACATATTAATTATTATTAATTCTGTCGGAATAGACGATAGATCTATTTTTAATAGCCTGTTGCATCTTGATCTTGGCCATCCTTCGAGTGTTGTTGGGAGTAAGTTCCGTTGTGATTGGATCATCGGCTAGCGGGGTTCAGATTAATGTCCTGCTAAATATTTCTAGACTGCAACTATCGGGCGCATCGCTGTGGTTTCACCTAGAGATATTGGTGGTGACGTTAGTTTAGATCTCATCGGCTTGTGGCTCTAGCTATGGTGGGGCAACAACTCAACAGCATCCTGTTTTCTATCGGCCGTCTGGCCAATATTTATTGTAAATTATATTAAATCGGCTGGATGGCCGATGAATCACTGACATTCATCAAGGTACTGGAATCGGCTTCACATCCGATATATTTGTCATGATTTATTTTGTTGCACCATTATCGCTACTGTGCCAAGATTATATCGGCCTGATCGGCCGGTTGCCTCGGACTTCACAATAACTATCATCTCCTTGTCAGTTGAATGGTCAAACTGACTGGCACGTCCGCGCACACCACGCGCGCCGATTTGGATTCTGCACTGGAGTTAAGCAGATCTCCCAGGTCCTCATGTGCTGATGCAGGGTCCACCACCGCCAGGATTTTGCGTCAACACATTTTGGCACGCCCGGTGGGACACGGTTATAAGACTCACATGTTTATTCAGATAAAAAGAGTATATTCGGCAGCTGTATCGAGTTCATCGGCCGATTGAAGAGAAGCATCGGCGGATTGGTTAAAAAATATATATATATACAACGGCCGATTGTAGAGAAAGGCATCGACCGATTAGCGTCAGCCAGTTGGAATTGGAAGAAAATAAAAGTGGCATCGGCCGACGGAAAATTGGTATTGCCGATTGAAGAAAAAGAAAAGAGAGGGGCATCGGCCATTCGTGCGTCTCCTTATTGATAAAAAAATCGGCCGATTGAAAATTGGATCGGCCGATCAAAAGTTGTATCGGCTGATTAAAATATATGTATATATACATCGGCCGATTGAAATAAGGAAAGTATCGGCTGACTGGTTCAAAAGATGCATCGGCCGATTGAGATAAGGGAAACATCGGCTAATTAAATACATCGGCGATTGGGATATATAAAAAGAAAAGGGTATCGGCTAATTGAAAAAGTGCATCTGCCGATTTAGATAAAAAGGGAAGTTGAATCGGCTGCTCAAGCATCGGCTGCCTATTTAATATTCTCCCACAGCTGATGGGAGAGATGGAAGATTTTTCAGCCGATGAATGATTAGGCAGTGAAGGTGAAGTTTTTGCAAGGTACATACCTTTTCAAGGCTCAAAATAATCCTTCGTTGCCTGGACTATCAACGTGTAGACTAGTGGCCAAAGTATTCTCAGGACAGCCCATGGAGTGAATCGGCTTTAAAAAAAAAATAATCCTTCGTTGCCTGGACTATCAACGTGTAGACTAGTGGCCAAAGTATTCTCAGGACAGCCCATGGAGTGAATCGGCTTAAAAAAAAAAAAGGCTGACTTGAATAGCCGATGGAATGGCCGATGCAGAAGTCTCGCCTGACAACCGACGGAAATAGTAATTTACATGCTGATCACGTGATGGCTCTAGAAAAAAGTATCGGCTGATATAAAAGTATGGGCCGCTGACTACAAAGAGTATCGGCTGAAAAAAGCATCGGCCGATTAGAAAATTGGATCGGCCGATTGAAAGCTGTATCAGCTGATTAAAAAAAAAAACTGCATCGGCCGATTGGAAATTGCATCAGCCGATTGAAAGTTGTACGGCTAATTAAAAAAAATGCATCGGCCACCGGCCGATTGACTGCTTGGCAAAAAGCATCAGCTGATTGCTTCGGCCGATTGATTGCTTGGCCAATAAAAAAAATTTGGCTGATTGGTTCAAGCAAGATAGTATCGGCTGCTTATAAAATATATTGGATATTAATTTCGAAGCATGAAATATTCATACTTCGAAACTGGGGGGCCTGTGTTGACAACAAAAGCTTGCTGGTTACTGCACCAAGTTTTGGTGTCAACAGACTAAATTGTTGTTTCTACTGCTGGCAATGCCGATGGTGTTCTTTATATTTGAAGAGGAGTCAACGTGGCTTTGGATATTGCAATCAGACGTCATTAGCTCTGAAGACAAGTATCAGACTTCTATAATTAGTTTCGGAACATGAAGCATTCATACTCCGAAACTGGGGGGCCTGTGTTGACACCGGATTTTGACCAATCCTATAAATTCAGAGTACGAGATAATCGGAGTCACGTACAACAATAAGAAGCAAGCATGCATGCACATGGGCACGGAGTCCAAATCGGCTTCATTGGATTGATCGGCAAGGAGAGGCAAGGATGATATAAAGGAAAGGCCAGGACGTATGGATAAAAATGATTAGAATATACAACATGGATTCTGGTGCACTTTGCATGCCATGCGTGGGAGGCTTCCAGAATAATTATGCATGCTGATCTGTGCATGTACGGGAGGTTGTACGGGAGTTTGTTTCATAGAATAAAATATTTTAGAGATAGAGTTGGGTTAGTTAGAGATAGAGTTTTTTATTAGAAAAGATTGTGTACGTGACTTGCCTTGTGCGTGGTTAGATGCCAATTATGTAACGTCCGTCCTATAAATATAAAGGGACGTGGCCATTGTAAAAAATCATCACACGATCAATATACAACACATTTATCTTTTATTTACCTTTCCGGCTTCACGCCATTGCATTAGGAGTAATGTAGCTTCTCGACGAGTTCCTTCTAGCAAGCTGGGCTGCATCGACCTCGATCTCCGGTGAGCTGCAAAGTTCCGTCACCAGGTGTTCTAGGCTTTAACCACTGGGCGCATCGCTGTGGTTTCGTCTATTTTCATCTACCGGTTATCGAATATCTTGGATCTTTGACTTACGGCGCATCGCTTCTGTCTCGATCTACGGTATTCACCGGTTATCCCGCCTTGATTAAGCTTGCATCGGCTGATATTTATCTGTTCTATCGTCTTGCCGTTTACGACATATTAATTATTATTAATTCTGTCGGAATAGACGATAGATCTATTTTTAATAGCCTGTTGCATCTTAATCTTGGTTACCCCTTCGAGTGCTGTTGGGAGTAAGTTCCATTGTGATTGGATCATCGGCTAGCGGGGTTCAGATTAATGTCCTGCTAAATATTTCTAGACTGCAACTACCGGGCGCATCGCTGTGGTTTCACCTAGAGATATTGGTGGTGATGTTAGTTTAGATCTCATCGGCTTGTGGCTCTAGTTATGGTGGAGCAACAACTCAATAGCATCGTGTTTCCTGTCGGCCGTATGGCTGATGGTTATTGTAAATTATATAAATCGGCCCGATCGGCCGACTCCATTGAACTTCTAGAGAATTATCATCTCCTTGTCAGTTGAATGGTCAAACTGACTGGCACGCCCGCGCACACCACGCGCGCCGATTTGGATTCTGCACTGGAGTTAAGCAGATCTCCCAGGTCCTCATGTGCTGATGCAGGATCCACCACCGCCAGGATTTTGCGTCAACACCTGCAAAAATCTTGAAACATCTAGCGGTCATAGATACCGTTCTGGAAGCAATCTACGGTGTCCCGCTCTGTGATATCTATGATAGTGGCCTTCTTGTCGAAGAAATGGTGTAGATAGCTGCGCAAGGTCTCACCTTGTTACTGTTTGACTTGAGACAAGTCAATCCTATACCAGGACACTGCATTGCCCCTGCGAAGTTGTTTATGAATACCGCCTTCAAGTAACTCCATGTGTCGATGGAGTTCCTTTCTAGAGATTCGAGCCATGTGAGTGGTACTACCTCCATGCAGATGGGGAAGTAGATGACTTTAGTGTCGTCATTTCCTCCCACCGCCTGCATTGACAACGAGTAGCACCGCAACCATTGGACTAGGTACTGCTTGCCATCATACTTGGTGATACCCGGAGGTTTAAACTTGTCGGGTAGGAGCGGATTTTGTACTCATTTTGAGAAGGTGGGAAACCCATTAGAATCTTCTCCCTAGTACTTGACTTCTTGTTCGCGCTCACGGAGGCACCCTTCAATGATTGTACAGGCGTTGCGGCTGTTGTTGATCTTGTCACGGAGGTCATGTACTGGGTGTTCAGGCTCTGGATGGGCCCACAGTGGCCACGGCCTCCCGAGGGTTTCACCCAACTACCCTCTGCTCTGGCTTGACTCAGTCTGGGACCTTCAATTCTGGGAGCCTCATTTTCGGCACGCTCATTGTGACTAGGTCTGGCACCTTCATTGCGACTTGGTTGCCTGCCGCTACTGCCATGATGGGATGAGGTGTGTCAAACTGAGTGTATCGGACTTTGTTGGTCAAGTTGCTCGTATGCACACTTCGCCAACTTACCTAGTTGCCTGATGTACTTGTCTTGTGGCATTGCCCGAGTAATCAGGTCAATAGATGCGATGGTGGTGAGAGGGGTATAGTGTAATTGCGATTGAACTGCTTCAAACGCGTGATCCAAGTTCATGATGGGTAGGTCGGATGCAAGGCGGCGGCGATGCTCTACCCTTGCAGCGTTTCTTGCTCGCCATTGATTCCTTTGAGCTTCAGTTTCTTCTCCTTCTATGTTGGCGGTGAGCTCATCCTATGAGACGTCATTTGGGTGACATCCACGTCGTGGATTCCTTTCTGGCAGTTCTTCACCGTCACTTTCTTGTGCAGCAATGATGGCGAGGGGTTCCCGCATAGGAGAGAAACTACCCGAACTTGATGTGATGACCTCTGTAGAGCTGTCTTCTTCGTAGATGGGGGACAGAGGGGTTCCCTTCTAGTATGGGAGAGTGTCGAGATAGGCGACAAGGCATGACTCATCATCCTTGGTGAGAGCATGTGGCTTCATGTTAGGCCAGTAGACGAATCTGCCTTATGGAGTGGATGTGATAACTAGGCCTTGTTGCGGACCTGATAAGGGAGTCTGCTTGTTTGGATCCGAGTACTAGTAGAAGTCCTCGATCAAATTTGAGTTGGATTGTGATCAGAACAGGGTAGCTTGGTAGGCAGTACTCGAGTTTTGGAGTCCAAATAGGAATCGACTTGTATCGACCGATTCGCACGATGGCCTAAGCGCCAGCTCATGGGAACCAATCCGACTAGTGGGAGAAGTTGAGTTGTACTCAGACTCGTCCCGCAAGCCTCAAAAGAGGTCAAAAATTCCATTGAATTTCTCAACGAAATCTTCCAAAGCTTGGCGATGAAGGTTGATGTCGTACTGCTTCTACTCCAGGGCCGGCGCTATGTGGCGATGGAAATTTCCAGTGCCATCTTCAACGCAAACTCCGAAGTCGAAGATGAACATTGCGTCCGCTTTGAACGCAACGGTGGGCTTGATGATGACTTGAGCCATCGAGTTCGCCAGTGGATCTTTAGCGAGAGCTCCGACCTAGTGCGCCAGTTGTCGGTGTTTAGACCCAACAACCTACTGAGGGGGTACCCGAGGTAATGTTTAATGCGTGGGGCTCGCCAATGTTAGGAACTCGAAGGTGAACTCGAACACACGATTTAGATAGATTCGAGCCGCTTATGTTGCGTAATACCCTACGTCCTGTGTGTTGCTTGGATTGTATTGATTGAACTTGTTTGGAGGGGGTCCCTACCTCGCCTTATATTGCCGGGGGTAGGGTTATAGGTTGGTTGTTTACAAGAATACTAGTTGGATTCGACTAGAGAGTCCTACTCTAATTGCTACAAGTAGTTTCCTAATCCTTGACTAGTTCTTGTCCTCCACGTAGACCACGCCGTCCTGCACCGTAGTCTCTATGTCTGACACGTCTCGGTGTACAGCCCCATATTCTAGGACTATCCAAACCTTCTGGTGGGCCCATAGATGTATGGATGACAGTTATGACTACTCTTCGCTTCGTCTGCTCATTGCAGTGAACTATTGGCTTGATATCCCTAGTGAGCTTTGAATTGATGCATAGGGGATGGAGGGAGCATCGCGCAGCTCATGCCAATCCGTGTTTAGCACCGCAATGGTCAGAAGGACGCTGATGGAAACCTCATCCCATTCTTTGGGCTACCTCCTCCATCTCCGCACGCACCCGGCAACCCACCTGCTGGCCTTGCTAGGACAGCACTCTCCCCTCCTTCACCACCAAATGCTGCTGGTAATGGGCTGCCCGCTGTGCCACCGCTGCATGCTCCACCGCACCCCCAAGCACCACCTGCCACGGCTGCCTACCTGCTCCCACCTCACTGTGATGCTTGCTTGCATGAAGTGTTCTGCTCCACTACCTCCTGCCTCACCGCCACTGTCCCCTGCTGCTAGTACTGTGACACCAATGCAAACATTGCTATTGTTTCTCCTCTAACCACTAATGGCGCTGTGTCCGCCATGCGCTCCCCGATCCGTGGAAGACACCAAAGGAACAAGAACACTAAGGATGCAAAACCTTAGCGCCAGAGTTCACATCTGGTGGTGATGGCCAACGGGAAGTACGTCGCGGTGGCAGACAAGGCCACACAAGGTGCTGCTATGAAGAACTCCCTATCCACTTGCTCTACCGCTTTGCAGACTCACGTGGAGAAGTGCAACATCCTCTTGGGCACCAAGTTGCCCATCTCCATTGCGACTTGTGCAAGATGATGGGCTCTACCGATCTGGGCACTGCGACCGCCAATGCTGTCGGGGGAGGGGTGCTGCCAACTATTGAATGATAACCCTACACTTCAGGTTCTGCAACGAGGAGAATTGTTTGCTACATTCCGTGTCCCTCTGCTGCGTGTCCGTGTTCGTCATTAGCATCTGTTGTCTCTATGTCTATGGTAGTTCGAGCGGCAAGGCCAGGCGCTTCATGCCTACTCCTTGCTCTGCGGCCTGGGTTCCTCAATGGTGTGACATGTCCATTTGTCGTCTGCTACTTTTAACTGAACTGGACCTGTTGTTATTGCTTAATTCTCATGCTTGTTGTCATTTTTTAAGCGTTCTTGTTAATTTGTTGCCTCTGCACTGTCTTTTCATGGGTCATTTGTGCAGTCCATCTTTGTTTTGCATGTGCATTGCTTTACTTGCTGGTGCTATGCTATTTTAGCTATGGGTACTGCTTTTAGATCGTTTAAGCTTCTGTCATGGAATGTGTGCGGTTTGGGTGACCCGATTAAGTGCGGTGTGGTGTGTGATGCAATCATATCTGCTGCTCCTTGTGTTACCTGTCTTCAAGAAACCAAACTCCAAGACATTAACGATCTCTCTACTAAGCTTTTCCTCCCCGCCCCTCCCTTAACACCTTCCACTTCATCTCTGCCACGGGATCCTATGGGGGAATTAGCTCAACCTTCCTGCTCCACTCCTTCATCACCAGGCGCCACACCCTCACCACGGTGCTCGCCTCCACCACATCTAACCACACTATCACCATCACAAACATCTACACTCCATCCGACCACTGTGACTCGCCTGTTTTCCTACAAAACCTCAATGAGGTCCCTCAGCATGTCAATGGCCCTGGCTACTCACCGAGGACTTCAACCTTTGTCAGCCAGCCAAAGACAACAACAATGGTCATGCCTGTTTTCCTACAAAACCCCAATGAGCTCCCTCAGCATGTCACTACCCCCTGGCTACTCACCGGGGACTTCAACCTTTGTCGGTCAACCGAAGACAAGAACAATGGTCGTGTCGACACCCGGCTTTGCCACAACTTCAATGAAACCCTTGACAACCTAGGTCTTGCTGAAATACCACTCCTTGATCGCCTCTATACCTGGTCCAACAAACGTGACACACCCACCCTTTGATGTCTTGATTGGGTCTTTGCGAACCCTGCGCAATGTGCAGCCTACCCCAACACAACAATCACATCCCTCCTTCTCCCAACCTCAAATCATACCCCCTTGCTCATCACGCTCTACGCTACCATCTTGAAAGTGATCGTCTTCCGCTTTGAAAATGCATGATTGCACAACCAAAACTTCCTACCTACCATTCTCCCTACGTGGTCCATGGCCTACCCTTAGGCCGACGCTACTGGCCATCTCATCAGCTGCCTCAAGGACACTCGAGCTGCGGCAAAGGTTTGGAACAGGCATAACAGGATGCCTCTAGCTCTAATCCAAAACTACAAATTCATAATTTTGCTTTTTGACACACTGAAGGAACACTGATGCTTGTCTTATGAAGAACTGTAGGTTTAGGCACTCTCTCAGGATTGCTTGGCCATGGACATCAAGGAAAGGGCCGCATACTTGAAGCAATGAGGTAAACACCATGCAATCAAAGAAGGGGATGCAAATACACAATTCTTTCATGGCCGTGCTACCCAACGCATGTTTCGGAATCATATCAAAGGAATCGAGGTAGACGGTGTACTAGTAATGTCTCACCAGGGGAAAACTATTGCACTCCCAAGCTACTACAAGGGGATCATGGGCACTGCAGGTGTCTTTGATTGGGAGTTTGATGTCGTCGCTCTGTATCAGGACAGCCAGAAAGCCTCTAATGCGCTAACTGCCCCATTCACAGAGGAAGAAGCACTCCTGGCCATGTGCGTAATGAATCGGAACAATGCGCCTAGGCCTGATGGTTTTGGTCCTAGCTTCTACAAAGCATCTTGGGCAATGGTAAAACCTGAGGTCATGGCATTCCTCCATGCATTCTATAGAGGGGAGGTAGAATTGGCGAGAATTAATAGAGCCTACATGGTGCTAGTGCCAAAGAAACCTAGTGCTATTGGCGAGAATTAACAGAGCCTACATGGTGCTAGTGCCAAAGAAACCTAGTGCTTTCACAGCGGATGCTTTTCGCGCAATATGCTTGTAGAATTGTTGTGTCAAGATATTGGTGAAGATCTTTACCTCTTGGTTACAGGCCAAAATTGTGATGATGATTGACCTTGATCAAATTGGTTTTCTCAAGGGAAGGTCGATCTCGGAAAATTTCGTCTATGCCACAGAACTTGTGCAGGTCAACTCTTGTCCTCAAACTTGACTTCGCCAAGGCGTTTGGTATCATGAATTGGGAAGGACTGATAAGGATCATGGCTGCTTGGGGGTTTAGTGACCAATGGTGTGCATGGGTTCGACATATACTCGACACCTCCCTGATAGCAGTTTTGGTCAATGGTTCCCCTGGTCCATGGATTCCATGTCGTCGGGGGCTGCACCAAGGTGATCCCATGTCACCATACCTTTTCCTGTTGGTTGCCAATGTTCTTTAGGCCATGATCAAGCAGGATGGTTGTGTTCATCACCCACTCGTAGAAGGAAGTGCATGTCCCATATTGCAATACACAGACGACACACTCATACTCCTTCAGGGAGAACTGCAGGATGTCATCCGGCTACAAGCTCTGTTGGATCAATTCTCCAAGGCCACTAGACTGATGATCAATTTCACGAAGACCACTACAGTGCCGATGCATATTTGTGACCACACTGCCTCCCTGCGTGTTCAGGCTCTTGGCTGCTGACAGGAAGGTTTCCCTCAACCGTACCTAAGCTTGCCACTCTCTTGTGCAAAGCTACGGATCAATACTTTTGACCCCTACATTGAGCGAGCTGACAGATACCTTGGTAGGATGGCAATCCTTCCTCCTGAACCCGATGGGTCACACTGTCCTGATCAACTCCATTCTAGACAGCCAGCTCATATACCTTATGTGCGCTATCCCGCTGCCTCCTGGGTTCATCTCCAAAATTGATCAGAGACGACGAAGCTTCCTATGGGTTGGGGAGCAACAAGAAACCGGAGCTTCCTGCCTCGTGGCTTGGGAAAAGGTTCATGAGTGAAAGGACCTACGATGAGGCTTCTTGATTTCTTCCCTTGCGGAGGCGAAATCGAAGCCTTCACAAACTTCCCGCGGCACACCACAAGCTTGGGTGCTCACCGAGCGACGCCTAGCCATCTAGGAGGCTTGTCCTCCAAGAGTAACAGATGCCATGAAGATCAATTGCTATGAACTCGACTGCTGAAGGATGGATGTGCTCACTTTCACTCAATCTTTCAATCCCTCACCCCAAATCTCTTCTCTTCTCAAATCTCTTGCAATACTAGAGATGGGAGGGCTCAAAAGGGCTGTGGAGATATATTTTTCGTGTGGTGAACTAGCAGCCTCAAAAGGGAGAGGAGGAGGGGTATAAATACCCCTCCCCCAAAAACTAGCCGTTGGGCTGTCAGATTCCGGAATATTCCGAAAAAACCTTCGGAAACTTCCGGAATCTTCGGATTCTTCAAAAAAAAACCTCCGAAAACTTTCGAAACCCAAATCTAGCCATTAGGTTCAAATTTCCAGAAATTTCCAAAAAATCTCCAGAAATTTCCGAACCTTCGGAAAATTTTCGGAATTTTCCGAAAGTCCACTAGACAGCACAAGTCACTGAAGAGGAAAGGCCATAACTTTTCACTCCAGGCTCCCAATTCGATGATCTTGGACTCGATGGAAAGCTTATTCAGAGGAGCATCCATTCCGACTAAAAACAAGCTCCAATACCACCCAGTGCAAGTATTAAGATAAGTGTTTCTCTCATGTGAGTACTTGGAATGTTAGGTTTGAGCACCGAGATACAAGCGAAGCTATCCACGTTGCATCCCTCTTGATAGTACGGCATTACCTATACTGAAGATCAAAGAATAAATACAATATAAATCACTTTAGCTTGAATATCTTCATCATGCCGCTTTTCTTCAAAATCATACTTTGAGGGGGTTTCAAGTATTTATTTTTTCTCTTTCTTGAGCATTATCCTCCTTGAGCTAGTGTCTTTGAGGTTCATCATCATATATGATCAAGAATCAACTTGACATCCTCAATTCACTTCAATTTTTGATTCAACAATTATTTGATACTTTGAATTTCTTAACTCCTCATGGCTAGATTAGTTCCTCAAAGTTCTCCTAAGTACTAGCTTCTTCACCCTTGCAAAGGTTCGTCGGCCCAAGTCACCACTTTCCCTTCACCCTTGCTTAGTACCTCGTAGCTAAGTCCTTGTTTGACTTCTTCACCCTATCTTGCCATCTCAAGTTAAGCTTTTTTTTGCATCAACAATGAATACCCATTTGAAATTCACTTCTTCAATAAATGAACTTGATTCATACTTGAATATCATTCTTATACAAACATATGACCAAGTAATGTTTTATCTTAACCTTCCTTGAAATACTAAGTACTTGGTCAAATATCTTCTTTCATGATAATAAGGAATACCATCCATGTGACCAAGCAACCTATGATTGAAATTCCATTCAATTCACCATTGCTCTTGATCACTTATATTATTGTTGTAATCTTGATCAATCCTCATGCAATTTTCAACTTTCTTTGATTATACAAGCAAATAAACCAATGAGATACTATAATTTCACTTCCATCTTTGTCTCTTTCACTCAATTCAATCTTTGCTTGTCATTTCTTTACTTTTGCATGCTTCATATGACATGAGCTTGACCTTTTCATTTCTAGTAAAACATTGCTAAAGCCCAACAAGCTCATTAGTCCTTTAATTGCTTTTGTCATTTAATCACCAAAACCCACAAGGGGCCTAGATGCTCTTTCAATGAGACTCGTGATTAGGGTGAGCTTGGCATCACCAACCTGAGTGTATAGAACTCCTGTCTTCTCTTAAAGCTTCTACACTGGCTGCATCATCTGCAAGGCTCGTCGTGGGCGACATGGGTGCACCGGCACGCTAGTATTGCTAGTCTGGAAGGGGAAATCATGGGCTAACACTGTGACGCACTTCAGGAGCTTCTGCCACTGTACCGAGCCATCACCATGGTGGAAATTGGGAATGACCGCTCAACATCCTTCTGGTTCGATGTTTTGCACGGCGAAGAGTGCCTAGCTGACAAGTTCCTACTTTCTTGAGTCACTGCAAGCGATCCACTCACACAGTCCAGGAAGTCTTTGACCTTGGTTTGGAACCAGACCTGGTGCCATGCATGACACCCATGGCCCATCAAGAGCTTGATGTTGTGTGCTGGATCAGGGACGCTGTTAGCCTCTCAGTCGATGAAGACATGCACCTCTGCCCATTTGCGACACCGAGAGGGAAGCTGCACACGGGGCCATTGTACAAACTACTACTGGCAGCCCAAGGCACTAACTCCTCCATATCCAAATTCATCCGGAAGAATAGAGCACTGCCTCGAGTGCAATTTTTTTGCATGGCTTCTTGTCCAAAACCGAGTACAGTGCCGAGCCAACCTCCTGAAGAAGAATGTGGTAACAGAAGCTACCCGCGAGGTGTGTGGTGCAACGGAGGAGACAGCCACACATATCATCTTCCAATGCTCCTTTGCCCAAGCTTTCTGGCCGGCACTTTAGTTTGAACTGCCTGAGGGCGTCACCACCACAATGCTCGATGAGCTACCGCGCCCAGCTCATATACCTAGCATGCACTTTGAAACCATGGTTCTGCTGTGCTGTTGGCAGCTCTAGAAAAGAAGGAATGGAGCTGTCTTCCGCGACGAGCACCTGACACTGCAAGGCAGACGCGGTGCCGTGGCACTGCTGGATGAAGGAATCAGAAACTAGCATATGTGATGCATGGTGTACTTTGTTTACTACAACAATGTAAACCTTACGAAGTAACCCTTATGTGAACACTATCATGCGGGCTGTTATGGACCATTTCAATGAATCAGGTGGGGGATTCTCTCCCCTCGGTAGAACATTAAAAAAAAGGAGATGTAGTTGAACAAATTGCAGTGGGTTCACCGAACTGGACAACTTGAAGATGAATCAAGCTGTGGTTATTTGCACTTAATTAAACTTTGGAATTTCCTTCACCTGAAATGATAAGAGGTAAACTAACATCCCTCTTGCAAGAGCCAAGAGTGGTAAAGTCCATCTTATTGGAATTGGAGCCACAAGTGCCCCTTGAGAAGTTGAGGAGTCAAGAAGTAAGCAAAAACACGGAGAAGGAGCAAAGGATTCTGGAGCAATGGAGATTGCTCTACAGAACACTAGCTTTTTCTCTCTCCATCCTTTCTTTCCAGGTGAGAACTATCAACGCAGATATTGGGTATAAGAATATCTCTATCCAAATATCCAATCTTCCATGCTTGTGCCGGATGTTTGCGTCATGCATGGAAAAAATGAAAAAAAAACTAGAGAAAAGTTCAGATAATGTCTGACTTTCTTCAGATGCCTGAAGAATCATACAGGTAGATAGCAATAGTGCCGCGGAATCTTTTCATCTAACCTTCATTCTTAGCTTTAGCTTATGGAAGATTTTTGCAGGAAAAGGATTCAGCAAGAGTATGAAAAGCCAAGATTGCATTGTCGGATCGTGGCATCGCAACGCCTCATATCTGATAAGGTCAGGCTGGTTTACAAAGCAGCGGCAGCTCAACCTGCTGAGAAAAGCCGCGTGCAAGGTGGTTGGATTCCATGCCGCAGATAAGGTCGGTCAGCGAGGCGATGAGGGCTGGCTGGCTACACTTCGAAATTGGCTTGATCAGCCAGCTGGAATCGGTTCCATGTGTCGTAAGATGAACCACTGGCCGTACCATAGTGGTATTCCCCATCGTCGTCGGCCGTTTGGGACAAGGTGACTTTCACAGTTCCGGAGTGATATTCCAGCAAAATTCCCGGCTTACGCAAACTTGCGTATTTTGAGAAAACATACAAGGGGAACCAATGTGCATGGGAATTTCTGGCGAAATTGCTCTCCTCTTCACTTGAGCGAATAATATCGATCATCACGCAGAACAGATGACGAGATGGAGCATCTGTTCACGTAGTCATGTCCAGTACATTATCCTTGTTGCTATGGATTCGAGCCATCACAATCCAACCTGTACTACAAAGCTATGTACATTATCCGTCCAGCAATCCTACATTGCCATTTGTCAAATGGGAAGAAATGTTCCTTCAAGAAAGGAGAAAACACGAGGTATCACAACTTAGGGGATCAAAAACCCAGCAGTAATTGGATGGTTGACATTGGGAACCGGAAAATCCCGGTGGTATCAAGTGCATATAGTCTCCTTCATATCCTCGAGAAAAAGAAAAAGAAATGAAATGGGACCTCACGAACTGATAGACTTACTAGCTCCTGTCCAAGGTTGGGAAAATTTTCCCAAAATTCTTGTCAATGCACGTGTCCATCTTTTACCTCATACCTCATATATACCTTCCAGACGAGGGCTATAAGAAGATATCAATATCATACACATTTTTCGCAAAAAAAGATACCTACCAGTCGGTTTTCACCAAATTTTGGCAAATTTCGGTCCTATCGGTGGTGAACGATAAATATACCGGTAGTATTTCGACCGGAATTCACTTCAATCCTCAAATTCCAGTTAAATTTTGTCCAAATTCTGAAAATTTTGGCCGAAAACTGGCATAACAGCCCTACCGGCCACCTCCAGTATTTTCTCCTATTCCGAAAGGGTGAACACTGCTTCTAGGTGAAGTTATACACCAGTAACAAGACACTGTTTTGTCAGAAACTTCATTTATCTATTAAAACCATGACAGGAGATGTATGAAATAAAGTGTTATATCCCATGACAAGAAAATGGGGGTACAGCTGCATGCCCATAGGCCATATGCATCCATATGATATTCTCAGTAGGTCAACACAACCTTAGCGTTCTGAGATATATTCCTTGGGCCCTATTGAAAAGACGGCTCGTGCGTTATCCAAACATATATTGATCTCATGCATGTATACCATCCTTTTCAATGAGCAAACCACAGAGCTTTTTGGATTCAAATTGCAAAATGTGGGGCCTTGAACTTATTATATTAGTTATATCGTTCTCAAAGTCAAATAAAGATGTGTCATGCATGCATGGTCCTAGCTGGCCATAGTAGCCACTGTGCTGCCGTATACCAGCTTATAGATTCCTTGGAACATTTTGTTTTTTCCAGAAACTCCCAGACCAGCTCATCACACTCTCTGCTCGATCTTACTTGCAGCTCTAGCAAGACCCGGACCCGTTATGGAAACCCTATAGCCCCTGCTTGCAAACTCTATAAAAGGCAGCCATACCCTGTTCTCCCAAACCACCCATCCATACACACTCATCTCTCCACGTGCATCAACAGAAGCTTGACAGAGCTCGAGAGCTAGAGAGAGAACGAGAAGCGAGCGAGCGAGCGAGAGAGAGAGAGAGACCTAGAGAGGTCACTTCTTGCAGCCAAGAAACCAAAGCATAGCAAATGGACCGCGTGATGAAGCTGGCATCAGAGAGGGCAGTGGTGGTGTTCACGCTGAGCTCCTGCTGCATGTGCCACACGGTGACGAAGCTAATGCAGGACCTGAGCGTGAACGCTCTTGTGCACGAGCTGGACAGCGACCCCAGGGGCAAGGAGATGGAGCGCGCCCTGCTCAAGATGCTCGGCGGCAGGGGCCCTGCCGTCCCTGCCGTCTTCATCGGAGGCAAGCTCGTCGGCGGCACCAACAGGATCATGTCCCTCCACCTCGGCGGCGAGCTCGTGCCCATGCTCAAGAACGCCGGCGCGCTCTGGCTATAGAGACGGTGCGGTGGTGCCAAGGGCAGGTTTTTTCCCGTCCAGTGTTCTGACAGGAATAACTGAGGCAAAGTAGCTTGCTAGCTTCTTTTCTTGTACGTAGGAGCTAGTGAGTGAGAGAGATGGCCTTTGATGTGTGATTTCCTCTTCTTTTTAGATGTTTTGTTGTAACTTTACTGCAATGGTGCGTGCGTCTACTGATCGATCGCCCTTTTTCGATGGGCTTGTATATGAATAATGTCAGCAATATATGTGCATGGGAGTTTAATAATAAGTAAACAGTATGATGGCATGTGTTATGTATATATACAAGTTTGCATAGCATGTATTTGCTCATATTGATCATCATATAGTTGTTTTTGGTTGTCTTCTAATCAGTCACACTAACTGTTGACGTATAACTAACCTATGGTTCTTGCTGCTGTTTGACATCAAATGCATTATGTGGTGACAGTTCTTCGTTAGCTAAATTGGTCTTGCTCATTAAAATACACACGACTGGTTATATATCTCTATGCTTGCATTTTGATTACTAGTGCTTAGGGTGTAGCAAGCGTGCATACCCATCCCTATCACTTGTGCTGATCAAGTGAGGTCGTCCTTTGCTTGCTACTCTCGGTGATCTGCATGATTGCATCCCTAGATGGCTTGCATTGGTGGCGGTGTTGATTCTTCGTAACCTTTCAAGGAGGTGCTTTGTGGAAGTACCATGAAGTGTTGTGCTCAATCGGTTTGGAATCTGCTGATCCAGTGTGGAGAAAAGATTATCACTAGAGATTACTTGGTCCTCTTGTGGACCATGATGGAGCGATACACTTCTGCAGGTAGTCCAAGTAGAACCTTGAGATTTTTTTTGGATTTTCTAACCCTCTCTTTACACTACTAAAAAAGATTTGTAGGGCTGATTGAAATGGCATTTGCAGGGGTGGATGTGTCACCCACTCTTACTTTTCGCAGCTACAAATAGTTGTTTACAAAAGTGGGTAACAAGTAGCTAGAAAGAGAGAGATGCAAGCAATCATCTAGTAGTGGCTAGCCCTCTGAGAAGACACCAATGCATTGTACAGGTTATCTTCTCCCAATGACGGTGTTGTCTATTCAAGTGCACGCTCATGATTTGTTGTAGCGATGCTCCTTTTGATGAGGAAAAATTCAGCAATGATGCGCAAACCTGGCTTGCACGCGCACAGCCCATACCGAGCCACACCCGCCACTGGACATAGTGCCAGCCATGATGTGTTGTGTCTGCTGCTGGAGACGACCTGCTAGTCTCGCCGATCACCACGCCCTAACTGATCGAAAGACGAGATTGAGAGAGAGGGAGGAGACACGAGAGTCAATGAGAGAGAGGTAGTTCGAATAAGGATGCCTGCCATTTTTACAATACAACCCTTAATAAAAAAAAAGATAGAAATCAACGAGAGGTCTTTTAGATCAGCAAGAAGGTAGGAAATAATTAAAATAAAAATGTAACATTACATATACTCCTTCTGACATGATTGTATTCTCCTACACGGCATACATCAACAAAATAGTATACTCCTTTATGTATCCATGCATGAATTAAATATATATAGTTTGCAGGAAGCATATAGACAAACCATTGTATGAACTATATGTTTTGCTATCTGTGCGACGTGGTTGCGCATGCCCTTAGTAGCGTTAAGCTCATTTATTAAAAGTCACTTGTTGATACTCCTGCCATCCACGAATATAAGAATTTCTAATGTTCTTCATTTGTTCATGAATATAAGCACCTCTACAAACTAAACTCCCAAACAATAATTATTCCTATGGAATTTTGTCTAGTTAAGCCAATCAACTGTGCTCCCTTTTTGATGTAAATTGTACATCATATTTAAACAACCTATTAGTGTTGTGGAAAAGCCCAAAAGGTGGCTAGAAATACGGCAATTTGGAGTGCTTTCGCTTGTTTAATAAGGGGTATAATAGATTTTCTCCTTGTTGCTTAATTAGTTTGCCTAAAATTGCTAGAAATTCTTATATATTTGTGGATAGAGGGAGCTGAGTAAGCTACTTGGTTGGTAATAAAACTTGAATCCATTAACGCAAACAAAAGGCAAGCACACAAGTTATGCATGAATGATTATTCTGTCTCATAATTGTAACGTCCAAAAGAATGAGGTTGTCCAATCTAGTGAAGCTATTTTACGTTGAAAAGCATGACAGTTCTTTTGCCCAACAGCTAGGGGGCTTTTCGTTATGACCAGGGCAGCCGATTAATTTGATATTGTACCGTGATATTTGTGTATTGCATATATGTTAGTAAGGGAAAAATGTTTGCTATTATCCAAATCAAAACAAACTAAGAAATTCAAGAATAAAGAAACAAAGGGATACTACTATTATATGGAAAGTAACCTTTATTTATTTCTTGATTAAGACCTTAAAATAAATAATTAATGGGTGCCTATAGTCTTTATTCCCTGATTTGGTTCCTCTAATCACATATGCATAAAGTACTTCCCACAAATGGAACTAAAGTCCCATGGCAGGATCTTTCTGTTATGTTGGATCAGATGGTAATAATTAATTATCGCTCCACTAGGTAAGAATAATCATAGCGTGATTGCTGAATTATATACTCATGCTCACAAGTTATAATATATTTAACAAAATCCTAGTCAAATCAAAATGTGATTTGATGATTACTTTTAGCAAAAGAAAACTTCATCATTTAAAAAGGCCTAATTTAATAAGAATGTCTTTGGGCCGCGATTAATTGGATGAAAGCTGACAAGACATAATGTTTATATGTATATTGCTACAATTTACACAAAGTGGTGTATTGCAGGCTTTGAAATTTTGAAATGTAGATAAGAAAAATGAGCTGGACATATACATGCGACTACAACTTTAGATAGCTCTACCGGTGACAGTAGTGGATAAAAAGATGACACATGCGTGCATGGATATGTGATAGGTCGACTGCAATCAGCAGCCTAGCTCGGATCGCAGCATCACACGCATATATACGTACGCACTAAAACCTTGTGAGGTCAGAGAGATGCCTCTACCTAGCTACTTGGTGACTACACACTTTACCTTTTTAATTGCAACACGGTGGCTTTGTTTTTCCAGATTCCAAAACCACACTGGGATGTTGTGAAGATCAGAGCAAGCTAGCCAAAGGTGACGACGTGGCCTGTTGGATGCCACATTGTGATCGAGCTATGGGAGCGAGAGTCCAAATTCCAATATGGTTTGGTAGGACCGATCCGCTAGTGTGGAATAATACCTTTAGCTTTGACTTTTGTATTTTTTTTTCTTTTTATCATTTTGTTGCAGAAAACCTATTTTTTAACAGATGCACATAATCTAAATTGATTCTATTATGTAATACATGCGATGACTGTTTGAGCAGTCAGTACTAATGTTGAAGTGCAGTGGTACACATGTACTCGATTCTCATGTCGTGTTATGCGCATGTACAATCGAATCCATGGTTCAACTATGTAGTAGATATCACTGTCACGGATAATATCTATATGTGTTTTTTAGTTTGGTTTTATATTTCATATTATTATTATATGCATAATTACTATACTAAATAGGGTGCATGTGTGCGTATTTTGTACAAATATATTGAACATAGCTACTATAGTACTATGTGAACAAAATTAGATTGGAATATAAATTTAATTTAATATAGCAAGGAACAAATTCTTCACAGTACTGTGAGCATAAAAGTGAAAGAAAATTGCCAAAGTTTGGTCTAAAAAATGTTTTATGGACGCAAGATGAGATGTATTATAAATTGAGTTTGTTAGATATACATAGAAAAATCTTTATATATACTACACTGCAGTGAGAACAACATTAATAAATTGAATTTGTTAGGTATGCACAAATGGATCGATACATATACTACACTGTGGTGACAACAAGCTAGTAATAGGTTTATTCATGAGTTCTAGTTTGCCCTTTAATTTCATCTTCATTTGTGTATATAAACATAATGACACAATATATATTTGTAAATATCTTTTCAAAAACGTAAAATTCCACATGCATTTTTGTATTAGGTACATTTTAATATTTAGCATAATAAGAACCTGATTGCATAACCTAATAATATCCAAGTGATCGATCTAACTGATGAACACTTTCTTTTAATTATGATTTAATGCGAGATCTAGGTATAAACATTACACAAATTGATCATTATGATGAGTATTGACTAAAGAATAGGTAAACACAAATAGTGATGAATTGAGTTGCAGATTACCACATCATGGTCTCATTTTTTTCATTTCATCACTCTACTGTTCAAGAATGCTATTAGCTTAGAATTGATTTGCATGCATAGCTTAGCTCTTTGGCTCACCTTGTTTTTGATTCGTGCCTTCACAATTGTCAACACACACATGCACACATTACAAAATTAGCCAATTGCAAGATTAATGGGCTGTGCAAGACATAATACAATTGGCCACTAATTTAAAAAAAAAATACAAAATCAAGCGTACAAAAATTAATGAAAAAGAAACTAAACGACAGCGACAGTATTATGCCTTATAGCACTGCTTATTCAGAGCGTGCAACACACACGTTGAAGATTCTTATGCCCATTATCTACAACATCTCTCTCTAGATTTTTCTCTCTTTTCTGCGAATCTCTGTACTCTATCTCTATACAAGCACCCACTGTTCTCCTCTTCCTCCATCCGGTGAATACTATAAAAGGGCATCACACCCTACACTCCCAAAGCACACAACCAGAGACACTTCAGCGCATAGCCAAACACTTCACACGCTAGCAAGCTAAGCATCCTCCTAGCTCATTCTCACTCCGTTCCAAGCTCGATCTAGAAGTACAGAAGAGCGGCGATGGCGGAGAGGGTGTCGAGGCTGTCAACGGAGAAGGCGGTGGTGATCTTCACGACGAGCCAGTGCCCGATGTGCCACACGGTGTCGAGCCTCTTCTCCGAGCTCGGCGTGTGCGCGGCGGTGCACGAGCTCGACAAGGACCCCCGCGGCCGCGAGATGGAGCGGGAGCTAGCACGCCGCCTTGGTCGTGTGCCGCCTGTCCCCGCCGTCTTCATCGGCGGCAAGCTCGTCGGCTCCACTGACAGGGTTATGTCTCTTCACCTCGCCGGCAATCTTGTGCCCATGCTCAAAGGCGCCGGCGCCATATGGCTCTGAATCCATCCACCCATCGGCGCAGCGACTATATATTTAATCACTCACAACCCTGATTTTGCTGGGTTTATATATAAATTTGCACCTTTTGCACGGATGCAAATTAATCAAACTGAAGGGTGCATCCAACAAGAATATTCGAAAAGTTTTGTTTTGCGGCTAGAGTAACCTCGCAGATGAAAAGAGTGAGCGAGGAATGTGTAGCGCTTGTCATTGAATGTAAATGGACATGTAATCCTGTCTTTTCCAGTATTTCAATGGGATATGAATTTTGATATTTTATTTCTTTGCAGCTCAGACTCAGACTCAGACATTCACATTTACACATATACAGTTCACTCCAATAAACACACGTACACATATTTTTATTCCCAAAGACTAGACCAACCAATCTTTAAGATTAATGATGGGCACTTTATATACCATGGTAAGATGTGCGGTGTTTAGAACTTAAACTTTGGTGGACAAGTTCCATCGTAAGAAACCTAAACAACAACTGAGTCTCTCCTATTATTTTGAGATTGTGCTTTGATACTGAGGACAGGGTTGATGCATCATTTTGTTCATAAAAAAATATATCTATCTACCAAGAAGCCTAAATGACTGATACTTGTAAAGGTGAAAAACAAGGATATTCTTTCGTTTACCCTATAAATTGAATTAAATCAGCATAGTATGTGCTTGTTCTGAACAAGTTTCTACTTCTTATTGTTCTTTTCAAGAACGCTAATTCCACGAGTTTGTTCCCACATCTTAAATTTGATGAGTTTTTCCTCATCACAGAAGAGGAAGTAGTCAGTCATACCCACAAACTAAACATCTCTTTCTGGCATCCCAGTATTGACCTTGCGTCCTTTTCACCAACCATCACCACAACACATCAACACCTTCAATATATCCACATGTCCAAAGACAGAATGCCCTGGTATAGCAACATATGCCAGCTAGGGTTTTTGGGAGCCTTGATTGAAAGTTGTAGCTAGGGTTCCAGGTGACGTACTTGTTGCAGTCACAGCCCCCATAATATAGACTCCACTAACGGGCGCTGCCACATTGGAGGCTAGTTAGTTCTCTAATTCCTCAAGGATCATTCATTACTGCACAAATGCTCAAATTGAACCTTTCTTTGTCACGGTCTGCCTACAACTGTGAAAGATGTTTTTTTTTCATAATCCGTAATACCAGCCATGGAAGATAATTTATTTGTCATAAATCTATTTCGCCATACTTATTTTTGATTATATATCATCCCTGGCAAAAGAAAATGTGAAGTACCTTTCATGGTGATTTTCTAATTGTGAAAGATATCCAATGAGCGAGTTGTGGGGGAGGAACCAGAGATATAAATACAAGTATTAATCTCCGCGTACCAAAACAACCATTGGAGAATTACTCCTCCTCCTCCTCCTCCTACTACTACTACTACCTAGCATTTGACTCTCCTTGGCCTCTCCTTTGGCATTGCACAAAAAAACCTAGTCCTTCCATCCACCACCACTGCTGGGGAAAGTGTCTTCAGTATCGGTTTCTAACCCCCCTTTAGTACCGGTTGTGCAACTCGTATTGCTACTTCAGTACTAAAGGGGAGCCTTTAGTACCGGATCAAATAACTGGTACTAAAGGGGGACCTTTAGCACCAGTTGGTATAAACAACAGGTACTAAAGGTCTTTTATCTATTTATTTTCTTATTTTCTTTTCTGTTTCTTTATTCTATATTAGTATTTCATATTTGTTTCCTTACGTATACTAGTTCTAATACGCTAATATATATAAAGTTGTATTTATCTATAATAGTACATTTGAGATAATATTATATATATAGACATATTGTACATACACATATATGAATAATATTAATTGCATCAACTTTCCAAGTTCAACATTTTGGATCAACTATTCTGAACCCGAGTCCCGACGGTGATGCAGATTTGATCCATCATTATGGAACTCCCCCACTAGATTTACTACCTTATCCAGAAGAAATCCACTGAGTTGTTCTTGAATTGCCCTGATTTTTTCGATCTCGAGGAGTGCTTCCTTCATGTCTCTTATCTGTGTCATTGGCAAATATTATTATATAGCAGATCAATGGGTCTGCACAACTAGAACTAATTTATTGTTAAGAAATTTGTATACGTACTCTGAATTAGTGGTCGGTTATATGCTTGGCACCTACAAAGCCATGGATGAACTCACATGCGTAGTATTCGCATAAATTATTCCTTGAATTCCATCTCAAACACTATATATATGGCAAAGAAGTTATGAAATATTTGTTATGTTCAAGAAAGTGTCACGACATGTGGAAATTCAACACAGACCAGGAATTCAGGCTTGAAATCAAGTTCCTCCTTGAATTCACTTGCGTGATGTCGACAAAAGCGAGCCCATGCTTTGTTAAGAATGTCTACAAGGTTTTTGTATTGATCTCTTGATTTCCTCAAAGAGTCCATGATATAGACCGCAATTCAATCAATCGCGATAACAAGGAGTATCCGGTGGAAGCTGTACATATATGCATAGCCAAAGCTAGTTAGTCTTATGTTTAGCTGCTAGTTCAAAAAAGAAAAGAGATGGGAAACACGCTCCCTTGAAGTTGTATCATAGAAGTATGTACTTCTTGTAATGTTGGTTGTCTAGGAACTTATATACGTTCTTCGAGGTCTGATTTGGTCTATCTCTTAGAGTTGACCCGTTTATAATATCCGGGTCCATGAAGCCAATATCATAGTATCCTTTCCTCCAGCAAGTTTGAATCTCCATCCTGCATGATACAAAATCAAATAGGAGTTAAGACATCGCACAATGACTAGAGCGCGGATTTTGAAATTAGAGCAAATTAAAACTTACAAAACCCAGGAACTGATGAGTGACTTGTTAAGCGCGTCTTGATTGTAAAGGAAATAGAGTTCCTCTAGCGGCACATTTATAATGTCTTCCCCACGGAAATAATGTTGATCTCCAATCCGAACTTCAAGCATGAGAAAACCGTTGGCTGAAGCCTCCATGTACCATTGGTGCAATTTGTACATCTTCGTCAGAAGACAGTCTACCAACTGCAGCCACACAAGCGGTTTCCCTAACTCAAATTTCCATTTAGCCACCCCAGGGTGCTTTGGGACGTGATCCTCCCCTTGAAGTTGAGCTGGGATGAGATTTGTATCTTTGGTGAATAGAAGCATGTTCTTATCAAACTCTGAAAACACCTGGAGCAGGGCAATGGTTGGATTAGGTTCCGAGCTATGGAATACTTGACCCACTTTTTTTTCTTCTTCTGAAAAGCCTTTGTTATTAAGCGGTTGTAGTCAGATAGCGGTGGTTTCTCTGCCTTTTTCTCTCCATGCTTCTAATGAAAGCCCATAATTTAACCTTATCAATTGGTGGATCTTTCTTCACGGGAGGCTTTGGTGTGAAGTGAGCTTTAACCTGAGCATCCACTACTGCATGGAGTTCCGCATCAGTCATATCATAAGGTTTATTTGGCTCTAGTTGCTTCTCCTTTGGCTTATTCTGCTTCTTCTTCGTAACCGCAGTAGGTGGAACTGAAGGCATCTTTCGTCGTGTAGCCTTGCTCATGATAGGGGGAGGTGGACTCATGCTAGGATCCCTAGCTGGTAGAGAGTGTGGAATCGTGCTAGGATCCTTGTCAGCTGGTGGACTCATGCTAGGATCCATGTCTGGTAGTGGAGAGGGTGCCCTGGCAAATGGTGTAGGTGATCTTGCCCTTGAGCCTTGAGGAGATGATCCCAAGGTCGGGGGATTCGGCTGCGTAATCCTTATGTAGCACTTGGGCCATAGAATCCAACCATGGATGGCTTCTCCTAGATTCTTTTCCTTATCACGTTCAGGGATCTCTAGTTCTAGGTCATCCCAACTGTCGACCACTCGGTCCACCCCAACTTTGGCATAACTGCGAGCTAGAATCTCCACACCATGAATTGTTTGGGCTTGTGCCAGTTGTTCAGCCACACCATAAGCCACCACGATGAGCTTGGTTTTCATGGGAGTAACAAGCTCACAAGGCGCTCTCCCAGTGATGTCATCCACGGGGTGGTGTTGGTTGTTGTCAAATATGTTAGAAGATTCTCAAGCTGGGGCTTCCGTGGAAGCGACGTTGCTTCGTCGTTGAGAGGGGCTTACGTCAACATTAGCCCCTGATGATGCAGCTGCTTGTTCAGTGGCTTGTTTGCTAATAGCTAGAGCCACACGCCGGTCGATTGCTTCCTCCATTCTTGCCTGTGTCAAAGCTATATATTCTTGCAACTCTCACAGCTGTCGTGGGTGTTCAGCCTTACTTCTTTGGCGACTTCTGTAGGAATTAATGTGCTCACAAAAGGCAAACTTCCATGGAATTACTCCTTTGCCTCGGTAACATCCAGGGTGTTCTGGATTACCTAGTGTCGTAGTTAGCTCGTCCTTCTCTTGATCAAGCATGGAAGATCCTTCGATCGTTGCCTTTATTAACTCAACAAGCCTCATAGCCACTTCTCTTAATTCTTGGCTGAATACAAATGATCCATCTTCAAGATTGAGCGTGCCACCATGAGCATAATACCAATGCTTTGCTCACTCTAGCCATTTGAGAGTTTGCGGTACTATTCCCCTAGCAATTATGTCATATTCCATCCTTTGCCATTTTATGATCCCCTTCTTGTAACCTCCTAGCCCAAGATGATGAAAGTATTTCTTCTTCTTAGCATTGTCGGTGTTGATTTTAGTTGCCTTAGTGCTCTTATGCGACTACTTGACCTGCACAAATGAATTCCAGTGATCTCTTAACTTCGGGTGCTTCGTGAAATCTGGTGTAAGACCTTTCTTTATGTAGTCTTTGTTCAGATTCTTCTTGTACATCTGAAAAGCAATTGCACCCTTTCGAAAGCTCCAATCTTTCACTTTTGCTTCATCTACACCTTCGAATGTGAAGTTTTATTTTATCTATTCCCATATCATTTCCTTCTCTCGCTCAGGGACCACGCTTATGAAGACCACGCTTGTGGAAGCGATGCTCTCATCGATTTCAGGGCTTTTCCAATTTTGAAAGCATATTGGGATATTATCTCTAACAAGAAACCCAATTTGATTCACCAATTTGATCTTAGCATTGTGTGGAGCAATTGGTTCACCATCTTCATCGATTTCCATGATGATGATACGACCCTCTAACTTCTTGCCTCGTTTTCATTTAGGCCTCCTGCTCAATCCATATGGCTGAAAAATGAAAGAACTATTAATTCCCAATAATCTTGATAAGTAGAGAATTCAAATCATGTTTACATATAATAATTAATATACCTCACCTTGTTGCCCATCATTGCCTTGCTCGCCAATTGGTTCCTCCTCATTGCCATCACCAGATGTGTTGAGTTAGATGTCAGTCTGGCTATGATCGACCTCTTCATTTGGTTGATCGTCTGTGCCACCTTGAGCAATCAAGTCCATTAGGTATCCCACATCCATTCGAACCTGCTCGTCCTCTTATCGTGCCATTGTAACTAATATAATATAAAAGGAATTATTCTAAGAAATAGTAGGCATCAACAATAAAAAGAATGACTAAAAAAAGAATTAAACACTTGTACAATTTGTTACAGTGAATTGCTCGTAATTCACAACCATCATCAAAAATTTTGTAACTAATATAATATAAAAAAGAATGACTACAAAAATGAATGACTAATAGTTCTACATTTTGTAGCAATAAATGACTAAAAAATAATGAAACAATTATACAATTTGTAATAAATGACTAAAAAAAGAATAAAACAATTATACAATTTGTTACAATAAATGGCTGAAAAATATTTATAGTGAATTGCTAGTCATTCACAACAATCATAAAATTTATTGTAACTAATATAATATAAAAAGAATTATTCAAAAAATTAGTAGGATTCAACAAATTTCTAATATTTTATACATATTTGTAGCACTACTTATAAATTGGGTAACAACAAATGACTAACACAATTTGTAGCAACAAAAAACAAATGACTAAGGTAATTTGTAACAACAAATGACTAAGGCATCATAACTAATATAATATAAAAAGAATTATTCTACTAAGTAGTAGGAATTTTACAATTTCTAGCACTATTTATATATTTTATAGCACTATTCCACTAATTTCTTGCGCTAATAAAACAATGCATGTCAATAATGTACAATTCCTAGCGCTATTTATAAATTTTCTAATTTTACAATGAATTGCTAGTCATTGACAACCATCATCAAATATCTAAGAAATAATATAAAAAGAATTACTCAAAGAATTTCTAGTAGGCTTCAACAAATTTCTAATATTTTATGCACATTTCTAGCAATACTTTGTCGTAACCACAAACTTGTTACAATAAATGACTACAGCAATATTTACTCTGAATTGCTAGTAAATGACAACAAAAAAGAATGACTAAATAAAACTTATACATTTTGTAACAATAATTGACTACGGAATTAATGACTAATATTTATACATTTTGTAACAATAATTGACCCCAAAGAACAATGGCTAAAACTTATACATTTTGTAAAAAAATAACTAAAAAAATGACTAATACTTATACAATTTTTTATAATAAATGTTGTACATTGTTCAAATTACAATTAATAGGCATTTCCAACAATTTTTCTATAATTTCTAGCTAATTCAAAAAATTTATGCACATTTCTATAATTCATTGAACTATACTATTGCTCAATTTGTCGCATAAAAAAGAATTATTCTAAGTAGTAGGCTTTTTAAAATTAATAGCACTATTTATATATTTTCTACTACTATTCCACTAATAAAACAATGCATGGCAATAATGTACATTAACTTCCTAGGACTTTCATAACACAATTTCTATACTCACCATTTCCATACTAATAATTTTAACATTTTTTCTACAATTTCTAGCTATGTTAAAAAAATTCTCTAATTTCTAGCTATTTTAACTTATTACAAAATAACTAGAATTAAAAATAAATAATAAGAAAAAAATGACATCAGCACAGCCGCAAGCTTACGTTAGCAGACAAGACGATGAGTACGCGGCCACGCGCGCTGTCTCGGGAGGTCGCCGGGGAGGAGTGCCAGCAGGGCATGTTACAGTCGCCGACGGGTTGGGGATGTCGGGGTCGGCGGCGGCACGGCAGAGATGACGTCGGGGGCGGACGAGGCGGCACAGCAGAGATGGCGACGCCGGGGGCGTGAACGGCGCCAGGTTAGGGGAGGAAGAGCACGTCAGAGCGGGTCTGGGCGCGTCAGCATCGCGAGGAGGAGGGCAGGCAGAGGGGCGGCAACATTGGGAAGGAGGAGGATCGCGGAGGGGCGGGCGTCGTTGGGCCAAGGAGGGCCGGTGGAGGAGCGTCGGTGGAGTGGGGGTGGGGCGCGGCGGCGTCATGGGGAGGAGGGGCGACGTCGCGGGGATCGGAGGAGGGTCGGTATCCCTTGTTTGTCTATCCAAACAGATTACCAAGCGACAGCCAATCGTTGATGGTTACGAACAACAATACTCGTAGATTAAAAGTCTCCTTTTGGTCCTCATCCCACACACATACACCTTCTTCCTTCCATATAGTAAAAGTTCATTAACCAATGGTTTTAGGTAAACATCAATGTCGATGCTAGGTTGTTTTAGGCCTTGGATAATTACCGGCATCATAATGAACTTCCGCTTCATGCACATCCAAGGCGGAAGGTTGAACATACATAAGGTCACAAGGCAAATGCTATGACCACTACTGAACTCATCGAATGGATTGAATCCATCTGTACTTAAACCAAACCATATGTTCCTTGCATCCTTTTCAAACTCGGGAAATTCTCTATCAATTGTTCTCCACTAGGACCCATCAGCGGGGTGTCTGGTCATTTCATCTTGCTTATATTCTTCTTTGTGCCAACGCGTCAACTTTGCATGTGCCTTGTTTCTGAACAAACACTTCAAACGTGGTACTATAGGGAAATACCACATTACCTTCATAGGAACTTTCTTCTTGTTGGCTTGCCCCTCAACAATACCGGGATCATCTCGCCTAATCTTATAACGCAGTGCTTCGCACACAGGACAAGCCTCCAATTTCTCATATTCCTCACCGCGATAGAGGATACAGTCCTTAGGACATGCATGTATGTTTTGTACCTCCAAACCCATAGGGCAAACAACCTTTTTTTTGCTATGTACGTTGAGGACGACAATTCGTTCCCCTCAGGAAGCATGTTCTTTATGATTTTCATTAACTCATCAAAACTCTTGTCAGAAACTCCATTTTGTGCCTTCCATTGCAGCATTTCCAGTGTAGTACCCAACTTTTTGTGCCCCTATTTGCAATCTGGGTACAACAATTTCTTATAATCATCTAACATATGCTCGAACTTTTTTGACTCCTTCACATTCTCACAGTCTTCCTTTGCATATCGCAACACCTGACCTAGATCATCGATAGGACCTTCTGCCTCGTCCATCTCTTCTTCAGCCTCGCCCATTGGAGCATCTGCAAAGGCACCTCCTTGAATCCAGTCAGGAATGTTGTCATCTTTTTCTTCATCATCATCTTCCATCATATCTCTTTTCCCGTTCTTGGTCCAAACAAAATAGTTAGGCATGAATCAAGAACTGTATGTGTGGGCATGAATAGTCTTTCTAGATGAGTAATCCTTCTCTTTTTGCAATTCCTATATGGAACAAATAAAATCGGACAGCGGTTTGTTGGATTCTGCTAGATCAAGAAAACCACACAAGACATTAACGTACTTCATGGAGTGTTTGTCTGCATTGTACATCCATTGCCGATTCATCTACAAAGTATTACCGAACCAAAGATATTCTGATCATCCATAAAATTATACGTGAAACATAGCAAACATGATACAAATACCATTAAACTCAAATGTTGCTAGAAGTTTAGATAGAAATACATAAATTTAAATTTCAGACCCAAACAACATGATACACTACGACAAACTCAAATGTTGCTGAAAGTTTAGATAGATATACACAAATTTAAATTTTAGACCCAAACAACATGATACACTACGACAAACCATCCACTGAGTACTATCTAGGAGGACTTTAAGCATACTTGGGCAGCGAAGATGAAAGTTTCATTGACCCAGCCTCATCCGTACCTCCTACAACGGTAGTACTAAGTGGATCTGAAACACCCGGGACTAGAGGTGGAGTATAACGACCACCAAAAGGAGGTTCTTGACCGTCACAACAGCATCTTCATGACATCTTTGCAAATAATGAAGTATTGCTCTCTCCCACGCGCTCATTTTCTTCGGCTTATCATGAGAGCCAACTATGGTTTTCCCTTTGCCACAAGAGGAACGACGATCGCCCCTACCATCGCCACTACCTCTAGCAGCAGCAGCCATCTCTATGTATTACAATTTTTTAGCTCATATTTGCAAATCACTAAACTATGAACAAATTATATTTTTTCCTACAATTTATTTAGCTCAAACATAACATATAAATGAAAAGTTTCTTCATTGTACATTATTCTAAAAATGACTAATTGTGTACCTCTATTTCATCTTATTATCTCTATGTACCACAATTTATCTATCTCATATTTGCAAATGACTAAAATATGAAAAAATTATATTTTTTTCCATAATTTATTTAGCTCATATTTGTAAAGGACTAAACTATGAAATTATTCCTCTAACCCATATCAATTTCTTTGACTAATACGAAACATAGCATCCAAAAAATTGTAGCTTATTCTAAAAATCACAAATATGAGCTCTAAACAACACATGCATATAAATGAAAATTTTCTCCACTGTACCTTATTCCAAAAATCACAAATTACTCTAACTCTAAAGCATAAAACTTAGTATACTAACCATGTATTAAGGGAGGATGAAGTTTCTAACCTTTTAGAACACTTGAATGAGTGAAATCCCCATGAAATGGTCTTCAATCCGGCAGCACCTCCCCTATGGCTCCATGGATATGATGAAGCCCGAGCTATGGTGAATGGCTCGGGCAGGAGGAAGAAAATAGTGGATTTATAGGAGGGAAGTTTGTACCGGTTTGGAGGCTTCACCCAAAGTTGCACATTAGTACCGGGTGGAGCCTCCACCTGGTAATAATGGGTGATCTGTACCAGTTGGAGCTCCCAACCGGTACTAAAAGGGGTCACGGGGGGCTCCTAGGGAACTAACCGTTAGACCCGGTACTAATGCTCACATTAGTACCGGGTCAAAAACTAATCGATACTAAGGGATAGGATCAATGCTCAGTTTTCCAGCATTGCACCGTTCTCACCACCTTCATTTGTAGGCAGTTCATGGCCATGCATCACCTCATGTTGTATGCAAAAGGTCTTCACCGCCTCTCGCTAGTTCAACAAATATAAGGAAAATCTATATTTGTTGAACTAGAGAGGGGCGGTGGAGCCCTACATGGACCAAAAAAACAATAGTCCTGGTATGTGGCTTCAATCAGTAGTGATGGTCTCTCCCATAGCTCACAATGTGGCATCCAACAGCACACAAGGTAGCGATCTAGAATTACTCATTAGGTACAGTTACATCCCTAATGTTGCATCATTAAAGGTGGATAGCTATTGTGCCACAACATCTTTTTATATTATTTGCTCTAAGCTTCCTAGCTTTAGCTGTTATAAGAGTTCTGCTGGGATGGATTCAGTGAGGATATGAAAAAGCAATATCGCGCCGTCGGATCGTGGCATCGCACAGCACCTCCTATCTGATAAGGTCAGGCTGGTTTACAAAGTAGGGCAGCACAATCTGCTGAAAAAAGCCGTGTGCAAGTTGTTCAGATTCCATGCCACAGATAAGGCCAGGCGATGAGGGCCGGCTGGCTGTTTTGGATGCTATTCTGAAACCTGCTGAGGGGATTGATCCATGGCTCCGATCCATTGAAACCAGCTCGATCAGCCGGTCGGAATCAGTTCCATGTGTCGTATGACGAAGCACTGGCCGTACTATACTGGTATTCCCCATCGTTGTCGGCATGTGGAAGGTGTGGAGAATGCTGGAACTTCCCATGACAATTTGCTGTCCCTACTGTTAAAGAACAATTTGCTATCCCAGTATATACAACCTTTAGAATTGTAGTCTATGCAAGGCTATGCATCCATATGCAGAAATATTGTTTCGACCGGCAGAATTCATATGTTCCAAACAGGCCCTAATTGGTAATTATTGTTTAGAATGACGATTTATTTGAGAACCTTGCCAGCTCCACCGCTTTGCATAACCAAAGATATAAATAAACCAATCTGCCGTAGAGTTTCTTGGCGGAATTGATTTCCTATTGGCTTAAGAATAATACCAGCGGTGATCAGGTTATGGGATTCTAGTGAAGGTGAAGACCACATGAGATTGACTGATTGAGCATCTGTACATGTCACGTCCTGTACATTATCCTCTGCTGCTATGGATTATATATAATCCAGCCACTGCAATCTAACCTGCACTGCAATTATACTTTATCTAACACTTTAATGCACTTGTCATTTGTCAGATGTGAAGATATCTGAGGTATCACAATCTAGGGGATCAAATCTCAGCAGTAACACTTCCTAGAAAAATCCAAGTGGTTACCGGCTGGTTACCAGCGGAAACCGGGGACCCCGGTGGTACCAGAGGAAGTGATCCTGATTAGATCAGGATGTAATTTTGAGCTATATATCCTTCATCGCAAATAGTTAGGATAATTTGAAGCTAAAGTTAGGCCCCATTTGCTTGCACTGACTTATTTTTAGCACCCATCACATCGAATGTTTAGATACTAATTAGGAGTATTAAACGTAGACTATTTACAAAACCCATTACATAAGTGGAGGCTAAAATGTCGAGACGAATCTATTAAGCCTAACCTAGTCCATGATTTGCCAATGTATTCCTACAGTAAACATTTGCTAATGATGGATTAATTAGGCTTAATAGATTCGTCTCGCCATTTAGCCTCCACTTATGTAATGGGTTTTCTAAATAGTCTACATTTAATACTCCTAATTAGTATCTAAACATTCAATGTGACACGTGCTAAAAATAAGTCAGTGGAAGCAAACGCCCCCTTAGTCACATCTAAGTTTCAGAAATATATGAGATAAAATGCGAGGATGATCCAACAAGGAATCGTGTGGTTAGAGGCCCTGAGTAGCACCCAGCAGACTCAGGTTCGACTCCCAGTGGGAGCGAATTAAATAAGTCTGGAATAAAAAAATTATAAAAAAATAGGTAGGTTCCCCTGGAACAGCTAAAACTGCAAGGTATGCAAAAAATTATAAAGAAAATAGGTAGAATTCCCTGCTGAAGGAACAACTAAAAGGCCGCGCGCCGCCCACGCCAGCCCTGCGGGAGAGGGAAGGCTGGGGGAGGGGGTGGCGGGAGATGGAGGGGAGGGGGCGGCGGTGGCGGTGGCGGGATGGAGGGGGAGGGGGCGGCGAGCGGGAGGGAGGGAGCCGGGAGGGAGAGGAAGAAGATAAGGGAGACCGGGAGAGAGAAGAGATAAGCTAAGGGAGAGGAGTAAAGATAAGGTGGAGGCCAGGAGAGAGGGGGCGCGTGCATGTGTGCATTTTGTTCCTGTTGGTGTTTCAGACTGGGACAAATCGTCCCCTCATTCCACTAGCTGTTACAACCAGGACTAAAGGGGGGCTTTAGTCCTAGTTTGTTTTTACAACTGGGACTAAAGCTCCCCCGTTGGTAGCCTTCGGTGGTTCATTTTTGATCCGGGACTAAAGTGCCTTTAGTCCCGGGTCCAAAGTCAACCGGGACAAAAGCTCCCAGATGGAAGGTCAGTTCTCTACTAGTGAATGTTCCTTAATTTAATTGTGTACTAATCATTATTATACCCCAACTTATTAATTGGTTACTGCATTTATAGCTACTAACTGACAAACATAGTGCACAGGAACATATATGGTGTTGTACACTAGTTTTTTTTACCAGAATCAACCAATGAAGATAAGGTCGTGAGAGCTGATGGAATCGGGAAAGAGTCCAAGACAAGCACGGCGTCTCCACCAAATAGAGGACAAAATAGAGATTACCTTATTCATTTTTTATTCTTATTTATCTTCTTAGACCAATTGATCAACTTGATAAACGATGGGCGCATGAGATTTGCACAAATCACAGGTGGCATCTGCAACCGTGCAGCAACAGCAAGCTAAAAGCGACATAGTCAAATCATATCATCCTCAGATGTTCTTCCGAAGGTCCCGCTAGTCGTCTGTATTAGTCCCAGGATTAGTAGGTTAATACAGTTATCACAGTTTAGTATTTTAAGCAATAAAAGATGCATAAGTTAATAAAAAACTAATTCACCTTAACGCAATGAAGAGAAGCGCAGGTGCCCATCTACTAACAAGATGGTTGAAACACCTGGAGACCTATACCTGTACAAATGAAAGCAAGTCTGAGTACACTTATGAATGGTACTCAACAAATTCCAGCGTTGAAATTATATTAAATGCAAGGGATAATCAAGGAAAGGGTGCGAGGTTCGATTTATTAATAAACCTATCTTATGCAAGGTGAGGTGATTTTGGAAAAGGAAGAAAAAATAAGAATATTTTAAGTTGTTGGCCCTGGAGGGGGAATGTTACCTCCCCTACCAGTTTTAGAGAGCGCCAGAGGCTGCCAGGGTCCTTCTAGGCCGGCTTACGCCTCATTCCAGTATTACTCTCATTAGGCCTCATCCTTTCTCACCATTCCTAAGTTATGATTGCTAATCGACGGGAGCTTTAACTAAGTGGGCTAGTAACCGTGAGCCTCGGCTATCCAGATAGATTTATAACTCTGCGCAGAGGTATAAACTTTACCCATACGTCCGGTCAGCCCATATCTTCACGAAAGGCGATACTGACCTACGAGATCCATACCCGCTCGTGCCTATCTCTAAGCAGCATTTCTTAGGTCCATCCATGGATATGCTACGGTCCAAACAAGGACCGCTACACGGATATCAACTCGGGGAAAATGTGCACAAAGTAAGCAGGGCCTTTGCCCTTAGAGTCTCTGACCCTCTCAGTCAACCCGTGCCGACCAAACCTGGGACTATGCGAAGGTCCTTCTCCAGCATCTTCGTTGCCTACCGTGGCCCCTTGGGATGGATTTCTAGGTGCAGCTAGCGGGGTGTGAACCAATGCCTCACATAAACAGGCACTTTCTAGGGTTTTCCATAAAACATAATGATTGTGTCATTCTTAAAGAATTCTATTTCTAAATGACGCTCGGTCTAGTCGTACCGGGGTCATTAATGGGATTTCTAGTTAGAAATGGCTTCAAGTCAAGGCGAGAGAGGGAATAGAGCTGGGTTGCTCCTATAGCCTTACAAAATATGTAGGTCAAGTTATTATCTTCGTAGATTTTATCATTTCTATACATATAGTATAAAATATGATCAAGGAGGTTGGTGCTAGGACTTGCCTTCATTGACACTCTTTAAGGCTTCCTAGGGTGACCAGGTCTTCGGTTTCACATCCTTCTTGATCCTAGTTGTCTTCCAGCTAAATGCATATAAAATATCAATTAATAAAATAATACACCAATCAAAACCTAAGGAATTACAGCATATAAAATATCAATTAATAAAATAATACACCAATCAAAACCTAAGGAATGGAAAGGAGCATGATGGATATTTTAGGAATTATCTGGCATTTAAAGGTGAATTCTTGGATAAAGGATGAATGGTTTATTAATTATTTAGAAATAAGTTTCTAAATGATTAATCGATAGAATGGTTGGATTTTCAAAAGAATTCTAAAAAAATATGAGCGGATTTCCTAGGGTTTTGGACGGGCAGCATAACAGCTAGGTTTGGACGATAATTTGAGATTTTGGATGGACGGCACCACAGCTTGATGGGGTTGAGGATTAGGGTTTTGGGATGATATTTGGGGGTTTCAATTGGGTAGCATAATGGCTATACTTGGAGGAGGATTGGGTTTCTAGTTGGGCATAACGGCTATGTGGCCGTGGAACGGACCGGAGGTTTGAGTAGATCCTTAGAGGGTTGGGGTCACTAGGGAATTGTGGAATAATACTTGAGACCTTGTGTGACAGTTAGTCTATCCTGGCACCAGGGGATAGTACACACGGCGATAGACGCAGTCGGGTAAGATCAAGTGGGATAGAAACTAGACAGCTTGTACGACGGACACCACTTTGTCCTGGTGCTAGGGGATAGCACTAATGGTGACAGAGGGGACGGTACAAGATAAGGCAGATGCATGGCAGAGATAGGGGTTAGCAGCAATAATAGGATAGCGAGGAACAGCCAGGTGAGTGTTGTTACAGTCGCAAGTAATAATAGTGGCTAATGTAGGGATTAGAAATATTAGAAAAAGAATCATGGAGGATGAACAATGGGTAAGGAAGGTATGGATAGGATTAGAATCTTTCCTAGTATTTTTGGAGAATTTTTAGGAATTTTTGGTGAAGAGGAAGGGCTCTAAGTAGGAATTGGGGTACACTCTCTAGGTGTACGCAGCAGTTTTGCATAGGCTGGTGCAAAGGGGTGGGGGCGTCCGGTTACTGTGGCGTGAGCCGGCGCTGTGGACTTTGTGGACCGATGGGCAGAAGGGGGTTGGTCCACTGGACCATGTCTAGGGAGGAGAGGCGCGGGGGGTGTGACGGTGAGGTGGACGGCCAAATCATATCATCCACAGATATTCCTTTTCTTCCCCCACTCCCTTTATTTTCATCTGTTAAAAGTTTGATGATGAGATAATCGATCGATTGATTCTTTGTGATCAATTTAAATGTGAAAACAAGAGACGTACTAATGCCGTGGCCCTATCTATCTCTGAAGAATCTTTGGTTGTGCTTGCTTTCAATCTATCCCATAGCTGTTGCTAGAATTGGCTAAGCTAGCAGTAGGCACATCTGGAGTTGACAAGAAAAATCGACTTATATATAAATTCATATTCCTGTATCCTAAATGAATCCTCTCTATTAGACTAACTTTCAAGTACATAATTAATTCAGATAGTAACAACAAGTAGCACAATGCAAACAGGTTTTTGGGATGCATGGAAATTAATAAGGTTTCTGGAAGTGACACACATGGGTGAAGGGAGGCAAGGGTTGAGGGGAGCTAAGTGCCCCCTATGCTTAGTGAACCCTGCTTATGTAAACAAATTTTTACCTTATGCACCATTAATAGGATTATACTGAATGCTAATGTTGAAGTTGTTTCTAATATGTTTTAAAATTAGAAACAACTTCAACATTAGCATGGATCACCAATGTGCCCCTTTTTTGCTACTACCGTTTGCCTTTTAGCTCCTAAAACATAGAAAAAGGGAGAGGTGATAGAGCTGTTGTTCTGGATGGTCAGTCGATCGAGATGACCTCGCCCCCTCCACTCTCCATTCTTCTTACATACACCCATTGTTGAATAAGATCGTCCCGTGGTCAGTAACATCACTTTTGGGTTGGTGGTCGGCTTGGTGAACCTAGATTCTAACCCATTCAAACATGTCTTATGTTTCATGCCATGGTTACTTGAGAAAGAAATACCTTCTGGCATAGGCTAATATTTTTTAGGACATGAATTGAAGTTGCAATATAATCCAACTGACTTTGCAGGAACTTTGAATAATGAATATGAGATAGCAAATCTAAGAGAGAGAGAAATGATATGCATACATATGAGATTCTCAGTAGGTCACTACAACATAACCTTCAAAATTAATATATTTCTTGGGTCCTATTGAAAAGACGGCTTATGTATATTTTATCCAAAATATTTTGATCTCATGCATGCCAACCATATCCTTTTCAAGAAAGCATGCCAAATGAGCAAACCAACGGAGCTTTTTGGACCCAAATCTACAAATATGGTACCTTGAGCGCCACATGGGTGTACTATGTTGTTACTTCCAGCTTATATAGATTCCATGGAACATTTTGTTTATTTTTTCCACAAACTCCAAAAGATCAACCCTTTCACTCATTATCACAGTAAACTAGATCGTGATGATGGACTGTCCGAAAAAATTCAAGAATTCCCTGCTCGATCTTACTTGCAACTCTAGCAAAAGAATAACTAGGGCAAACAAGCTTGCAAGCTAGCTTGATGCGTTGTAACACTAGCTGACTTGCAAATTCATGACCCGGACCCGGCCCGTTATGGAAACCCTAGCTGCCTGCCAACTCTATAAAAGGCAGCCACCCCTATGCTCCCAAACCATCCATCCCTACACATTCTTCTCCACGTGCCTCAACAACAGCTTGACAGAGAGATCTCGAGAGCCAGCGAGAGATAGAGAGAATTGTGCAAGCTCACGAACTGTGAATCTGTGATCATCAAATTAATGGCCGACCGCGTGATGAAGCTGGCGTCGGAGCGTGCGGTGGTTGTGTTCACGCTGAGCTCCTGCTGCATGTGCCACACGGTGACGAAGCTGATGCAGGACCTGAGCGTGAACGCCCTGGTTCACGAGCTGGACAGTGATCCCAGGGGCAAGGAGATGGAGCGCGCCCTGCTCAAGATGCTCGGCGGTAGGGGCCCCGCCGTCCCCGCCGTCTTCATCGGCGGTAAGCTCGTCGGCGGCACCAACAGGATCATGTCCCTCCACCTCGCCGGCGAGCTCAAGCCCATGCTCATTAACGCCGGCGCGCTCTGGGTTTAATTTAGACTATACGACTACAAGTCACGTACATGGGTGGGTGGCCATGCATATCAATATGCATGCAAGGAAAAAATAAAGTGGTCATGCTCATGCATACCAAGGATTATGAGTTGTGTGTGTGTGTGTGTGTGTGTGTGTGTGTGTGTGTCAAGGGCAGGTTTTTATTCCCGTCCTGTTCTTTTGAGAGTTCTGAAAAGAATAACTGAGGCAAACTAGGTTGCAAGCTAGCTTCATGCCTTGTAGGAGCTAGCTAGTGAGCAAGAGAGACGGCCTTGCTTCTAATTTCCTCTTCTTTTGCTTCTTCTTCCTTTTCTTTTTGATGTTTTTGTTGTAACTTGCAATGGTGAGTGCCATGCGTGTACCGATCGGTCACCCTTTTTCGATGGGCTTATGAATATACACATGAGAGTTAAATAATAAGTAATCAGTGGTAACATATCTTATGAATGTATACAGTCTGCATACCATGCATTTTCTTGGTTTGATCATCATCTAGTTGTATTGGGTTGTCTTCTAATTATTCATGCTGAAGGAGGAATCTTCTTTATATTGTGATCTCTTCTAGTTAGTCACACTAGGTTTTTGAGTAAAAATATTGATAAGGTTAAGCTAACTTAGTTCTTGCTGTTGTTTGCCCTCAGAGGCTGTGTTAATTAATATATGAAGTTATTTTTAAAACCATAATCAATCTAAATAGTGAAGCTATACTTTATTATATTGAAAAGAGCAAGCAGGCAGACCTTATTTTTCCCCCCAATAAGAGCAACTGTAATTTTCATTATAAACCAGAACGAGCTACAGACTAATCTGATATGGGGCCATGACATGTATATGTTAGTAAGGAAAACATTGATTGCTTCTATGACTTAAGAAAGTATAGAATAAAAAAATAAAGGATAGGTGCATAGTCTTTATCCTTGATTATAAAACATGAAAATAAATTAATAGGTGCATAGTCTTTATTCTGTTAAAGTACTTCCCTCAAATGGAATTAAAGTTCAATTGGCAAGATCTTTCTGTTACGTCGGGCCAACGTTAATAATTATATGCCCACTAGCTAGCTGAGAATCATAGATCATAGCATGATCGTCAACCTTATATACTCATTTTCACAAGTCGCAATGTAAAGTTAACAAAATCTTTGTCAGATCAAAGTGTGATTTTATTATCATCTAGAAAAAAAAGAATAATATGTTACTAAGAATGGATTTCAACCACATGTTGATTAATCGACTAAAACCCAAGCAGACATAATTTTTATCTCATATATATATGCAACTACAACTTAGATAGATCTACTAGCAGTGGCAGATGGATATAAAGGTGTCGTGCATGCATGCATGGCATATATAATAGATTGCAATCGGTCTCGGATCGCGGCATCACAAAATGCACCGTGTATACGCACTCAAACCTGGTGAGGTAATAGTGATGAGAGATAGAGAGAGATGCCTCTAGCTACCTACCTGGTGACTATACTTTTTATATCTTTTCATTTGCATCAATACTTTATATTTTCCAGATTCCAAAACCACAATAGGATGCGAAGATCAGAGCAAGCCAGCCAAAGGCATGGCTTGTGGGGTGCCACATTGTGAGCTATGAGAGCTCAATTCCTCTATGGTAGGTAGGGCTCGTCGAATCCTCTACCGTGGAATCACTTTAGTTTTGACTTTTGACTTTTCATTTTTATTTTATTTTTTTCTTTTTCTCGTGGAATCTAAATTGATTCTATAAATTCTTGTACATGCAACGGCCGGTTGATCAGTGGGGAGTGATAGCGAAGTGGTACATATACTAGATTGTTGTGTTGTGTTACGCGTGTGTGTACGATCGAATCCACGCTTCAACTCATTGGTGGATGTCGTTTTCATTGTTCATCTCTATGTGTTTTAGTTTCAGTTTTTTAATGATTTTTTCAAGATGAGCATAAGTACTACGCTAACATGGCTATATATATTTTTTACAAACTGAACTGCTGTTTGAGCCAAATTAGAATTCATCACAACTACTATGGGAGGAAAAGGATGTTGTTACAGAAAATAAACGCAGAAAAAATGGTAATGTTTTGTCTAGGAAAGTTTCATTTACACACGAAGTCCCACCAGCTTGTTCTAATTAAGGATTAATGTATTGTTGATAAATTTTTTATTGGCTCAACAAACACATATTTGATAGTACACTGTGACAACAAGGTATAACCAGTTTTATTTGTTACTACAAACAAAGAGTTTCTTGTCATGGCTATGGTTTAATAGGATTGGAAACAAGAAGCAGATGCAATTCTCTGAACTAAACATTAGGCATTCCAACTTTGGGAAGCCGCACGATGGGTAGTTTTCCTTCTTTTCTAAGATGCATATGTGCATGCATATATCACTACATTGAATATTTTGCCGACAGGGGCCGTGGGTCTATTTCCATCCTTTCGTTTTCTGATATCTTTTACAGGTGAAACTATTTGGTGTTCACTACTGCAATAAGCATTTTCAGGACCGGCCCTACGAATAGTATGTACAAAATAGTACAAAATAATGCATTTTTAGGACCGGTTCCATGTCCAACCATGAAAATGCATCTTCAAGAATGGTCCACTCAGCACGACCGGTCCTAGAAATTTGTTCCAATAAAAAAAATTAAAAAAATGTAAAGATGTGCCACTACAAGAAAATATGAACTTTTGCATTGTGACAAATTCCTCATGACAATTGATCAAAACGCTATAAGATGTTTCCATTTTTTTTATATGGTGAACCAAATCTTCACAGTGGTCCTAGTCATCACCATGTCACATGGTAGAAAAATTTTATGACATTTTCTATCATACGTGCAGTGCCACTTGTGTAGTCATCCACACTATGGTTTTTATGATGTTTTCTAGGCTTGATAAGGAGGAAAAATGAGCGCCCTAAATCAACGATGAAAGAAGGACCATCACTCGATCAATGACGTAAAAACACGTTTTCATCACATTACATTATTAGAGTTGCAGGATATATGAAAAATGAATTTTCATCGTTGGAGCGTTACAGATTCTGAGTTGTAACATAATTTTCAGCTTTTATGACTCAAATAAATTATCAGCTATCATAATATTTCTTGTAGGGATGCTCACCACGCTGTGGCCACCACATCCTGTCCACTCGCAAGTGCCGTGGCCGCTCGGCCTGCAGCCCTGTAGTACCGGTTGGAAACCCCCTTAGTACCGGTTGCGCAACTGATATTGCTAATTCGGTACTAGGGGGCCTTTAGTATCGGTTGAAATAACCGGTACTAAAGGGGTATTAAAAAAATCCCGCTGCCCTCACCCTCCCGCCGCCGCCCTTGCCCGCCCACGTTCCCACCCTCCACCTGCACTCCTGCCTACGTGCGTTGCGCCTCGCCTGTGTGGGAGAAGAGAGAAGTGTGAGAGAAAGAGATAAGGTACCTGTGAGAGAGAAGAGAGAAGAGAGAAGAGAGAAAGGGGGAGAGGAGAGACGTGAGGAGTACTCGTGGCCCCTTTAGTACTGGGTGGAGCCTCCACCCGGTACTAATGGGTGACCTTTAGTACCGGGTGGAGCTTCCAACCAGTACTAAAGGGGGTTCCGGTACTAATGCTCAAAACTAATCAGTACTAATGCAGTGGACGAAAGGTCCGTTCCCTAGTAGTGAAGGGGAGGAGGAAGGCAGGAAAGAGATAATTGAGAGAGAGAGATGGAAGAAGAGGAAAGAGGTAAAGGAGAGGGAGGGAAGAGCTGACCCATATTGTATCTTTCCATTCGCCTTTCAATTAGTCCGCTGCCCGCAT
>NC_028452.1:44107164-44316641 GCF_000263155.2 Setaria italica | reverse complement strand
CATAGGAAGCGAACCAATTGTTGTCTATACTCAAAATATACCGCGTCATGGCCCCATATCGGATTAGTTTGTAGCTCGTTCTGGTGTAATAACGAGACTCCCCTGTTCCTCTGTGGGGAGAAAAAATTAGGTCTCCCTGCTTGCTCTTTTCAAGATAAAAAAGTAGAGCTTCCCTATCAGAGCGATTTAGGGTTTTTAAAAAGACTCACATATATTCATTACCACCGCCTTTGAGGGGCACACAACAGCAAGAATTAGATAGCATCCCCTTAATCCGTTTTTTTTCTCAAGCACCTGGTGTGAGTAACTAGAAGAGATCACAACATAAAGAAGTTTCCTCCCCCACCATCATAAGAGAGGGGGGGAGGGGGGGGGGGTTTCTCTAAAAATCATTTTTCTAGGTACCGGTTGTTACCATATGACCTTTCAATTAATTGGCCTCAAAATCCATATGGACCAACAATAGCTAGGATATGCACATAAAATCTGGCAGTGCCATATGGCTAGTGCTAGCTAGTACAGCCGGCTCCTAATAACCTCATACGTGTCGGCTCCTAACCCTCATTTGTGCTGGCTATCCAGTTGTTCAGTATATCCATGTTGGCTGCCCATGCTAGCACGAATGCGACTGTCCATGCTGGCTAGCCTATCACAGTCAGCACAAATAGTCAAAACAAAAATTGGCAAACAAAAATTATTTTTCTAGACCCGGAAGGCCACCCCTAAGCCACCCTCATGTCTTTGGCACGAGTCACAAGTTAGGTGTTTTCACACGAATTGCGCGCACGCGAGGTATCTAGCCTTTAAACTGATGATTTCCCCGTAACGTGATCCCTCCCTACCATTCCATTTATACTTGGTTGCTATATGCAATAGGAAGTTCTACTCCTTTTGACCTTTGCTGTCTAAAGCTTTGGTTCATTATTTAGACATCTGTGGTTTGAAATAAAAAAATCAACAACAAAATTGTAGATCTCGATAACGTATAATTTTTATATAAAGTTTGTCTCCATCCGAGTCCTTATGAAAAAGTTAAAGATTTTTTAATACAATATGAAATCAAAATTGCAAAGGCCAAAACTTATCTGTGCCAGCTCCGGCATAGATGAGCCAATACGGCTGAGTATTTCTCTAATAGTATCCATATATATAAATCTCTTCGAACAAAGGTGAAATTGCTCACCTTATTCTCCTCCGATAAAATTGCTAGATAAAAGGGTGAACATGCTGGTGTCCATAAGTTAAAATTAGTTCATGGTTTGTATATTGCTGAAGTAACCAACGAACCATTGGGATACATCAGCATCCAATACTTTCGTATATGTGGCCGGTGGCCCTGGTCTTGGAAGAGAGATGGCAGATTCAAACCTTATCATAAACTTGGGGATCTTTCACGCTTTAGAAAGATTCTATATTTTTGCAGTGGTTAGCATCAGAAAAAAATATTCAAATATTCCACATAATCTTGCCATGCATGAAGTCGTTTTGAACATTATCTGCTAAGCATGTTCCATCAGCTAGGAACTTTTACCAAATGAACATGGACACATGCATGTATGAAGAACTATGCGTCTATGCCAACATTTATTATCTGGTGATTACATAATGTAACAGTTTTAGAGCAACCCCAACAGATTAAGAAAATCAATCCCCTTTCCCTATATTCTTGGTTAAAGGGGATTGAGGGGGAAAACATAGCTCCAACAGATTGAGAAAATAATTCCCTTATTTTTCTATAATTTTTTCTCAATTGAGAAAACCAACCCCCTCTCCCCTTTAGAAAGGGGATTCTACCCACTCCCCTTTCCTTATCCCCTTTCCTTCTTTCTCTCCCCACCGCAAGATGCCCTACCAGCGAGTCCTCCTGGCCAAACGATGTCGCCACCCCAGGCCACCTCGCCGGTATGCCGTGCCGGCCTCCTGTGCCTCCCCTTCGCGCCGGTGTGCCGCCATGGCTGCCCCCTCCTGTCGCGCCATGGGAAAGAGAAAAGGAAATAGAGAAAGGGGGTTTGTTGTGGTACTTATCCCTTTTATGTTGAAAATATGTTTTCAATCCCTTTTAACTAGTATAAGGAAATGAGATTTTCTCAATCTGTTGGAGTTCCTCTCACTATCTTTTAGGTTAGGGGCAGTGTTAACACTTAGTAGGACACTATTCTGGATTGGTCTGACCCGTGAACATTGTCCGTTAACAATTGAAATTTTAGTGCAAAATCTAGGTCTCAACAGTGATACCAAATTGATTAAGTTATGACTAAAGAAAACTAAACACAAAGACGGATCAACTCTATCACAATTTACCACATATGCTGATGGTTCCAACTTTTGCATTTCATCGCCCTCTTATAAGAATATTATCAGTGCATCACTGCGGACTCCCGTGTGTGGAGTGTGCAAGTAAAATTCAAACCCGACACGTCAAAAAAGAACAAAATAACATAATGAAAAAACAACATTCTCGAAAAACAAATGAAAAGCAGCTAAACGACGACAGAGACAGCATTATGCCCTATAGCACGCTCTAACGGTCGTTTTGAAGGAGCATACGTGTGCAATCCACACGTCCAAGATTCTTATGCTTATTGCCCAAATGGCCACGACCTCGCGAATCTTTGTCCTCTCTCCCTATCTCCTACAAGCACCCACTATTTCTCCTCTTCCTCTATCGGATCGGATGAACTCTATAAAAGGGCATCACACCCTGCACTCGCAAAGCACACAAAGACACAAATTAACATCAACATTGTTTGCTAGCAAGTTCGAGTTAGCTTAGAGAAATCAAGAAAGACGGCGGCGGCAATGGCGGAGAGGGTGTCGAGGCTGTCGACGGAGAAGGCGGTGGTGATCTTCACGCGAAGCCAGTGCCCGATGTGCCACACGGTGTTGAGCCTCTTCTCCGAGCTCGGCGTGTGCGCGGCGGTGCACGAGCTGGACAAGGACCCCCGCGGCCGCGACATGGAGCGGGAGCTCGCCCGCCGCCTCGGCCGTGCGCCGCCCGTCCCCGCCGTCTTCGTCGGCGGCAAGCTCGTCGGCTCCACCGACACGATCATGTCGCTGCACCTCGCCGGCAAGCTCGTGCCCATGCTCAAGGCCGCCGGCGCCATATGGCTCTGAATCCCTGCATCCACCGGCGACAGCAACTATAATCACTCACAAGTCACACCCCTAAATTTTGTACCTTGCGTGCATGCACCTGACCAATTGCAGGCACGTAAATTAAGAGCTATGTATACACATGCACATATTTGCATGGGTATAAGTATACACGATTATAGAGTGTGTTCACTAGTCAAGGATAAGAATAAGATGCACACCTGTCAGGACCGTCCGATCGTAATGGATGGCTAGGATATAAGCCAGTGATAGGGCAAGTTCTAACGTGAAGGTAACAGAGTCAAATGAACATGTGAGAGGTTTTGTTTAGCTGCTAATGTGTAACCTAGCAGTGCTGAAAAGGGTGTAAGGGACTTGTTTGTAACCTCCCCCTTTGAAGTTTCTCCAATGAGATACGAATTTTGGACTAGCGCTCTTCCTGTTCTTGGATTGTTTTCTTTCATATATATGATCAGCGGAGGACATGCCATTTTGTCTAAAAAGTAAATAAACATTTGAAAGTATAAATGACTACTTGCAAAAGATGAAAAACAAGCATATTCTTTTTGTTTGACAGTATGGATCGTGCAATGGAAATTCTATTAAATGCACACTACTAAGCTTGTATGGAGTCTTTTGCTTCTCATACTTGTTAAAGAGAGTTGAAAAGTAAAGAGCGACTCTAAGGAATATTAGTTACAGAAACCTTTCTTTCCTTTTGCTACTTGCCCTCCAATGATGCCTGTGTCTTTTACTGCTGCTCTGTCTTCATTTTCTTTTCTACACAAAACAATTCAAATGAAACTTTGTTACTCAACTTCGACATCACGACATCACGATAAGCTTCTGCATCATCTTTGTTACTCAACTTGCTAGGCTTGTGGTGTGGCTAACTTCAACCCTTTCCTCTTCCCAAAAGTACGATGTTATTGCAGAGGTAGCCACTGAATTGACGTACGACATCGAGCACTTCCAGCACCTAACTAATCATCGGCACGAGATGCTGTACAGGAGGGCCTTGGGCGCCTGCAATAGGTTCCTGAGGGTTGTCAGCTGCCGTGACGGTCGCGGGGACGTCGTGCTTCCACCATGGGTTGCCTAACCCCATTCATCCTCTCCACCTCCTACCCACCAAGCCAGTACGTCCTCTCAGCCACCCGTTCATCCGCCGTACTCGGACCCCTATACTGCACCACAGGCACATGCACCAGTGGCCGGGACGTCCTAGGGCACACCGGCACCACCACCGTTTTGGCGTGCCGCCGCCGGTCCATCCACTCTTCCACAAAACGTGACCCCGACAGGTATGTTAATGTTATTTTGTCGTACACCATTAACGAAATGTTGTCCAATTCACCTTACTAACCAATAATTTCTTAACACAGCCCCACAGATGTACGGAGCTTACAGTGGCGTGAGCTCTTTTCAACTGCACTAGGCACAGAGCTACACCACTACGGTAGGTGAAGAATACATGTTTTCTATTCCATTTTAAATACGCAGCTAAACTAACAATACCATTTCCTTCATTGCATAACAGGGTTCGTAGACCGTGGGGGGGCTTCAGAGGACTCCGTCAAGGAGGAGGGACAGAGATCCAGCGTCCATGCATGGGTGGACAAAATTTTCAGACCCGAGCCTGACGTGATCGGTGCCTCACAGTTGCATGACGCCCCGGAGGATCCTACACAGGACACGACCCAGGACCTCGCGACACCACCTACGGCCGCAACAGGACGTCCGCCTCGCAATGTTGCCCCACGGGAGCCCTTAACGTACGACCTGCAGCAGACCAAAGCAGCGCAGCGAGCAGCGAGGCGTGGTGGTGGTCGCGGTGAGCCTCATTTCAAGCGAGGACACATTTAGGGCGTAGGACCTCTTTTATCTTTTGTACGCCGGTTCAGGCTATCATGTGTACGATTGTATAGCGTACAATGTGTGGTCATCCGCAGACTACTCTATCTAGGCCGGGAGTTAAATCATTTTCAATTATTTCATTCAATCACTCTACCTCTCTCAAAAATGTCATAAAAAATTAAAGGAACCATATTCAAAACAGAGGTATAGCCTCAAATTACGAAGTTACGTATTGCAATGGAACTACATATGTAACACCCAAAATTTCAATAATTCAAACTCATTAAAATTTGCTGAAATTAAGGTGTTATTTAAATTCTAGGCATTTAAATTCATTTTCCTTAATTCAATTAATTCATCATAGGATTTATTTGTGCATTCATGCTGGTGCATTTATTTTGATTGCTTGAGTTTGAATCAAAGTTTGAATTTTCAAACTTGAATTCAATTTCCAAATCATTTTCTATTTCTCTTTCTCTTTCTTTTCCTTCTTCTTCAACTGGGCCGCATCTTCTCTTCTTCCCCTTTCTTTTTCTTCTTTCGGCCCAGCACCCCCCCTTCATTTCTTTCTTCTCCCGCGCGGCCCGTCTCCACCTCCGGCCAGCCGCTCGGCCCGCTCCCACCTTCTTTCCTCCGGCCCAGCTCCTCGCCGCTTCGCCTCCTCCCCGCTGCTCACGCGCGCTCGCGCCGGCCCAGCTCCGCTCGGCCTGCTCTCTTCCTCGGCCCGCGAAGCTCCGCCGGCCCTCCTCCTTTTCTTCCTCTCGCGGCCCAGCTGCGCCGGCCCAGCTCCCCACCTCTGCAGCTCGCCGCCCGCTCGCGCTCCCCCGCCTCGCAGCCCACGAGCGCGCCGGCCCGCGACACCGCTGCGGCCTGCCTTCGCCCGCGTCCGCTGACAGGTGGGCCCCACCCGCCTTCTTCCTCCTCCGGCCGAATCCGGCCGGACTCCCGCAACCGCCGCGCGCCTTCTCCGCCCCGGACTCCATCCGCTCCGTCTCCTCCGGGGGGATTTAAACCCGCGCCGGCGCTATCTCCTAGCGCCTATAAAAGCCGCCGCCCCTCCCGGTCTCTTCCACCAGCGCCCGCGCCCCAAAACCCTAGCCGCCACGAGCTCCAGCGCCGCCGCCTCTTCCTCGCCGTCTACCGCCGCCGTCGGTGAGCTCCGGTCGACGAGGACCCCCAAAACGGGATCGCCGTGTTCTTCTCCTTCTTTTGGTGCAACCCGCGCGTCAAACGGTGCCCCGGAGCGCTGTTTCGGTCGACTCCGGCGACCCGCCGCCGCTCGCCGTCGCGCGCCGACGCTCGCCGCCGCCGCCGTTCTGTTTCCGCCGCCGCCCGCGAGTCATCGACGACCGAGGCCGTCCGATCTCGATCCGACGGTCGAACGCGGGTCAAGTCAGACCGCGTACCGGTCAACGTCGCCGCGCCGCGCCGCTTTTGCTCTTTAGCCCCCGCAGTTTCCGCAAATCAACCCGCGGTCCAGATCGCGTTGAAAATATTTACAGATCTGCCCTCTCATTTTTCGGTTTAACCCTTGAGCTTTCCAGAAATCAACCCGCCGTCCGGGTTTGATGTTTTTACGCGTCAGACCCTCGGTTTATACGCATAATTACGTATAAGCCCTCGTTTTTCGCGGATAGGCCCTAAAAGTTTTGTTTTTCTTACAGAAAAGTCCCTGGATCTTGTTTTAATCATATCTTTTGCATCTTAACTCCGTTTTTCGCGTTCTTTATATCCACATGTTCGTTTTAAAGCGTAGATCATCTTTTCAAGCTTGTTTTCTCTGTTTGACTATGTTTGGTGTACTGTTTTCTTACTTTTGCCCATGTTTGCTTGTATGTGCTCGTGTGACGCGTGTAGACGCCGCGCAGTTCGAGGGAGTTGCCGATCAAGCCTTCGAGGAGTACGAACAGCAGGAGCAAGGCCAAGAAGGCAAGTTGTGTCCTTGATCACTACCTTGTTGACCTATACACCTTTACTTTCTCGTACTCAACAGTTATGCTATGCACATGTTAAGATTAAATTGATGGGTCCCAATTAAGGTTCGCCTAGATTGATTTACCTTTGCCTTGACCAACCGGTTTACTCTATGTTGGGTAGCTCATGCTTAGTGCTTACTTGGTTCATGGTGGTTTAACTTCACGCAATGCTTAATCTTGCTTTACTTATGTTATACCTTTCATTAAGACAAGATCATTATTTGTTAATCGGAACATGGAGAACCACCCAGGAAAACAGTGCTACCACAAGACTAAATGGCTCTGGTCTTGGCTGATTAATTAGAAACCTTAGTCTGGGGTGACCTTACTCGGGATGAGGCAAGAGGGGGGACTGAGTCGTTGCATTTACCTGGGATGGGTGGTGCACGCCAGACACCGAAACCTTAGCGGGTTACCACTGACTAATGAATCTTTGTAAAGGCCTCGTAGCGTCCCTATGCAATCACACCTCGGAAGTGTGGTATGGTGCCTTGCAAACACCGCATGGTTGGGTCCAAAGTTCTTATGAACTTTTACGCGACTTGTGGGTAAAGATGTGCCACCTCTGCAGAGTGTTAAACTGATCGATCAGCCGTGCTCACGGTTAAGAGCGGCCTGGACCCTCACATGATAATATTATCGGAAGATGGACTTAACTTGTTATCATTTCATGCATTTGTTGCTTTATTTATGTTCTTGTTTAATTTCGGGTGGTATGAACTTATACTTAGTTAATTGCTAATAAAACTTGACCAACTTAATTAAAAGCGAATGCTATTTATGCCTTAGCCATACCTTGATTTAGCCTTACACTACACTTTTCCCCACGACTTGTTGAGTACCAACCATAAGTGTACTCACCCTTGCAAAACCGCTGTTCAGACCAAGTTAATTGGGAAGAGGAGTACTTCCACGACTTCGAGGAGTTCTAGGCGTACGTTTCTTCAGTCAGCTGCCTGTGGAGTCGTCGTCATCTTTGGAGTTCTGCTGCGTAATAATTAGGCTTTGTGGTTTATGTGAGACTTTCGGTCATGTAATAATGGTTAATACTCTCTTTATTCGATTTAGGACTGTCTTTGCTATTCACTATTGTCGTACATGTGTGTAACTTGATCCTGGCGCACATGTATTTAATGCACTCGATTTTGTCCTTAAAATCGGGTGTGACAAAAGTGGTATCAGAGCCGTGTTGACTGTAGGACGTTAGCCTAGTTAGAAAATGGTCGTATTTAAGGATTATAATAATCTAGTAGCCATTCCTACCTTTCTTAATTTAAATCTACTTGATTATTCTTAAACTTGATTTGTCTCATCCTTATTGCTATTTTATTATCTAGCTTTGTTCAAAATTTTATTCTAAAAAAAATCTTCTTTCTTTCTGCTAGATGGCTCGCACCCGGTTGACCGCACGCAAGAGCACCCGTCTGCCGCGTCATGGCATCGCGCCGTCGCACGCCCCCGTGGATCCTTGGGACGAGGAAGAAGAGGAAGAGATCTTCCAGCATCCGGGGGATGACTCTGACGAGGACGCCGTGACCGTGGAGCTGGAGACCACGCCGTCACCAGCACCGTCGCCAGCACCGATGCCCGCTCCTGCACCAGCCCCGACGCCCGTACTGGTCGTCGACTTGACGGATGATGAGCCCGAAGCAGATCCCAAGCCCGAGACATGGATCAAATGGGTGAAGGAACATTATGGCCAAGGAGTGCACATGGCCGACATACTCAGGTGGACTTGTCACCGCTTGGGGTACGGCATGAGGCCACTCTACAAGTGCTCCCGGTTCACCCACCCTCGCTATCCTACTTTTTGGGAGGTGAAGGTTGTCCTTCGTGAGGAGCACGAAGGAGGATGGGAGGTGAAGGCTATTCACCATGATGTGACCATAAGGAGGACCATGGAATCCGGCATTGCCGAGGCCGCCAGGAGGGCACTTGAGGTCGTCTCCCACAATGAACGGCCGTGACTGCAGCACACTTACCATCGGTTCCTTCCTTACCGAGCTAGTAGGGAAGCAAGAACCTTCATCGCTACTAATGATGGGGTTGACATGGCTACAAACTTCCTCCGCAAGTACACGTCGGCAGCTCTCACCGCATTGAATGAAGCAAACAACCACATCCAGGAGCTTCAACAGGAGGTTCAGGAACTCCGGTGGGAGAGGGATGCGAATATGGCTGCCGCGACGGGAGCACCCCCGCCGCAGGAGTTTGCTGTTCATCCCGCTTCGTCGCCGTCGCCTAAGCGTCCCCGCTACGACTCGCCCGGCGCCGCCGCAGAAGACCTCTAGGAAATTAGGAGTGTTTTAGTTTAAGTTCTTGCAATCGTTAGACGTCGTTCGAGTGTGTTAGTTAAAGTGTGCTTAGATGTTTGGTTTTGTGCTACATGTTTGAGTTGGATTTTGTAATGAGTGCGGTATGTGGGGCAATTGCCACACGATACTGGTCTTAATAAATAAAGTGCTTAGTTGGGTTCTATTTCTGTTCTAAATCAGTACTTAATCTTCCTTAATCGTGATCTATCCTCTGTCTAAATCTATCTATCATGCAAGCTAAGCGACATTCAATTCTGTTCTCGACATTATCTGACACGCCAGTACTGTTTTATTTATAACTCGAGCTACGGAAGTCCAAATGACATGAAACCAGTGGGGTTAGTTTCATAACTTCGTGGAGTATTTTCTGTAAAAGTTTCAGAATTTTTGGATTATCTGTCTGGGAGACGTATGCAAAATAGTAAAGCACTCAGAATCTGAAACCGTCAACCGACACTGTCAGCTTGTTAATTTTGTAACTCGAGATCCAGAAGTCCGATTAAGATGATTCCAGTTGGGTTGGTTCACAAATTTAATAAGTTACGACTTGGTAATTTATCAGAATTTATGGACACTTCTTCTGACGGCCACACCTAATTAAATGAAGCTAACAGAATCTGTTTTACTTTTACATCTTGTCGCTTTATCTTTCTCAGTTATTCTTTCACACATCTATCTAAATCTATTGTCTCTAACGCTCAGATGGTAAACACCAGGTCCGGATCAGGAGTTGACCGTCCCGCAGTGCCTCGCCTCAGGGACAACAGCAGCAATCCCAACACCGCTCCGCAACAGGATCAGCAAGCACCTGCAGGGATGGAGCAGTTTCTAGCAGCTCAGACTCAGCTTCTCGCCGGACTGACCAACACCGTGGCAGCTTTACAAGCTCAGCTGAATAATAATAACAACAACAACAACCAGCAGCAGCCACCGCCAAGGGACAGGCACAGGGAGTTCATGAGCCACAAGCCCCCGACGTTCTCACATTCTCCGGATCCGTTAGATGCTGATGATTGGCTGAAAACGGTGGAGAAGATGCTGAATATCGCCCAGTGTACTGACAGGGAGAAGGTCCTGTATGCTTCAGGACACCTGGAAGGGCCAGCTGCTGATTGGTGGGATGCTTACACCGCCGCACATGCCAATGCTAATGGCATTACTTGGGATGAATTCAGGACTAGCTTCAGAAGTCATCATATTCCTTCTGGATTAATGAAGCTTAAAAAGAAGGAGTTCCTTGCTCTTAAGCAGGGGAACATGACAGTGGCAGAGTACAGGGACAAGTTCGTCCAGTTGTCCCGATATGCTCCCGAGGATGTTGCTGATGATGAGCAGAAGCAGGAGCTGTTCTTGGATGGGTTGATTGGGCCACTCCAATATCAGCTTATGTCGCACACCTTCCCCAGTTTCCAGAAGATGCTCGACAAGGCAATTGGCCTGGAACACAAGAGGAATGAGCTCGGGGAGATGAAGAGGAAATTCAATTCCCAGTCGTCTTCAGGAAGCAACACTCGCCCTCGCTTTGCTCCACAGCAAGGGACGCCGTTCCGCGCAGGGGGTCCGAGTGGGAATTTTGGGCAGCAGTCATTCCAGCGCCCTAGCCCTCAGTTCCAGCGTCCAGGGATGCAGACTATGCAGACTCCGCGCCCAAACTTTACGCAGAACCGCCAGATGACCCCTACTGGCACTCCAGCAAGGCCCAATGCTCCAGTGGGACCTACTTGCTTCAAGTGTGGCGAGGTTGGTCATTATGCCAGCTCTTGTCCTAAGAGAGGTGGACCAGCTACCCCCGTGCAGAACAACAGTGCTCCTCGGCAGAATCAGATGCAGCAACCGAGGAATGGGAACCAGACCCCACAAGGCAATCAGGGGCAGCAAAGCTTTGTTCGTGGCAAGGTGAACCACATGGAAGCTGAGACTGCTAAAGAGGCTCCAGATGTAGTGCTCGGTATGTTCTTTGTCAACTCTGCCCCCGCATCAGTTTTATTTGACTCTGGAGCATCGCATTCTTTTGTCACTAGTCATTATGTAGCCAAGCATAATATACCCATGCATACCATGAGGCATCATATGCTAGTGAGTTCACCTGGGGGGTCAATGAAGGCTCAATACATCTGTCCACAAGTTAAACTGAGAATAATGGGTATAGAGTTTCCGGCTGATCTTATCGTCCTTGAGTCCGGTGGAATCGATGTAATTCTGGGAATGAGATGGTTAGCCACTTTTGATGCAACGATTCAGTGTGCCAAGAGGACAGTTCTGCTAACAGGTCCTGATGGAGAGAAAGTGGAATTTGTAGCTACTATACCTTCAGCGGCAGATTGTGTAGTTAATCAGTTGGCTGGAAAATCCTTGGAAGATATCAAAGTGGTGTGTGACTACCCGGATGTGTTCCCCGACGATTTACCAGGTATGCCACCTGACCGCGACATTGAATTTGCTATTGATCTTTTACCTGGTACTGCACCTATCTCCAAACGTCCTTATAGAATGTCAGTTGAACAATTAAAAGAATTGAAACAACAACTAGAGGAATTATCAGCAAAACAGTTTATTCGGCCTAGTTCATCACCGTGGGGAGCACCGGTTATCTTTGTGCCAAAGAAGGACGGTACTCAGAGGATGTGTGTGGATTATAGAGCACTGAACGAGGTGACCGTCAAGAACAAGTACCCATTGCCTCGCATTGAGGATTTGTTCAATCAGATGAGAGGAGCCAAGGTATTCTCCAAGATTGATTTGCGATCGGGATATCATCAGATGAAGATCAGGCCGTCTGACATACCCAAGACCGCTTTTACTTCCAGATATGGTCTCTTCGAGTACACGGTAATGTCGTTCGGGCTGACAAATGCTCTAGCTTACTTCATGTATCTGATGAATAAGGTATTTATGGAGTACCTGGATAAGTTCGTTGTGGTGTTCATTGATGATATTATGATTTACTCCAAGAGTGAGGAAGAACATGAGGAACACTTGAGGTTAGTGCTTCAGAAATTGAGGGAACATCAGTTGTATGCTAAATTCAGCAAGTGTGAGTTCCGGATAAAGGAAGTCTCTTTCCTTGGTCATATCATCTCCGATGGTGGAATTTCAGTGGATCCAGGCAAGGTTAGGGATGTCTTGAAGTGGAATCCGCCGCAGACAGTAACTGAGATCAGGAGTTTTCTCGGGCTTGCAGGCTATTACCGCAGGTTCATTGAGGGATTCTCCAAGATAGTAAAGCCCCTCACTACGCTACTAGAAAAAGGAAGGGAATTCAAATGGACAAAGGCATGTCAGGCAAGTTTTGAGGAACTGAAGAAGAGGTTGACCATAGCTCCAGTATTGGTAATGCCAGATCTACATAAGGGGTTCGACATATATTGTGATGCATCTCGACAGGGTTTAGGCTGTGTTCTGATGCAGGAAGGTCATGTGATCGCCTATGCTTCCAGGCAATTGAGGAAACATGAGCAGAATTACCCGACTCATGATTTGGAGTTAGCCGCAGTGGTGCATGCTTGAAGATTTGGAGGCACTACATTCTGGGGACTAAGTGTCAGATCTATACTGATCACAAGAGTCTCAAGTACATTTTCACTCAGAAGGACCTTAATCTGAGACAGCGACGATGGTTAGAGCTCATCAATGATTATAATCTGGAGATTCACTATCATCCTGGTAAGGCTAATCTGGTTGCAGACGCTTTGAGTCGGAAGGGTCATGTTAACTTAGCCTTAGCATTCCAGCTACCTGATGAGTTGATGAAAGAATTTGAGAGGCTCAACTTGAGCGTCGTTGCGCATACCGAGGGAGCAACGATGGAAGTGGAGTCGACTCTAGAGCAAGAGATACGGGCAGGACAACTTGAGGATGCCAAGGTCAAGGAAACTAAGGAGATGGTAAAGGAAGGAAGAGCCACTGACTTCACGGAAGACTCTCAGGGAACCTTATGGGTCAAAGGAAGGATTTGGGTACCCGATGTGGGAGATCTCCGAGAGACGATCTTGAAAGAAGCTCACGATTCTGCTTATTCCATCCACCCCGGCAGTACCAAGATGTATCAAGATCTTAAGCAGAAGTATTGGTGGCCCGGAATGAAGAAAGATGTAGCTGCACATGTAGCCATTTGCGACATATGTCAAAAGGTCAAGGCTGAACATCAGAGGCCAGCTGGGTTACTCCAGCCATTGAAAGTGCCGGAATGGAAGTGGGAAGAAATTGGGATGGATTTCATTGTGGGTTTGCCTCGCACCCGAGATGGGTATGACTCTATATGGGTCATCGTGGATCGATTGACCAAGGTAGCTCACTTCATACCGGTAAGGACTACTTACACCGGATCCAAGCTAGCAGAGTTGTATATGGCAAGGATTGTGTGTTTACATGGTGTGCCTAAGAAGATTGTGTCTGACCGAGGTACTCAGTTCACGTCTCGCTTCTGGCAGAAATTGCATGAATCTCTGGGTACAAGGTTGAATTTCAGTTCCGCTTATCATCCTCAGACAGATGGACAGACCGAGAGAACAAATCAAATATTGGAGGATATGTTAAGAGCATGTGCACTGAAGCATGGAGGTAGTTGGGACAAGAGTCTACCTTATGCAGAGTTCTCCTATAATAACAGTTATCAAGCCAGTCTCAAAATGTCACCATTTGAGGCTTTGTATGGTAGAAAGTGCCGAACACCCCTTTATTGGAGTGAAACAGGAGAGAGTCAGCTATTCGGGCCAGAAATTATACAAGAGGCAGAAAGACAGGTCCAGATCATCCGAGAAAACTTGAGGACTGCTCAGTCTCGACAGAAGAGTTATGCTGACACCAGGAGAAGAGAATTGACCTTTGAGGAAGGTGATTATGTGTATCTCAAGGTATCGCCCATCAGGGGTATGCGCAGATTCAAGGTCAAAGGGAAGTTGTCACCTCGATTCATCGGTCCGTTCAAGATTCTTGAGCGAGTGGGACAAGTGGCCTATCGACTCGAGTTGCCTAACCAGTTGTCGGATGTACACGATGTGTTCCATATCTCACAGCTTAAGAAGTGCCTCAGAGTTCCCGAGGAACAGTTGCCAATGGAGGAATTGGATGTTCAGGATGATCTCACTTACACGGAACACCCCATTAAAATTTTGGATACTATGGAAAGGGTTACAAGAAATCGGACGATCAGAATGTGCAAGGTTCAGTGGAGTCACCATACAGTGGACGAGGCAACTTGGGAAAGAGAGGATGAGTTACAGAAGGAATTTCCCCATCTCTTTGCAGGATCTTCCGAATCTCGAGGACGAGATTCTTCTTAAGGGGGGTAGGATTTGTAACACCCAAAATTTCAATAATTCAAACTCATTAAAATTTGCTCAAATTAAGGTGTTATTTAAATTCTAGGCATTTAAATTCATTTTCCTTAATTCAATTAATTCATCATAGGATTTATTTGTGCATTCATGCTGGTGCATTTATTTTGATTGCTTGAGTTTGAATCAAAGTTTGAATTTTCAAACTTGAATTCAATTTCCAAATCATTTTCTATTTCTCTTTCTCTTTCTTTTCCTTCTTCTTCAACTGGGCCGCATCTTCTCTTCTTCCCCTTTCTTTTTCTTCTTTCGGCCCAGCACCCCCCCTTCCTTTCTTTCTTCTCCCGCGCGGCCCGTCTCCACCTCCGGCCAGCCGCTCGGCCCGCTCCCACCTTCTTTCCTCCGGCCCAGCTCCTCGCCGCTTCGCCTCCTCCCCGCTGCTCACGCGCGCTCGCGCCGGCCCAGCTCCGCTCGGCCTGCTCTCTTCCTCGGCCCGCGAAGCTCCGCCGGCCCTCCTCCTTTTCTTCCTCTCGCGGCCCAGCTGCGCCGGCCCAGCTCCCCACCTCTGCAGCTCGCCGCCCGCTCGCGCTCCCCCACCTCGCGGCCCACGAGCGCGCCGGCCCGCGACACCGCTGTGGCCTGCCTCCGCCCGCGTCCGCTGACGGGTGGGCCCCACCCGCCTTCTTCCTCCTCCGGCCGAATCCGGCCGGACTCCCGCAACCGCCGCGCGCCTTCTCCGCCCCGGACTCCATCCGCTCCGTCTCCTCCGGGGGGATTTAAACCCGCGCCGGCGCTATCTCCTAGCGCCTATAAAAGCCGCCGCCCCTCCCGGTCTCTTCCACCAGCGCCCGCGCCCCAAAACCCTAGCCGCCACGAGCTCCAGCGCCGCCGCCTCTTCCTCGCCGTCTACCGCCGCCGTCGGTGAGCTCCGGTCGACGAGGACCCCCAAAACGGGATCGCCGTGTTCTTCTCCTTCTTTTGGTGCAACCCGCGCGTCAAACGGTGCCCCGGAGCGCCGTTTCGGTCGACTCCGGCGACCCGCCGCCGCTCGCCGTCGCGCGCTGCCGCTCGCCGCCGCCGCCGTTCTGTTTCCGCCGCCGCCCGCGAGTCATCGACGACCGAGGCCGTCCGATCTCGATCTGACGGTCGAACGCGGGTCAAGTCAGACCGCGTACCGGTCAACGTCGCCGCGCCGCGCCGCTTTTGCTCTTTAGCCCCCGCAGTTTCCGCAAATCAACCCGCGGTCCAGATCGCGTTGAAAATATTTACAGATCTGCCCTCTCATTTTTCGGTTTAACCCTTGAGCTTTCCAGAAATCAACCCGCCGTCCGGGTTTGATGTTTTTACGCGTCAGACCCTCGGTTTATACGCATAATTACGTATAAGCCCTCGTTTTTCGCGGATAGGCCCTAAAAGTTTTGTTTTTCTTACAGAAAAGTCCCTGGATCTTGTTTTAATCATATCTTTTGCATCTTAACTCCGTTTTTCGCGTTCTTTATATCCACATGTTCGTTTTAAAGCGTAGATCATCTTTTCAAGCTTGTTTTCTCTGTTTGACTATTTTTGGTGTACTGTTTTCTTACTTTTGCCCATGTTTGCTTGTATGTGCTCGTGTGACGCGTGTAGACGCCGCGCAGTTCGAGGGAGTTGCCGATCAAGCCTTCGAGGAGTACGAACAGCAGGAGCAAGGCCAAGAAGGCAAGTTGTGTCCTTGATCACTACCTTGTTGACCTATACACCTTTACTTTCTCGTACTCAATAGTTATGCTATGCACATGTTAAGATTAAATTGATGGGTCCCAATTAAGGTTCGCCTAGATTGATTTACCTTTGCCTTGACCAACCGGTTTACTCTATGTTGGGTAGCTCATGCTTAGTGCTTACTTGGTTCATGGTGGTTTAACTTCACGCAATGCTTAATCTTGCTTTACTTATGTTATACCTTTCATTAAGACAAGATCATTATTTGTTAATCGGAACATGGAGAACCACCCAGGAAAACAGTGCTACCACAAGACTAAATGGCTCTGGTCTTGGCTGATTAATTAGAAACCTTAGTCTGGGGTGACCTTACTCGGGATGAGGCAAGAGGGGGGACTGAGTCGTTGCATTTACCTGGGATGGGTGGTGCACGCCAGACACCGAAACCTTAGCGGGTTACCACTGACTAATGAATCTTTGTAAAGGCCTCGTAGCGTCCCTATGCAATCACACCTCGGAAGTGTGGTATGGTGCCTTGCAAACACCGCATGGTTGGGTCCAAAGTTCTTATGAACTTTTACGCGACTTGTGAGTAAAGATGTGCCACCTCTGCAGAGTGTTAAACTGATCGATCAGCCGTGCTCACGGTTAAGAGCGGCCTGGACCCTCACATGATAATATTATCGGAAGATGGACTTAACTTGTTATCATTTCATGCATTTGTTGCTTTATTTATGTTCTTGTTTAATTTCGGGTGGTATGAACTTATACTTAGTTAATTGCTAATAAAACTTGACCAACTTAATTAAAAGCGAATGCTATTTATGCCTTAGCCATACCTTGATTTAGCCTTACACTACACTTTTCCCCACGACTTGTTGAGTACCAACCATAAGTGTACTCACCCTTGCAAAACCGCTGTTCAGACCAAGTTAATTGGGAAGAGGAGTACTTCCACGACTTCGAGGAGTTCTAGGCGTACGTTTCTTCAGTCAGCTGCCTGTGGAGTCGTCGTCATCTTTGGAGTTCCGCTGCGTAATAATTAGGCTTTGTGGTTTATGTGAGACTTTCGGTCATGTAATAATGGTTAATACTCTCTTTATTCGATTTAGCACTGTCTTTGCTATTCACTATTGTCGTACATGTGTGTAACTTGATCCTGGCGCACATGTATTTAATGCACTCGATTTTGTCCTTAAAATCGGGTGTGACAACATAATTGAAATAATTGATAAAAATGAAGGAAAAATAATTGATAAAATCAACAAAAATGAAGGAAAAATAATTGAAACGAGTGCTTATAGCCGTTTCAACCAGCTATAACGTCGCCAACCCGGCGGGGGCTCTTACCGCCAGCTAAAACGGCGGAAGAGCCCTTACCACCATTTTGTATGGCGGTAAGGGCCATTCCACCGTTTCAGCCGGCAAGACAGGCCCGCACGTGGCAGCCAGCACCCTTCCGCCGTTTGAACTGGCGAAAGAAGCCCTACCGCCGTTTGGTCTAGCGGCATACATCTATTTTTACAAATTTTTTATTCAACTATTTATTTCTACAAAATCATAAAAAAATAAAAAAAATAAAAAAAGTGCAACAGCCACAGCCAGCCCCAATATTTCCGTGCAGTTTCTCTTTTCTTTTATCAAAACAATATTTGGGCAAAGATGATGATGGTTCTAGTGTGGGGAAAGGAAAGAGTTTACTTTTGCCTTGTGTTTGCGTTCCATTTTTTGTTATCAACAAACAAAGAGATGATTTACAGTCGCATTATTTTCAGGGGAACAAGGTGATGCTCTACTAAGTACTAATACACAAAAGATGCTAGGAAGATGAATTTTCTAGAAAAATGGCATCATCTTCAAAATAATCCGTATGCTCTGTTTGAAAAGAGAGCCAATCACTGGTAGCTGACATCATATTCTTCTTACGAAAGATAAACTCGATCTTCTCGCTCTCGTTTCACTAACCACTAAAGTAACAGTAAACATCAACATGATAAGCATGCATTTGTCGATGAAAAAGATAAAATGAATTCTCTATTGAGTTGCGAAACCATCACACTAGATAAGCATGCATTTGTCGATGAAAAAGATAAAATGAATTCTCTATTGAGTTGCGAAACCATCACACTAAGGGACCACGACACCCTAAGAGGGGGTGAATTGGGTGTTCTAAAGGCTCCAAGCACATATAAAAAATATTACAATTTCTATCTAGATGTGCAGTAGGTTTTTCTATGTATTGCTATCTCTACTGCAAAAGAGTTTTGCACCCTAGGTTCCAATCCTATAAACTACACATGGCAATTCTAGGAAAGGTAAACACGGCATATAAGTGCAATAAAAAATGTGAAAGTAAATAAGGTAGAGAAGTCAAACTCCCGGTGTGGAGACACAGCAATTTTTACCGAGGTATCAGAAACCAAAACTTTCCACTCGTCCTCATTGTTGGAGCCCCTCTCAAGGGAATGCCCACAAGGGCATAACCTTCCCGGTCAAGTAACTTCGTAGGATAGCCGACGGGCCTTCCCCACGCGCAAGTGGATCTCCGCCTAGCCTCTCCCGGATGCTCCTTGCCGCTCTTCACTAGGTAGAGCTTCGGAAAAATGCCTAGAGCCTCTCCTCCCTATCACAGGCACCGGCGGCCACTCCACAAACGCAGTTGGAGGGTCTCGCAAGGCGTACAATCCCCAGATTTACAACTCTTGGTGCGTGCAAACACCGATACAAAGGAGGAGTGCAAACCTCACCTAACTCTAGGCTATTCCCTAAAGCAATGCGCTAATAGGCCTAAACTAGCACTAATCAAGACCTAAGCCTTATGCTAATTGCCTTAATCTTCTCTTTAGCGCTTTGGTGGATAGAGCACTTGTGTGTATGTGAGAACCAAGCCTATAGCTTCTCCAAGCTCTAACACACCTCAAATGGCCGGGCGATGGGGTATATATAGCCCCAACTCTAAGAACTAGCCGTTACATAGCCGTTGTAACTTTCTGCATATCAACGACTCATTCGTTGCCCTAGTCACTGTAGCCACCGTATGAATCGGTGAGGCCCAATTATACTCCAAAACTTCCAAAGCCGATTTTGAGCCGATCTGAGCCGAGCCGACGATCGCTGACTGATTTGGTGATGGTTACTATTACCAGAGTATGAATCGGTGGCAATAGTGCACGCACCTACCTTGGCCCTGCCTGTGGTCACCGACTGATTCGGTGACGGTTACTATTACTAGAGTATGAATCGGTGGTAACGGTGCACGCGCCTACCTTTATCCTATGGTCACCGACTGAATCGGTGATGATTATTGTTACCAGAGTATGAGTCGGTGGAATGTGTCGGTGCATATTTTCAGTAGGATTCGCTTCAAATTTCACGTGTCTTTCTCCCGACTTCATTACCATCATTTCTAAGCCTTAGAATAAGACTATTTCTAGATTTCTTTACTATCATTTGGATGTTGTAGAATTCTTCTAAGTCTTTCTTTTTCTTCTCATTTTGATGGTTTTGTAATTCATCCTTGGGACCTATAAAACACCTACTAGGTACATCTTGCAAACGCATTAGTCCCAATGACTATATTGTCACTAATCACCAAAATCATTATAGCCTAGGGCTATTTTCCTTACATTGCCAATCTGTCAATCATCTACATCCATGCGCTAAGATGCATTTGAAAATGTGGGTGAATCCGTAGCCCTTGATTTCTTTTTTTTCGAACAATATCGGGGGAAGATCCCCACCTACTTTCCATTGATCGAGGAGTTGTTTTTACAACAAAAATTCCCGGCATACTAGGAAGAAATTACAGAGGCCGAGAGGTGGGAGGCCTCAAGAGGTTAGCAACAAGAGAAGAGGAAATCCCGCCATGCTAGCGCATGCGGGGTCATTCTTCAGTCACGGCAGCTCCGTATGTCCAGGTCCCGTGCCGACCCGACAGATCAATTCTTGAGGGGAGATATCCAGCTGCTCAAAAATCTTTGCATTTCATGCCTCCCAAATATGCCAGAGGAGAAGGAGTGCAATGTTAGTGCGGGTGTGATCAGGCAACGGCAGAGTACAACCGATGAGCCAGGGAGTTTTGTGTGACCCTTCCCCTGCAACGATGTTCAGCCTCGACCAGGTGTCTTGCGCACACAGGCAGTGGACAAAGATGTGATCATCCATTTCCAGGATACCTTGGCAAACCTCACAGTAGGACTCCTGTAGCGGCCGGATATGTTTGTGGAAGAGATTGGCTCTGGTGTTCAGGAGGCCATGATAGAGCAGCCAGCCAAAGAACTTTACCTTCGCAGGAAGCTTAGTGTTCCAGATTCGAGCAGCATCAGGGTCCGGATTGTCATTGGCATGGAGCGTAAGGTAAGCGCCTCTCGTACTAAACTCGGCATTGGGCTTGCCATCAAGAAGACGGCTGGGCTTGCCACCAAGAAGACGGCGATCGTCCCGGTCATTGAGAGTGGTGAACTGGAGACAGCTGCAAAGTATGTCTAGTTCTTTCATCGCCGCCCACGTCAAGCGCGGTCTGAGGTGGCGAGAAAGATTTCCAGTCATTAAGGCAGACACCGATCCATCTGCCTGTGTGTAGTGTGAGAACAAAGCAGGGAAGGTATCAGCTAGGGGGTTCCGAAGAGCCACTGATCATGCCAAAAGGAGGTGAACTTGCCGTTTCCAATTTGAACCGTTGTAAGAGAGCGATAGCGGGGCACCTTGGCTCGCACCACCCAACCAAGGAAAGAATCGTCATCTCCTGCGGTGTGCCTAAGGAACCAGTCTTTCCAAGGCAGAGGGAGTGGGTCATGGAGCTTGTGGACAAATTTCAGGAGACAATGATTTTGATTTTCAAGATTCTTAATCCCCAACCCTCCACAATCTTAGTGCAAACCCTCTCCCAGTTTTGTAGGCACTGCGAGCCATTGCATTTGTCCTCTCCCGTCCAAAGGAAAGCTCAACATCTAGCATCCAGAATTTCTCTCACAGTTTTTAGGAGGAGGTGAGAAGACATGAAGTAAATGGTGAGCCCTCCAAGAACTGCATTGACAACGATAAGCCAGCCACCTGTGCTCAACAATTTAGCTTTCTAGCCAGAGAGGTAGCGGTCGAAGCTGTCAATCAAAGGTTTGTAGTCAATCACTTTGAGCTTGTGAGGGGAGAGAGGTAAGCCAAGATATGTTTGGGGGAAACTAGAAATTGAGCAGCCTAGAATGGACGCAATGTTCTCAGCTTCAGCCGACGGCACATGCATTGGAACAAGAGTAGATTTGTGAAAGTTAATAGCAAGACCAGTGGCGTCAGAGAAGTCATCCAAAATGGACTTAAGAACAAACATTGAGATGGCGTCTCCTCTAATAATGATCAAGGTATCATCGGCGTACTGAACAACAGGGCAAACACGAGATTGGTCGATCAGGTGACACAGCTCATCTCTGGTTGAAGCACGTTTTATGAGGCGTTGAAGAACGTCAGCCACCACAATGAATACGTTGGGGGAGATGGGGTCCCCTTGCCGAAGTCCGCGGCAACAGGTGATCCTGTTAGGATTGATCTCTTTCCAGATTTAGTCCAACGGCCAAATCCGAGAAGGATCCCAGTCAGCGCCCTGATCGGGGGCGTCCCAACCATATATGGTTGGTGGGCCCCGTCGCGCAGCGCTATAGAAAGAGATGGCAGTCGGGGCACGCGAACCAACGTTCGCCGTGCCACCAAGCCATCGACACCCAAACCCTAGACCGATCTAGAGGGAGGCACTGAGAGCGACGGGAAGCTCACTGCCACACCCGCCACTCTCCTCACCGACAGACTGCGCTTCACTACGCACCTCTCCTACCCCGACAACGCCCAATGGCGTCCTCGACGACCACTTCACTCAAGACCGACGGTCAGTGTCTCTTTCTCTCTCTCCAGGATGTCACCGTGTAGATCTAGTACATCATGTTGTTTATCTAAATCAAGTAGTAGACCCGCTAGATTAGTACCTAGAAGTTCCTGTTAATTCTATCAGATCCAGCACCCAGGGACGCCGTTGAGCATGACAACTGTTCGACCACTCGACAAGATCTCGCCAATCCAACCACACCACAGTTCGTCGAAACCATGGGATTGTAGAATAGCGTCAAGGCTGCTCCATTCGATTGAATCAAAGGCTTTTTTGAAATCAAGTTTGAGCACATTTGTGACAGCAACTAAGGAGATTCGCAGCATATATGAAGTTTTCAGCAATGCTGCGTCCATGGATGAAGCCAGTTTGGTCCGCATCCACAATTGTCGGAATAGCCGTTCGGATCCGGTTCGCCAGTACTTTGGTGAAGAGTTTCATTGGACAGTTTTGAAGAGAGATCGGCCTAAACGCGTCCACCATGCATGCGCTATCTTTTTTGGGCAGAAGAACAAGGTGTGCACGGTTGAGGCCATCCAAATCCAAGGTGCCATCATGGAAACAGCTAAACAGATGTAGCCCGTCCTCACGGATTGCAGCCCAGAACTGTTTGTAGAAAGAGGGCCCAAAACCGTCCGGACCTGGGTTTGCATTCATGTCCATGGCAAAGAGGCTTGCGAGATTTCCTCAGAAGAGAACGGCATGGAGAGGAACAGCCCAGCAACAGTCATTGTCGGATAAAGATCAGAGAGATTGAAGCGCCATTCTACCTCCCGCTTGGATCCCAGAAGCTCTTTGATAATTATACAGGATCAGGCTCTTAGCATGTGGGCAAGAAAGGTCTGCCCATCATGCTCCAGGCAGTGTATCAGATTTTTGCACCGGCGCCCGGAGGCAGCAGTATGGAAGAAGCGTGAATTTTCATCCCATTCCATCGCCAGACGGACGTTGAATTGTTGGTGCCAAAAGGCAAGGCACTCGGTGTTGATGGACTGTAGAGCCTGAGCAGCAATACATCGTAGGGCACCTTCACTGGAGCTGAGCGTGCGTATTTCCTCCAGAAGATCAAGGGCATTAACTAGAATCCTTATCATTTTCCCTTTGGTCCAGAGGCCTCAGACGGAGGGACCAAGAACGGCACTCCCGGCGGCAATTCTTAATGCGTTTAGAGAAGGCTTTAGCACCATCCCCGTGAACAGGTTACTCAATAGCTGCCGTCACGGAAGCTTTAAAGTTGGGCTGTTGCATCCAGGAATTCTCAAAGCGAAAGCAAGAACTGCGGGGAATCTTCGTTGATGCAGACACATCCAGTGGCACATGATCTGAAACGTAATGCGCCCTGGATGACAGAATGGTGTTTGGGAAGGCGGCATCCCAAGCCGTGTTGACAAGGCACCGATCAAGCCGCACCAGGGTTGGATCCTCTCAACGATTACTCCAGGTGTAAGCACAATCCACCAAAGGAATCTCAATGAGAGCCAAGTCATTAATCAGTGAGTTAAACATAGCGGCTTCAGTGTTGTTGAAAGCATCGTTGTTCTTATCTTCAGGAGCACGGGTGAGGTTAAAGTCGCCGAGGATGATCCATGGACCAACAACCGTTTCAGCCACCATCGCAGGCTCTAAAGTTCTCTTTCTCATGTCACGAGGTTGGAGCATATACGTTGGTGAGGGTAAGCTCTGTGCCATCAGCATATAGTAGAAAGCTGGTGGAGAGGAAGAAATTCTGCTCTACCACATACGCAGTGAGGCCCCAACCCCCCCCCCCCATACACACCATTGGAATGGTGAGCAGTGTAGGAGGATAAGCACATATGGAGAAAAGATCTCTGTTTGGCCGTAGAGATTTGTTCGAGCTTCGTTTCCTGGATACAAGGAAAGGTGGGACGAGCAGAAATAAGCTCAGAGAGAACATCATCGAACCATCGTGTTTGTCCTAAACCACGGACGTAGAAGAATGAGATGAGCTTATTTAACATAGAAACAAAGCACCACGTCACAAAACAAACTTAACATTAATGATGGCACAAACGTGAGAGTGTACAAGTTACACCGGCCACCTCTAAACCGGGACCCCAACCACAACACATAACAACCTAACACAAGACACCCTAAGAACAAGGACCTAAACAATGAACAAAGCACCCCAAACCCGGGGGGGGCGGGGCGGGGGGATGAGTACCAGCACAAACATCGAACACAAGCTAGTGACAGACACATCGCTCATCTAGGGAGTGCAACATCACACACATGAAGCCACCTCATCTTCCACCTCAGAGAGGTGTGGAAGACCGCAAACACACCCCAGGAACCCCAGCTTGGAGGAGGAGATGGGGGCGATTGGAGGGCGTTCCAGAACGCCAGAGTGAGCCAGCGTCGTCTTCATGCGCTCCGATGCCTTGGCGAGGTCAAGCTGCACTGCCTTCACCTTGGAGGCCTTGGAAGTAGCGTCAGTGTAGTAGGGCACTGAAGGGTACTGCGGGACCCCCAGAGCACGGCATGTGCCCTTCCCCCCGCAGGCATCCTACCACATGCTCCGAAGCACGGGAACGTTGAACGAGCACTGGAGCCCGGCCTGGCGTCGAGGCCAGACCAAGCCGGGGAGAAGCCATCACGTTGTGGGGCGTCATCGTCGACAAAGGCGGGTGCAAGATTTGGATCATGGGTATTCAAAATTCCAGATGGCAAAAAAAATTAACAGTCTAAATTATAGTTTTATAACACAGAATTAAGTGGTAGAATCATTGATTAATAAAAATTAATCACAACTTGAAATTGTCCAGCTACTAATGATCAACGTATCAAAGTGGCAACATGTGAAATAAATAGAGGATAAAACAGCAAAATGGTAACAAGGATTACAACTTACAAGCTACAGGACAACTTTCCGATCCTTAATGCTTTGAAAATGAGTGATGATGTCCTTACCCTTAACTTGCAAGAAGAATTCCCTTTCAATCAATGTGACCAAGTAACCATTCAAATATTTCTGACCCATCTTGCTTCTTCTCTAGTTCTTTATCAAATTCGTTATAGAAAAGATCCTCTCAACACCAGTAGTTGCAACAGAGAGAACAAGCATCAATTTGAGAAGTTTATAAACAATTGCATACTAAGGAACCTTTCCCTGTTTAACTAGCATCATAGACAACTCTGCTAGACTTCTCAAATTTTTGAAGTTTTCATCATTTCTGACATCATTGATATAGTGGTGTGGCTGAAAATGAAGCTGGTTCATTTCTTCAAATTCAAAGTCATGTGGATAGAACCCAGCAAGCTTAACCAAGTTCTCAACATTAAAAGTAGAAAAGGAATTGGTTGGACTGAATGATGTCATGCATCTAAGTAGCTCTGTGTTTACCTCATCAAACTTATTATTAAGCTCTTGAACATGCCTATCAATGACACCCAAAAATATATCAGCATGAAACCGGTGATAATTCATGGCACCTCTGTAGAACTGCTTTGATCTTTGCTTAGGAATATACTTCCCATTCATGTCAACAACTTTAACATTGTGCTTCTCACAAAAAGAAGTGACCTTAGTAAGGAATTATTGCCATCCAGAATCTTGTCTCAAAACATCCAGTTCTACCTTTGTGAACTCCAGAAGATCCATTGCATTTACGATATCTTGCTCCCTCTTTTGCAAAGCATTGCACAAGTCATTTGTGTATCCAAATATTTCATTCATCAAGTGTAGTAGGAAAACAAACTCAAAGGACTTAAATACGGTGAGCATAGTTTGAGCTCCATTAGCCTTAGCCCCTTTACTTTCATTCCCAATCCTAAAGAGAACATTCTTGATTGAAGGATACAAGAACATAACATGCATTATAGTTCTGTAGCCATCGTGTATCACCTAGCCTTGCTAAGCCCATCTCTTGATTCAAACCTTGCCCGGTTTCAATTTCACCCAATTTCAATGCTTCAATCATGTATTCAGCTTGAGCAATGCGAAGCATGCAGATCTTTTTACAAGACATTCCTAGAACATTCAACAAATATGAAAGTTGCCCAAAGAACCAATCACAATCAATATTCTCCTTAGCAATTGCTACAAGTGTTAGTTGAAGTTGATGGGCGAAGCAATGAACATAATAAGCAGAAGGGGACTCATCCATAATTAGTTTCTTCAAACCATTAACATGACCCTTCGTATTACTAGCTCCATCGTACCCTTGACCACGTACCTTAGATAGGGGCAATTGATATTTGATAAGCAAGGACTGAATTGCTTCTTTAAAAGTCAATGATATAGTATCTTCAACTTGGACAAGACCTAGAAACTGTTCAACTGGTTCTCTTGTTTTATTGACAAAACGCAAACAAAGAGCCAATTGTTCTTGTAGGTATGCATCACTTGACTCATTGGCAAGAATTGCAAAACACTCATCACCAAGTTCGTCTATGATAAATTTGGTTGTTTCATGAGGACAAACATCAATGAGTTATTTCTGGATCTTATGGTCTATCATCTAACAGTTTTGTCGTGCATTCCCTAGTACCACCAGATTAACCTCTTCAAAGTTTCCTGCCAGCCATGCTAAAAGTTACCGAAAATTCTCTTTGCTGAGTGAATCCTTTATTTCATCATGACCACAAAAATCCAACCCTTGACGCAATAGAAATATTATGCACTTAAGTGACCATGTCAAGCGAGCTAGATACTTAACCATGAACTGTGCAGTGTTTGATGCAATGGATTCATGGATTGATGCCTTAGGTCTTATGAACAATCTATATTTCTCTTCAGCTTCACTATAAGCACTATCGATAGCACCAACATGCTTACGAATTCTCCTTTTCATATTCCAATTTCTAAACCCTTCATCAACAAAAGCATCTCCACTAGCAAACTTACAACTATCCTTGAATAAATAGCAAACAAAGAAATATGCAACATCTTTTTGCACGCTATACTCAATCCACTTGAATTCAGCAAACCACTTATGTTGGAAGCGGTGCATACCTCCACACATATATTGCGGAAAATTCTGCATCATCATGTTTGGTTAACATCACCCCATTGCAATGTATACTCTTCTAACTGAATCTTGGTCATTGATAGGATAGCTTGAGATAGGAGCCCTTAGTCCAGGATCATGCTCAAGGTCATAGTCATCATTGTCTTCATCACTGGATTCCAATTCATCAACTTCTATTATTGGGGGGCTCTCCTAGCTGCCGTTGCGTAGCTCTCACTGGTTCAAGTGGTATTGTGCTTGTTCCACTATCAAAGGTTTGTCCATTACCACTCTGCCCTTGGAATATCACCATCTGCATCTGGCTTTCATTGCAAGACTGAGGAACACTCTCAAGTTCAGGTTGTCTCTTCTTTGCAGTAGCTCTTTCCAAGAAAGCTCTCAAATCAGTAGTGGCACTATTCTTCCTCTTCATGTTTCAGACCTAAAATTAAAATCACATAAGTATCAATGCTACTGCTGACTGCTGTGACATACTCACATTGTCATGAATTTACAAGCATTGGCAAATTGCAATAACAAATCAACCAATTTAACAATTTCTATGCAATCCCAATTCCCAATTTTACAGACAACAAAAAATGCTCACCTATATCTTGTTGTAGTCCGAGGCTTGAATGCTTGATAGAGTGCTCCCTGCTCGGCTGCTCCCATGCTCCGGCACCAACCACCCACTGCCCAGATCGGCAGACCGCTGCCCTGCCGCTCCGTCGGCTGCTATGGCACTGCGCGCGCGGACCACCATGCGTAGTGCACCTGTGCCAAGAGCGCCGTCGTGGCGCCGCGCCTCCACCTCCATTGTCACCGACCGCCGCCAGCTCGTAGTCCAGCCTCCCCGCTGCTGTCGGCCTGGCACCGTTAGGGTCACAGTGGAGAGTGCGTTGAATCAATTGAGGAATGAGGAAGAGGAGGACTGAACAAGCAGCTCTGTGCTCTAAGAGGAGGGAGTTGGCCGACTGGGCCAATTGGGTTGTTGGGCTAGCGCAGGGTACAGGGAAGGAAGAGCGGTCCAGGACTCCAGGTGGATTGAATTTGTTTTTACTTTTTGATGCATATACATAGGATACACTATATATAAAAAAATTGCAAAAATAATGGGTATTCAGTTGCATACCCTTGAATACATGTGGGCCCGCCCCTGGTCGTCGACATCGTTGGAGAAGTCGTGGTCATCGGGCTCCAGAGCATTAGCGGGATGGTCCCACTGACCCACCACCCGTAACTTGGTAATACCGGCAATCTCGCCCTAGGGGTTGCGGATGAGGAGCGGCGTGACCTTCCGATCGTCATCGAGGAGAACAAGCGCCCGGACAACCAAGTAGTTGGCGATGTCATAGTCATGGTGCTCGTTCACCTCTCGCGGTAGCTCTTGTTGACGCAGCACACCTGGCCAAACACCCGGAATGCGGTCTCGATGCCCATCTTGTTCCAATGCTTGGGGGGAGTTGGTGGCGGCAATCTCCACCAGGTGCTAGTAGGGACACACAACGTTGAATTCCATCTCCTCATGGCAAACGAGGCTCAGCTGGAAGCCCCTAATATTGATGGGCCCCCGACGGATTGTCACCTCCTGGAAGAAGGGGTGCCTGAACACCACCATCATGGCCCCATGTGATGAGGTAGCCAGTCAAATAGGAGGATCGCCGCCACACTGCTCGAGGGAAAGGCGGATGAAGAGCCCAAGGTCGGGGCAAGCTGGCTCCACAAAACCGTAGGTGAGGCGCCTGCTGGACTCCATGTCCACGAAGGGCATGTAGACCTCGGTGATGTTGTGTTGATGAAGGGTAGCATCGGCAGGTGGTGGAGAAGCACGAGCGGGAAGGAATGGGGTGGCAGCGCACCAAGCATGGGGGTGGTGACTGGTTGTGGTGGTAGAAAAAATGGGGGTGGGGTGAAAGTGGACAGTAAAGGAGCGATTGCGTGCAAGGCGGGGGGTGGGTGAGCGAGAGTGTTGGTGAACGAGTGACGCGAGGTGTAGGCACCTGTCGATGGTGGGCGAGTGCCAAGATGCGATGTCATAGGATGGCGAGCGGGGTGTATGGCGGGGCAACGACGCTGAGCCTTTATCACCTGATAAGCGACTAGTGGTCCTCGACCAGAGCAAGCGTGAGAATGGGCCCGCCATCGAGCAGGAGATGCTTTGGTGGCCGTTGCGGAGACACGTCCGGCACCGAACGAGATCCCGGCAATCGGTGATGAGGTGATCAGTGGTAAGCACCTAAAGCACTAGGTGTGGAGAGAGGGGAATGATTGAGCATGTCAAAGCTTGTGTTCTCTTGTCGTCTTTATAGGGGTGGGAGCAGCGAAGAGTAGTGCATGAAGGTATGGTCGTGCTGCGTACAGATGTGATGGATGAAAGGAAATGGCGACGGGCGTCGTGTGCACGCCGGCCTAACTCTGACCACCGTTCGACGCGCGAAGTGACATGGCACATCTGCGCGATGAATGCACTTAGGCGTCAACGTCAGTGAACTCCCTGCAAGGTGGTTAGAGGTGGTTAGAGGCTTGAGAGATCATGTGGGGACTGTTGACATGAATAGTGCTATCATCCTACGCAGGGAGAGCATATGGGTAGAAGGGGGAGAGGAAGAGGAGTGGGGAGAGAGGGGCATCTGGGAAAGCCACCCTAATTTCGGCGGTCGGCCCATGATAATGGGATGGGCCGGCCTGGTTGCCGTGCTCAGCCGTTTGAAATTTGAATTGCCCCGCTATGATGTCAGCGCTTATGTCATGCTGGTTGGAGTTCTTCTCGCCGGCAGCCATGGCTGCGGCGAGCGAGGAGAAGAGGAGGAGGGATACTCTTCCAAGACGACATCACCCCCTAGTCATGATGAATCTATCAATGTTCCCACTAGCTACCACAGTCGAGAAAACTCCAGGACTAACCTGACGAACCTCGAAGCGGAAAGGGGGACAGAGAAACAAAAATTCAACACGTTCTTGACCTCACAAATAGAAGCAGAGTGCAAGTCCGGAGCCAGCCGTAACCAGAAGACCGCATCCTCGCTAAGCTTGGCGTTGCGAGTTGCTGAGACAACGAGGGCGTGGAAGTTCAGCAAAGCCGAGCTGCAAAAGTACACACCTGAAGCAGTAAAGGCGAGATATGGTCGCGGAGGCGTAGGCCTACGCCCCACGGCAGAGAGGTTACAAGCATCTGTGCCCGTGGTTGTGGTCTAGGAGGGCGTCCGCCATTCAGCACCAGCACACGTCGCCGAGCCTTTCTTGGAGATGGACGCCTGCTTCAGGTGGTGCCGACATGGGACCGGAACGTTGGCAGCCAGCGAGGTGAAGCAGGGGAGGATGTCGCTGAGAAGCCAAAGGAGAGACAGGAGCTTGGATGCGAGGCGGGGATACGCGACGTCGGCCCTTGGACGGAGGGGAGGAAGGGATACGCGGCGTTGGCGTATCCCTTGATTTCTTTTGAACTTTCAAAGATTATATGGTGGTCTTATTGCTGCCAAAAGATGTTGATCTCGTTTAGTGGGAAAAGGAAATAAAGGTGTAAACATTGTTCCGGCGAACGAGAGAAAACTTCATGTGGGAGCATGTTTGTAAAAGTTGGAAAAGGGAAAGGAAAATTTTGACCCTCACGCCACGGCGGGGATTTCTATATACCTTCCGTAAGGTAGATAAGCAAAAATCTTCTCTAAAACCTATATTTTAAACCTATGTACAATATTTTTTTTAACATCCATCAATATTTGTTGATATTCCTCAATATTTTTTTTAAAAATCTGACTTAATTGTTACCGACATTACGTTAGCCAACATTTTTTTACACTTTGTCTTTAACTTTTTTTTACGTACCAACATTGTTACCAACATTTCTTGACGTAGCAACATTTTTTCTTTAACTTTTTTACACTCACCAACATTATTGCTCAACAATTTTTTACGTGCACCAATTTTTTGTTTGCATTTACCAACATTTTTTTCCTTAATATTTTTTTGATATTCATCAACTTTTTAATGTAATAAATGTTGAGATGGTTCATCTAAAATGTTGAAATAGTTTGTTGGGTTGTTGTGGGCCAATTATTGGGCTAATGCTAGGTTATAGATGTTTTGTTACCTGTCTACGAGAAGACGGAAGATATAGGAAACCGGGCCACGGCCCCTATACGAATAGGCCCAGTAGACTGACTGGCCCATGCGAGCAAGAATTTAGTCTGCAAACCGATGGGCCGATGGCCCAAAGGAGAGAGTTGAATACCCATTTTGTTCAACAGGCACAGCCAGCCCCCAAATTTTTTTTCTTTTTTTGAAACGAAAGCCCCAATATTTCGGTGCAGTTTCTCTTTCCATATCAAACAATATTTGGGCAAAGATGATTCTAGCGTGAAAAAGGAAAACGCTTACTTTTGCCTTAGCTTGTGTTGGCGCGTTCTATTGTTTTATCACCAAACATAAAGATGATTTACAGTCGCATTATTTCCAAGGGAACAAGATGGTGCTACTAATATAAAAGATGCTAGTAAGATGAATTTTCTAGAAAAATGGCATCATCTTCAAAAAAAAAAGGACACGTACTCTGTTTCGAAAGCTAGCCAACTACTCGCTAGGATAAACTTATCTCGCTCTTGATCGTTTCACCAACCATTTCAGTAACAGTAAATGTCAACTTGATATGAATTTTTTGTCGACAAAAAATTAAAATGAGTTTTATCATTGAGTTGCAAACCATCACACTCCACGCCAGCCTGTCAATCATCTCCATCCATGCACTAAGATGCATCTGACACTGTGGCTGAATCAGAACCTTCTACCCCAGCAAGAATCCAGAATGATCAAAAAAAAAACGTGCAGAAAACAGGTGAGGCAGCTCACAAACGCATATACAATCTCAAGTAACATGCAACCGCCCACCTCAATTTGGAGACCATCCATGTGAGTTGGTAGTACGTGAGTGCTGTCACACAATCCAGTACAGAGAGTGAAGCAGTGAGTGAACCACACATTATTGAACAATGTCAGTAGCCCATGCATGCCCAGATCCAGATGGGCCAACAGAGACCTAAATTTAGACGGCACAGCAGCTACCCTAGCACCATACACAAGAATGCAATGGTCCATCATCAACCAACTCAATTCGTTGGGCCGTCGGATCTTCGATCGGACGGTTCTGTGAGAGGTTGAGGATGCATATGGGCACTGCATTTCGTTCTGATCGTTGTATTCATTGGCACCGAATGGTACGTACAGTGTTACTGTGCTATGGTCATGCTTGGAGGGAGTTTCTGGACCATATGTGCTTGCACATCGTGCCATGGGTCATATGGCATTGAATTAGTAGGCTGGCGCCCTGGCCCATCCTTCATTATTGTGATAGTAACCTCAGTTTGATAATTGATTGTACTTGTGTCATTGTGTGATGATCTAATATACATGCGCATGCTTTGTGATTATTTATGCATGATTTAGCATGTGGATTGTGGTGTCGTCATCGGTGGAAGTGCTCATGTATGACTGTAGAACAAGTATTTTTGGGGTTGTAAGGAGATTTTGTGATATAGGTACAGGTTCATGTATGATTTGGCTTATGGTTGATGTGGGTACACATGTAGGTGCACTTAATGCCGTTTTTCCTTTATGTGACTAACAACAAATGGTGGTGAAAGCTGTTGAGAAGGAGAATGCCGGAGTTGGAAAGCATGTCTTCTTGGCACATGCATAAACACCTATTCCCAACACCTGTCACTATTAGAGCAACTCCAAAAAATTGATTTTCCCCTTTCTTTCCTTATAGGGAATCCCCTTTCATAATTTTCTTATTTTGAAGATGAGTGCTACAGCAGGTCCCCTTTCCCATTTCTATCCCCCTGACATGTGGGACCTAGATGTCAATGAGAAAATCAATCTTCCTCCTCCTCCTCCTCCTCCTCCTCCCTCTCTCTCTCTCTCTCTCTCTCTCTCTCTCTCTCTCTCCCCTCTTCCCTGTACTCTCATGGCAGGATTGCAGCGGCGCTTGATGGGGCAGACGGTGGCAGGCGGGCAATTGGCCAGCACATGGGCGGCCAGCACACGAGCGCGACCCGCTGGCGTGCAGGTGAACGCAGTGGCGGCCAAGGCCGAGCTCACGTAATCTAGCCTTGTGGCGCACGGCGTCCAATCGTGGAGGTCCCAACTACGTCGGCACGGGAGGTAGCCCTCCGGTGGAGTTGGGCTAGGAGGCGATAGGCGCACGGGAGAGGAGGCGTCGGGCGCACAGGAGAGAGGAGCGGGAGGATAAAGGGGAAGAAAAGGGAGAGGAAAGGGAGAGGAGTATTTCCCATTTAGAAAGGGGAGAGATGAGTTGCCACCTGCCAGCAGCTTGCCGGCCAGGCAACACCATCCAATCCCAATCCCAGGAATCAAACGCTTGAGATTGCTGCCTAAGCCAGGCAGCTTTTTCAGGATCTCAAGCAAACAAGTTCTAGAGGGGACTGAGAAAAAATAAAGTGGAATGGAAAGGGGATCTATTGGAGGGAGATTTTTTCCTCCAAAATCTATTTATGGCTAAACAGTGGAAAGGGGTTTTTTTTTAAGTTGCTCTTAGGCCAACAGGCACTAGTGCCTATGCCCCACCATGTCAACCAAGTAGCCAGGCATGAGCGTGTGCTAGAGGAAAAAGTGCCAGCGTGGATAAGCACAAGTACTTGGACTATCTATGATGGCACTAATGCGGGTCAGAGTTGATACTGTTTCATGCCAACCCACTTTAAGCCTAAAAGGATTTTGAGGTACCGTAAGGGGTGAATAAGTTTTTATGAGAAAAAACAACTCCTATGAAAATTAAATCAATCAATAAATAAAATATTACAAAGATCACTCGTGAAAAAATATTATAAAAATATTTCAATACATGAATATCAATCAATAAATAAAAATATCTACATTAACATAAATAAAATAAAAGCATATAAGTATTTTAAATTAATAAATTTAAATTAAATAAGGTATTTGAAAATAATTAACATTACTAGATATATCAGTTTGAAACTAAAAATATATTTATAGGATGGTTTAATAGGTGTTTATTCTATACGAATATGATATCGGATACTAACCATTTCCATATTTATCTCGAATACAAATTCGAATCCGAATTCAGGTCATGAAAAAATGAATTCGAATAAATCCACTTTAGCTACTAAATTAAAAGTGGATGCATACGTAAGTATCCATATTTACATTTTAGTGGATACAGATATCCGATAATTTGGATATCTACACACCACTTTCCACCCCTACGGAAAAGTTAAGTGCTACTGCTATTTAGGTAACACGCAGGGGCGGATCCAGTATGTGGTTGCCACCCCCCCCCCCCCCCACACACACACACACACGCACACACAAAAAAAAATTAGCCATGGATGAAAAGGAGGAAGAAGAAAATGAGGAGGAAGAAGAGAAAGAGGGGAGGAAGGAGGAAGGAGGAAGAAGGGGAAAATAAGCCCCCTCCCTTCCAATCCTAGATCCGCCACTAGTAACACAGTGATACTTTAACCTGGGTAACACAAGAGATGTACTCGGCAGGAAATGAGAACTTTCATGGATACTATTTCCTCCGTGCCAAAAAGAATGCAACTCTCGCATCACGAGAAGTCAACTAATTTTAAATTTGACCATATTTATACAAAATTACTAATATTTATAGTATAAAATAAATATCAGTAGATTATTCATTTCATACTAAATCTATTTGGAGACGTGAATGTTAGTATTTTTTATAAATTTGATCAAATTTAAATGATTTGACTCCTCAAGAAGCGAGAGTTTGCGAGAAGTTGCATTCTTGAGGGTACTTGTATTCTTGGGAGTACCCCGCACAGAAGATCCCGGATTGGCCGCATACGGTTGGCATGACTGCGCGTGCGTAGTCCGCAGGCAGGATTTGCGCCCGCCAGTTTGCTACGCTCCAAGATCCTCACTGAAAACGTCGCAGGTCGCACCCACTCTTGTCTCCATTGCAAGAAAGGAGACGAGTCAAACAGATTAGCCCAAAGAGGTTCAGGTGATATGTTTCAAAAAAAAAAAGTTCAGATAGACAAGATTATCGTGTACAAAATGTGCTTAAGATGCCCTGGGTGATAAACCATATACCGCACTTAGGATAAGGTCCCGATCCTACGCCTATAGTCAAGAGAAAACTCTATGGCAAAGGTGGGCCACGTGGAGTTGAGATCCACATTTGGAAATCGGAAATTTTACTGGAATTTCATGAGAAACAGCTAAATTCCTAGTGATGGAGTGAAGTTTGCAGAGATTTTATCAATGCAAATCCAACGACCGGAAGTCAGAACGACCTAGTGAATTTCTAGTGTCATACTCAGAAGGTAGGTGCACTTACAACTCAAGATTTTAACAATCAATCTTAATTTACACATTATACCATATAAATTTGATATAATTGAATTTGTACGTAAGAACACTTCCATATAGCGTCAACCTTACGGTTATACACATTATATAATATATTTAAGATATCGATAATCAAAGTATGATATGAAAACCCTTAGATATCGATACAACACCTATTAACAATTTATAGCTTCGTGCAACTAATTCATTCAAACAATTGTTCGTAATCCGAGTGCCAAAATTACCAAAGTTGAGAAACGTAGATGCGTTTTCGCACGGAGTAGAACTGTAGAAGATGACTTTACGGCCACCTTCTAGAAACTGTCAACGGAGTCGAAATGCGTTGCGAATTGCATTCGTTCATGATTCCTTCATCCCACGGTCCACGGATGAGACTATTGACTGTGAAGCGGTGAACAGGAGTGAGTGACTGACTAGCGAGGAAGGAACAAAACCGGCCACCTCAGCTGACAAGCTCCCCTGTTCATCCCCCGGCCCGGCCAGAGAGGACGAAAAGGCTGCCTGCCTGCCGCCGCCGCCGCTGCTGCAGATCGCACAGCCTTTTCGCAGCCTTTCTGTCTGCAGCCTCTCTCTCTCGCCCACAGACACACTTCCACTCCCTCTCTCTCGGGCCACGCCGCCGTGTTGCAGCGTGGTGCTGCTTCTGGGAATCTTGGTGAGCAGTAGTAGGCGCTGAATCCTGAGAGAGCGAGAGGTGGAAGGGGGGTCGCATCGCATCCATCGTTTTCGCTGCAGATTTTGGCTGCGGCTCTGCCCCCCGTGCTCCGCCACCAACCCAACCCAATCCCAAGAGGTACGGCTCCTCATCTTCTTCCCCGTCTTCCTCTCGAGATCGTTCTCGATTTCTTCTCCGATTTCTCCGCCATTGCTGGTGGCTGGTTGCTGGCACTACGACGCGATCCGTGTGGTTTTCGTAAGCGGATTCCTCGGTTTAGGGGGCAAAAGAAAAAAAAAAGAGTCAGCATTTTCTCTGAATTCTTTCTACTGCCCGTCTGGGATTCTGTCTTGTTGGGAATGCTGCTTCTTGGATTCCGGAAAATGCGAAATGCGTCGCTTCCTCCCGAACAAGAGCCTTGATTTCTCCTCGATTCCTGCCCCATGTCTTCATGATTGAGCTTTTTTACTCCCCTTTGCGGTTTCTTGGTCTTCCTCCCCTGCTTGGTGGCGTTTTGGGGACGGATTTTTTCCGCTGGATTTATCTGCGCTTCTTGGTCTCAATCCCCTGTCTTTCGCCATGATTCGGTCTCTCCACCAACTCCACGTACTTTTTTCCAACTGAGTTTCGCATTGACTTGACTTGTTTGCAGCTGACACAGGCTGATGTCCTGTCCGGCGGTTCGATTCTGAGCTGAACGGAACTGGAGAGAGAAGCGCAGTACTGAATATGTTTGGTTTCTCGCGGCGCCGGGTGAAACTTGGAAGGTGAATCTTATGCCCAAAATTCTTTTATTTCATCGTGTGATGTTTCCTTTTCCTTGTCCACCTTTTGTACTCTTTTGTACCTGCTGTGCTGTGTGATGAACTGATGATGACAGGGGGAGGGGGAGCTTTTTAACCCTGAAACTTGCTTTCTTGTGTACTTGAATATTAATAAATCAATTTTGTTTGGGCACTTAAATCAGCACCTTTACCTGAACTGCTATGTTTGATACTTATCGTCTTCATGATTATCAGTACATCTTGTGAGCATTTCATTCTTTTGGTAGGCTGTTAGTTGATTTGGTTTTACTGACTACCAAACTGCTATGTTCAGAGTAGTACTGTAGAAAAAAATTGATGGGATACATTTTAAGTTCATGAAGTCATACAGCTTCCATATTCTTTTAGCATTGCATCCAATGAACGTCAAATTTCCTTGTTAAATTTTGATTCTAATCAGTCCTATTTCCACATTTGCTTCTATTGCTTTATCCTTTGTCTTGATTGTTTTAACCGTTGGGAATTTGATTTTCTTTTCCAGGTTGAAGGGTGACCAGAGTGATCCTTTGAACAGCTCCAGGAGTACTACTGGTCCTGCGAAACAGCTCAGCTTGCCCAATGTAAGCTTTTGTGACTGAAGCAATTGTATCTAGTATTGACTTTCTTGGATTTTGGGCACATCTGGACTGTTAGCTACTGGAATTTTCTTTTCAGGGGGATGATGCTGTTACGACATCAGTGAGCGGCCGTGCAGATGACCTTTCCTACCGCTGCTCTTCTGATACTTTTGATCTCGATGGTCGTTCTTTCAATATTTCTGAAAATTGGACTGTGTTGTCTACAGAGGGAGAGAAACCTATTCCTCGTTTCTATGTAATCCACTGAAAATATAACTAGAATAAGTTATATGTCTTGATAAAATTTCTATGTTTTTAATTAACACATCTATAAATTTGTTTGAACAGCATGCGGCGGCAATTGTAAGTAGCAAGATGGTAGTGTTTGGTGGTGATTCTGGTCATCACTTGTTAGATGATACAAAGGTAGTGGGATTGTTTCGATTGGAAGTCTGCACTGATTATCATGTTATTGTCAATCATTTTTTGTTAATTTACTGTTCATGTTAATTAGATACTGAATTTAGAGAAGCTTATCTGGGATCCTGCACCACCTAAAGTCCGCCCATCACCAAACGGACATTCTGCGAAGTTGCCAGCCTGTAAAGGTCATTGTCTGGTATAGTTCTTGTAAATCACTGCTGTTGTGCGGTTCTCAAAACCGAAGTTACTGATATGGTCATTCCTTCAAGAAGAAAATTTACCTGTATAACATTATCAGTTATATTTCTACTTGTCCTCTAGTATTTTTGGTATGCATTTATATTATCAGACAATGTAGCCATTGTGATATACTTTGCTGAAATTTTTACACTGGATGCTATAACTTGCACTTGACATCATCTGAGACTCGAAATTTGGAGCACTGGTTAGGGATCGATTATCCAAAGAAACAAAGGATTGTTCTGAATGATACATTGCCGTACTCACTCATTTTAACACTGTAAGAAACATTTATACATGTTGTGTGATATACAGGTTCCATGGGGAAATAGTGTCATTCTTGTCGGAGGTAAAACTGAGCCTGCTTCTGATCGTTTATCAGGTTTGCAGACGCTAAATACATATAAGTATATGATGTCTTCCTCTACCAGATAATAATTAATAACTCCGTTTCTGCTGCAGTGTGGATTTTCAATACTGAAACAGAACTTTGGTCGCATGTTGAAGCCAAGGGTGACATCCCTGTAAGTTATTTGATATTGAGAGTTATGCTTTGGCAAAATTTCATGTTAATTGACGAATTATCTTCTGGTCCTGACTTAAGGCAGCAAGAAGTGGCCACACAGTGATCAGAGCTGGTGCTACATTGATACTTTTTGGAGGTGAGGACACAAAAGGAAAGAAACGGCATGACCTTCACATGTTTGACCTGAAGTCATCAACATGGCTTCCATTGAACTATAAGTAAGTCATCCTAGAGTTTTGGCCACTAAATTTTTTGTACCAATCTATCGTTGTCCCAACTCTCAACTCTCATCATCTACATGCATCTGATTTGTTTTCAATTTGTGGTTAGATTTAATTTGCATTTTTGGGTTACTGATTAAAGATCATTGTTGTAGAGGCGCTGGGCCTTCTCCGAGATCCAATCATGTCGCTGCACTGTATGATGATAGGATCCTTCTGATATTTGGAGGCCACTCAAAATCCAAGACCCTTAATGACTTGTATTCTTTAGATTTTGAGACAGTAAGTTCGTGAGCTTCTTTTATTCAGTTCATCTCAATAAATTTTCCATGTTGCAGGCTACTTATAGTTTTCTCTTCCTAACAGATGGTATGGTCAAGAGTGAAGACTCATGGTCATCACCCATCACCCCGAGCAGGTTGCAGCGGAGCTCTGTGTGGAAATAAGTGGTACATAGCTGGTGGTGCGAGCAAGAAAAAACGTATGTCAGAAGCTCTCTACTTTGGATACAGTAACTGGAAAACGAGTTGGTGGTTTTATTAAGAAAAATGCATGTACTGTTAGGATGATGTCCTATCGCTTTTGCGATTTCTAACAAGATATTAAATTCTCAGGACACGTGGAAACCTGGGTTTTTGATATCCTACAATATAAGTGGTCTGTTTGTGTAGTACCCCCTAGTTCATCAATAACTTCAAAGAAAGTAAGTCCAATTGGTTTCTGACTCTTATTTAATTTTGATAGTGTTAAAATATTTGAGGAGTACTAAATAGTGCAAAAAAAAGTTAACCTTCATGTTTGAATTCTTGCTGATAACAATCCAAAAGATTCACTTCAAAAGCCTTCTTTCATTTCCATTGCGCAAAGTGCGGTTCTAGTGTCTCACTACTTTGTTACATTATTTCAGGGTTTCAGCATGGTTCCTTTCTACCACAGGGACAAGATTGCTCTTATTGCTTTTGGTGGGAACAAAAAGGAGCCATGCAACAAGGTTAAACAAATGAACTTCTTTTAAAGAATGAATTGTCATTTTGAAAAAATAAATAAATTGAAGTGTGGCTTCTCATGATTTTGGGATCTGAAAAAAAATTTCATTCCGTGTCTGGATCATTTATGATTTACGTTTTCCACTTCATCATGTGCAGTTAACTAAAAAAGGTTTTGAATGTCAAAGCTTCATATCAACTTGAATTGCATTGCTAACCATATGACCTTTTGCAGGTTGAAATATTAGTGGTACTGCAAAATGAGCATTCTTTTAGTTGGCGGTCAGCCCCAGAAGTAGACCGCGTGCTGTATGAGTATTCCCCAAGCAATAAGGAGCTTGTTGATCATCTCAACAAATGTGCCCCCTTGTACTCTAACAGTTCTGTCGCAAGGCATAGTCTCACTTCTGTGATAGAACACCCACCTAGAAGCGAACCCCTCTCCGAGTCATTGTTGAAGCAACCTGATTTGGGCACTTCACCCCATGGGCATTTGGATCAAGTAGAAGAGTGCAGCTTAGCTCAAAAACTGCAGAAACAGATCGATGATGACAGATATGATGATGGTGATGACTCTTCTTCCTGTCAAGAAAGCACTGTAAGTACTGCACCCACTAGTCACTTGACAAACATATTATGTGGTTCGTTGCATGATAGATTGTCTTACAGCCGAAAGGGCATCGGAGCACAAGGACTGGAGCTGGTATTCAGAATGACATGGCACAGGTAGGAACTATGGTGACTGGGGGATCAAATGTAAGAAGGATCGCTAGATGCTCTTCAGACGTGAGCCAGAGTCATCTATACAACACAAAGATAGCGGATTTGATACGAAGAAACGCCATGCTTGAAGACCAGCTTGTGGCAGCATTGGCAAGCAAAGACCAGCTGGAGAAGAGCCTATCTTCGGTCATTCACAGCAGGGAGCAGCTGGAGAAGATGCTCGCCAGCAAGGATAAGGAGGCGGAGATCTTAAAAGAGAAGATAGCAGGCCTAGAGCTGGCACAGGAAGAATCGAACAGCCTCTCAAACACTGTCCATGCTGATAATGTGCGCCTTGAGCGTGAAGTGGCGTTCCTGAAGGCCGTCACAGATGAGACCCAGAAGGCAAGGGAACTTGATATTTACTTGTAATGTTTGGTTATCTTGTTGTGGTCTGTATTTAGTTGGTTTTGTTCTCGCAGGAGCTGCATTCCACTCGCAGAGTTTTGGTAGGAGAACAATCACGCTCATTCCATCTTCAGGTAATCCATTTGAAACATATTTGACACATGCATTGAGAAGTTAAAACATACCAAAATTGTTTGTCATGCAACTCAACAAATATACCAACATGCAACTCCCTTTGCCAGGTTGAAGTGTTCCATCTCAAGCAAAGGCTGCAGATACTGGAGGGAAGATCAGGGACGCCCACTAAACAACCCCATAACATGTAGTGGTCACATCTCTACATTTGCAGACCGCAATCGTTGCGAGTCTGTAATATTGCTTTGTAAATCCTGTGTTTATGCGACAATAAGTTTCGATGTGCTACCTTGTTACATGAGTTGATATTGATATGTAATTCGCGGGGATAAGATAAAATTATAAATAGCTGATGGATTGAACGCAAGCTTTACTTGATGTTTCAAGTGCATATCGCATGACTTATACTCCTAAGGTATTACTATCATAACAGAATGACAGATAGATGGTATCTCCTTTCTCAAATCCCAGTTTAAATTAACGTTGTTTTTGCACCACGACGACACAACCTGTAATTCTGAATTTACATCTGTGTACAGTGTTCATTACCTGGACTAAATTCTAGTATTGTATCCGAAAAGGTGAAGAGAATTTTGTTGCATTATTAGGTGCTCGAGCAAATGCCCGACTACAATATCACAAACTGGTTTCAACAACCCTAACTATAAAATTGGCTTAGCTACTTGAGTAGATGCATTCAGAAAGAAGGCAAGTCAGCAATTTAATCCCATCCTCCACAAATAACTTAGAATGAAATGATGCCTTTGTCTACACATTATCCACTGTACATTTGCCATCACAACATCATGACCCAACATGAGGGCGAATTACACCTGGAGACCACAAAGTTACCCAAGCATCTATTCATCTTCTTCATCTTCATCATCGTCATCTGGTATGGCTGTGTCATCGCCTATTCCTTGCAGCAGTGTATCCGCATCTTCGCCGAGCTCTGCCAACCTTGCACTTAGCTTCTCGACCTTAGTTTGTTCCTGGCCAAGGCAGACGAGAAGATCATTCAGTTCCGCCTCGCTGTCTTTCTCAGCCTCTTCCTTGGCTTGTGCTTTGATCGCTTCCACGTCAGGATAGGGCACACTGCCTCCCTGCCGCAAGGTTTTCACCTCGGCATCCAAGCGGTAGTTGGCCTGCTCTAGGCTGTTGTACGCGTCTGATAAGCTCTTGAGGTCAGACTCCACTTTTACTGCAAGGTTTCGTTGGTTGTTAGCTTCAGCTTCAATCTGGGACTTTTCAATTTTGAGTGCCTCTATCTGTCGTTTTGCTCCCTCAAGTTCTTGTCTGAGGGCTTCGATCTGGACCCTTTCTCGGCCACTGCTAGGTTTCTGGGCTGTATCTGCAGTGTTACCGCCACCAGTTTTCACTAACTCCTCTGCTAACATTGCATTTCGAGCCAGTAACTCCTGGAAATACAATTAACAATGTCATTGCTACCTTCTTACTTTATGACCATATATTGCCAGGTAGAGCAGTGTCTAAAAGCACCAGCAACATCAGTCGATCAGTTTCAGAAATCTGTCAATCTATATGCAACTATTTATAGCCATTTAAACAAGGATATTATACAATACAAGGATGGCCACTCAAAAGTTATATTGAACACAACCATGCTCCTAAAATATTATCCAAAAAGAACTTTTTCAAATGTCAAGTTAACTTTGTTTGTAGGAACCAACTCTACCTAATTAGAATATTAAATTAAGAGTATTTTTACAACTTAGAACATAGTGAATAACCTAGTTTAAGAATCACATGCCAAAAGACCCTTCATGTTTGCTAACTGGCTCAATCTTTACTTTGGATTAATGAAATATAAACTATGTTCAGGAACCCCAAAAAGTACTTTCATTTCCTTTTTATTGCGATGCACAAGAGATTATTTCTTATCTTCAAACTTTTGAAGTATTAAGTAAATGGGAAAGTTTTTTTTTTCTGAGAGCGCACAGCAAATGGAAGCCTACCTGCATCTCATTGCACTGTTTCTCTACAAATGACTTCAATCGCTTGATATACTCTCCATCAACCTCCCCATTCTTCTGCTCCAACTCAGCAGGTAGAACTGCAGTTGCAGTTTTTGTCCGACTAAATATGTCCATTATGTTTTCTCTAATATCAGCCTCAAGCTTACTAAGGAAATTAACAAACTGTGGATCAAATATTTCTGAGAGGACAGGGTGTTGATCATCTTTATTTGTTTCATCCTCCTCAATCTCTTGGAAATCTGACATGCTATTTAAACTTGATCGAGAAAGCTCCTTGCGGTGCTGCTGCTCTGATGATGGATGTGCCAAGCTTTTTCGCAACTCATCAAACCTCAAAAAGTATGTTGTGAGGCCAATCTTTTGACTTATAGCATCTGCAACAGCAAAGGCATCACGGCCCTTCTCACGGCTAGCATTGTACAGGATGCAAGCACCTAGAACAACAGCAGCTAGTCCACGAACACAAGCAGTGTAACGTTTACTTGAAGCAAGCTCTAATACGTAGTTCAGATGCACTGCTGATTCCAAAAGGCAGTTGACAGCATTTGAACAATCAACAAGCCATACGATGAGTAGCCGAAGAATAACAGGTTGAATGTATGATTCTTCTGGGTGGCTACTTTGGTCGTTTTCTCCATCTGCAGAAGCTGCAATGGACAAACATGTAACAATGCGGTGCAGTAGCGGCTCCGTGCGTCCCAATGATGGTGTAGGTGTCTCAAGCTGGATTTGCAGTACCTGAAGAAATTTCAGCTATTACAAAACCTTCTGTCGTGTTATACAGACAAGGGATATAAAAGAAATATACATATCAGACATGCTATTGAATCTTGCCAGTTGGCATACAATTGGCAAAAACAGGCACTGACGCCCGCGAATAGTTTAGAGCAAGAAAAGTAACATGAGTAACTAGTAGTTACTTTAATATCAAGAAGAATCATAACATAGTAAGCAACAAATTTAGTAACTCTCAACAAAAGCAAGGAAGGATATCATAGTACTATGAACAACACTAGAAAAAAAAAATCATGTATCAACTTAGTCCAATATATTTTTTTTTAATATAAACAACAGTACTGAGTCACTCAATAGTAAACTTTTAGCAGTTGGGTAGTTGCCTCTCTACATACAGGTAGAATGACACTGAAAATAAAAGGTTGAAGGCTACATACACGATCCTTGCTTTGCAAGTTTTCCTTGATAATGTGAGAAAGAACGCTAGATGCTCTGCAACATGCCTGCATATTTTAGGTTCAAATGTCAGTGAAACTTGCTTACAACAAAGCTAAATAGAAACCACTTGTAGAAATTTCCTGTAAAGTCGAGTTTTTGGATTACAAGACTTCACCTCCATATCTCCATTAGCATCACTTGAAACCAGAGCTTGCAGAAGTATACTGTCATTAAATAGTAATGTAAGTCAATTTTGCAATTGATGAATGATGAGATCAATACTACAAAGAGTCACGTAAGTGCGGCAGAAGCAACAAGAGCATTGTCAGAATGGAATGACAAAATTATCTAATAGTGAAGATATATGTTACTCTACCCTTGGCCAGGCAGTAATTTATAAATATAACAAAAGGCAGCAAAGTGTAATGTTCCCTGTAATGTAAACTGCAACTTCTGTATAACCAAAAGACCAACCTTCCAAAAGGCATGTCACTAGCAGGCCCGTGCGTATCTCCTTGATTCGGGTGTGGAACAATAGTTGATGCTAATAATGCCTGGCCATTGGGATTTTTCTGTTTCACAAATGGCAAAACCACAGATTGTTATGCACTTTGTCAAGGAAACAAACATTGAAGGCCAATAGTTTAACACGAATACTAGCCAACAATTTCATGTCAAGACTTTAGAAGCACAAATTATTATAAAACTTAACAAGTATTCCTTGATTACTAATAAAACAAAAGCATACCTTGTGTTAGTCATATTTCTAGTTTGTCTATAATGTTATGTAGTCTTATGCTAAGTCTTCCATTCCCACTTTTCATATTTTATTTCTGAAAATATATGTGCTAGCAACGACTACTTGTGATCATAATATCATAAAGTGAACATTTACTTCTATGATTCCCTGCCTTCTTAGTACTTGCTATAGTTTAGACATAATTAAAGAAGTCAGACAAATATCAGAAGAATAATCACCTCACAGAAACACTTGAATACATAATCAGCAGCAACAAATTCCTGTGCTATAGAGGTCCGCAAGACTATAGACAAGATTGCATTCAGTGCAGGCTGAACATGAGGCTCTTCTCCAACTTGCTTTTTCGCAAGGGAATCAAGATTCTGAGGATTTCTCAACACCAAATTGCCAATACATCGCAGTGCCTAGAAAAAATACATGGTCAGTGCCGAACAAGGTAGCATAATTCACAAGTTGGAAAAGACAAATACATGGACCAAATAGTAAGTAGGAATGCAGTCCTAAGAGAATTACCATACAGCGGAGAGCAACAGGGGCCCACTGACTCTCAACGCCCAATAACAGAAGATGGTCCAGAATATTTTTCTATCATTAAGGGGGATCCATATGAAGCTTAGTTCCAAGTCATATAGATGTCACATAAATAATATGAAGGGACAAAAGGATACCTGAGCCAATGCAGCTTGATTGGCGTTCTTGTTAGCATCTTTACCTGATTCGCCGGATGGGCCCCCCATCAAAAGCAATTCAACAGTATTTAAAGCACCAAGAAGATTTACTGTCTAAAGAGACACAGTTTATGGCTCAAGTAAATATGTAGCTAAAGCAAACTAAGACAGAACTTGACATATAATCCAAGAAATCTATCATCAAAAATAGATAGGTGAACCATAATATAATACCTTTTGTTGAGTAAAATTAAATGCACTGCCTCTCCTGATCTTTAGTATTGATATCAATGGATCAAAGCCCATTGTCTCTTTTAAAAGCATCTGATTGTCGGCACGAAGTAAAGAAATGGTGTCAAAGAAAGATCTGAAGAGTTAAAACTTTTCAGAAAGGTTTTTGGGAAGGACGAACCTGGTTGGACGAACTGTGTCGAATTAAATTATTAAGCAATTCAAGGCAATCCTGCTCGAATAAGGAACATATTAGCACTCACTAAACTTTATATACCTATAGAAAATTAGAAATATCTCAACTGAACAAACAATGCAGCCAATTTCAGACAAACACCAATAAACAAATTTTCAAAAGGCCAATCAAGATAATGACCTGAACAACTACACCACCATCAGAATAGCCCTCCTCTCTTATAATGCTAAATATCTTCTCAAACACACCCTCAAATACAACAATTTTTTGAATTTCCTGGAAGAAAGAGAATTGATAGTCGATTTAGTTATACAAGTGTAGAGAAAATAATTAGTACCGTAACATTGAATATTAAAAAGGTTTAACCTCTGCATCCCGGGTCAGATAAGTAAGGAGCAACAGTGCTTCATTCCTTATGACCTGCAAAACATAACCAAAAATAGGAAACCATATGAGTAGCAAGATACCAAAAGGACTGGTGGTGCTTATTATTACAACAAACTTGGATCAAAAGGATAGAATAAAAAGTGCACCTCATTAGAAAGTAATACGCTGTTATCATTTACAAGATAACTGCATCTTTCAAAATACTATCCCATACTTGAGAGTCTATAACAGAATTAGCCGCAAGTAAATTAAATATTTTGCAGTATTAATGGAATGCCTGAGTGCACTAGACCTTTAGAAAAGGATATGTCAGACTAAATGACCGAATAGCATTGATTTAGGACCATTTTAGTCAGAGGCACGCAAATGATTTTTCATACAAAACAGCATACAGCCTTCCCACGGAGCTTTAGACTGTCCTAAGGCATATATACAAGGACAAATAATAAATAAAGCACATAAGGAATGTCATGAATGGCATGTGTTCTTCCAAAGAGAATGTGAGAAAAAATGTGTAGGGGAAGTTACAGATGAGACCTCACGATCCATAAGCATGTCCATTAGAACTGTTATACCACGAGGAATCAATAGAATTGCCTCCTGTAATCTGAAACACCAAAAGAAAAGCAGTTACATGGGATTCTAATGTAGTCATGGCATCTCAACAGGACACAAAAGACTTACTGGGCACCTTTTCAGCGAGTTTGTAAGTAGAGCTGTTAAAAGCTGGATTGTGTAGTATCTCACATAAAAGTCTTCCTCTGACTTCAAACCAAATAGGAGAAGTCAGGACTCAGGACACATGAAAGGTGTTGCCAGTTATATACTTTGAAGGCAAAAGATGCTAACTCACCAGTAAGCTCAAAAGAAGAGAGATATTCTCTGTTTCTCGGGAAAGCAAATCGGAGTTGACAGACGCAGGTTGAACCTCAGTCTTGGGCCCTTGTGACGTCTCAATAGGAGTCAACGCGCTCACAAAGGTCTCCAAGGCACCTCTCACAAGCTCCACATCCTCCCGGCCCTCTTTCAAAACATTGAGGAGGATAGGAAAACCTATTTTGCGAATTAGATAGAAAATGTAATCATACGCCAATCCCATCAAAACATCTAGAGAACAGATAGCTTGGCTCTAACAGAAAGGAGGTACCCATTGCTCCAAACGACATCTGTGCAGAGCGGCTCTCTGCCACGAGCGACTGCAGCTCAGTCATAGCAGACCTCCGGTCGTCGGGTATCGTGCCATTGCTTATCCGGTCAAGATATTTCTCGACGTAGCTGCACCCACAGGGCACAATGATAAGATTAACTGGCAGTATAGGTGATGTACAGCAATCAAGTGCTACTTTCACTGGGTAACAACAGCCAGCACGAGTGAAGTAAAAAAGCAAACATGGAATTTGCAACTAAACCCACCTATCTTCCTTGGACTCGGGACCCTCATTGCCGAAAACGAATTTCCCCATGCCCTGCGAAGACACACGCCAACAGAAACCGGAGGTGAGCAAGCATCAGAACGGCTCGGCCAGCCACTAGGCACCGGGAGACTGAACTTGACTGTCACTACGACAGATCATCCCGTGCAAGAACTGAAAATTGGTGGCGCGGTGGCCAGCAAGGCAGTGACTCGTCCCCGCGGCCGCCGCAGCGGGGAACAGGTCGTCGCCGGGGGCCACCCCGGGGCGGGGTTCGGTTGAGGGGGGCGCGAGGGAGGCGGACGCGCGCACCTGCATGATGTTGCCGGCGCTCCCGGCGATGCCGCGGAAGTTGATCGACCGGTCCATGGATCGCCCCTTCTTCGGCCACGGCGGCGCGCCCTGCGTGGGGTTGGGGGAGCGACGAGGCCACGAGGGAGGGAACGAAGGGAAGGAACCGCTCGGGCGGCGGCGGATCAGCTGCCGCGGGGAAGGTGCTCGGCGGGAAGGGGGAGTCGCCGCCGCCGCCGCGCGGCGGAGGAGGAGATCGGAGCGGGGCGGTGGTGGGGTCGGATGCGGCGGAGGCGAGTCGGGGCAAGCTGGCTTGGCTCGGGGGAGACGAGGCGTGACGGTCGGGTTCACGGGGGGATTGACGTCTTTGCTTAGCGGGATGACGTGGCGCCCTCGCGGTTTATGATTAGAGCAAATGGTAAATGCCTCCCTTCAAATCAAATGGTTTAATCTTTTATTTACTTTCTTACGGTTTAACAAAAATTACAAGTTTTCCTGATAGCGTTGACCGCCTGACAAGGCTCTCGCCAATCATCCGGAACTGCTTGAGTACCTAGCAATCCGATATACGGATTTGACCTCAAGAAATTTGTGCATGGGAATGAGTTTTAAAACCCATAGTTGGAGAAGGTTTAGTTTCTTCAACTTCCCTTTTCCTATCTTAAGTAGTATGTAATAAAAAAGTATAAACATACTAACGCTAATAGACGGTCTCCTGCATTGACACGTAATCTTAAGATGACTTAACAGGTTATCTTATAAATTGTCCGGTAGAGTTATATAATTTCTTAATTTGTGTATATGAAAAAAGAAATATTACGAGTTGGATGTCAACAACAACTCGTACAATGGTTGTTGAGTTGTCTCGTAGTCCTACAATTTAGCTTATGAGGTTAAAAAATCTACGTAGCACTGCACCATACGACCTACGAAGCAGCGGCGGAGGTATAGATTTGTAACATTTGATCGGATGTACTTGTTTTTGCTAAAAACGAAATAAAGAGATTAAAAAGCTCGCAAACAGGAGTAAGCCCATCATCCGGCTTTCTCGGCATAAGCTTGTGCAAAGTCGAAGAACCTGATCGGTAATCTCCTCCAGTCCTCCTTTCCGGCCATCTCGTTGATATGGCATCCGCCGCGGCCGCCCGTTCGACCGCTGCCGTAGCTGCTCGGGCAGCCGCCGCCCGTCACGTTGCTTCGGGCACTGGCCGCTCCAGTCCTCTCTTTCCTCGACGTGGGTTCGCGGCCGTCACCACCACCACCACCCTCCCAGCCGCCTGGACTCGCCCGCTGCCGTCCCACGCCGCCGCCGCCCCCATGCCGTCGGCCACCCGCCTTGTCCGGCGCGGCCTCGCGAAGATCTCCGACAACTACTTTATCACGGATCCCTGAACTACGTGCCCCTTTGCTGGGTTGACCCCGATGCTCCAGGTAACCAACCACGCCTCCTCCGCGACCTCGCTCGGCCCTGCTTTCCTCCACATCGCATCACGAACGATCTAATAATCCTTGCTGCTTGTTGTGCGCCGCCGCGCCACGGCAGTCGACCCGGCCACCCACTTCAGCCACGGCGAGGAGGACCTCGCGTCGGAGGAAGCCATGTGGGCGCTGTACGAGCGGTGGTGCGCCTTCTACGGCGTCAAGCGCAGCCGCGACGACATGCTCCGGCGGTTCGGGGCCTTCAAGGAAATGGCGCGCCGCATCCACGAGTTCAACAAGTCCGGTGCGTCCTACACCATGAAGCTCGGCGAAAGAGCCGATCTCACGGCAGAGGAGCGAGACAGGTTCTACCGGTCGAACTCTTTCTGAAGCTGGAGAAAATTCATCTTATCCTCACTAATCAGCCATTGCCATCGATCCAATGACTGATGCTAGAATAATAATCTTATGCGGTTATGTATCATCTCCATTGACTTAGCGTGTGTTTAGTTCGCTTGCCAAACGCCCTGCACGATGATGAACTATGTGCATGCTTTAGATGACTTAGCAAAATGTCAAAGATGCGCTTATTCATTTGGAAAAAAAAAATAATGACACACTACAAAATTTCCACATCTATGATTTTTAGCAGTTTCTATTGAAACTCTCAATTCTTAATTTAGGTTCGTATACTTTGAGGCTGAGGAATAATGGTGCGCTAAGGCTTTACTTGACAGCTCTTCATGGTCAGTTTGTTTTGATCTGTGGCAATATATGCATTCTGCAATGAAAACTGGCCGGTGTTGGTGCCCCCGATGCAGGGTAGTGGTAGCAATGTTGGTGCCTGGAATGAAATCATCTTTAGCATAATAAAATTAAAGGGACTGAATACCAAATTAGCCCACTTCTCATGAGTTGGTGAAGGGATGGGCTGTTGATTTTGTGACATTTGTTTGTCAAACGCGCTCAGGTTAGCCTAGACACTAGAGGTTCGTGGGAGACATTTCTAATTTTGTTTGATGATGCTTTTTTCTTTTTTGCAAAAAAAAATGTTTCATCTTGATATTTCACTTGCCAATTCAACCTTCCCCCTTCCCAGCAGAAATGCAACTTGTGAACTGAAATGTCAGTAAAAGGAATTTCAGCAGTGATCAACCAAGATGTTACCTTAAGGCACCTGGCTTATTATTGCACTTGTTTACTGTGTACAGTTGCCATGGACAATGGCACTGCATGGTCTTAACCCTGGCCCTATGTGCCTAATCATTATTACAGGTTTAGAAAATGTTCGAGTTCAAGGATCATTGGTTGATAAGGGGCTATCTGCCTAACCATTCTCCTCGAGATTTTTGCTCTTTGCAGCAGTGTTCGTTTACTACCACACTCATCATTTTCAGTGAGTTTAGGGTTAGGAAGTCGTCGGTTTCGTTGTTGTTTTGCATACAGACTGAAACATTTCAGCCCGGGCCCTAGGCTAATTCTGGGTCCACCCCTGGCATGAATGGTTGCCTAGAACTAGTTTGCATTATGCAAAAAAAGGGTGAAATATCTGGGCTGTTTTTTAGTGTGTGTGCTTTTTGTTATGCAACTGCACCAAAGGTGTTGGCGTCTGTTGACGGTGGGCGAGCGCCAAGACGCGATGTCAAAGGATGACAAGCTGGGTGTGCAGCGGGGTGGTGACGTTGAGCCTTCATCGTCCAATGAGCGACCGGTGGTCCTCGACAAGAGCGAGCACGAGAACGGGCCCACCATCGAGCAGGAGACGCTTCAGTGGCCATTGCGGAGACCCGTCCGGTGCATCCCGGCAATCGGCGATGAGGTGATTAGTAGCTAAGCGCCTGAAGCACTGGGTGTGGAGAGAGGGGAACGATTGAGCACGTCGAAGCTTGTGTTCGCTTGCCGTCTTTATAGGGGCGGGAGCAGCGGAGAGTAGTGCATGAAGGTATGGCCGTGCCATGTACAGATGAAAGGAAACGGCGACGAGCGTCGCCCGCATGCTGGCCTGACTCTCACCACCGTTCAGCGCGCGAAGCGACGCAGCACATCTGCGCGATGAATGCACTTCGGCATCGGCGTTAGTGAACTCGTTGCAATCTAGGTGGTTAGAGGCTTAAGAGATCATGTGGGGGCTATCGCCATGAATAGTGTTGTCATCCTGCGCGGGGAGAGCAGATGGGGTAGGAGGTGGAGAGGAAGAGAAGTAACTGTTGGGGGAGAGAGGGGCATCCGGGAAAGCCACCCTAGTTTCGGCGGCCGACCCATGAGAATGGGATGGGCCGGCCCGATTGATTGCCGTGCTCAGTCGTTTGAAATTTGAATTGCCCCGCTATGACGTCAGCGCTTACATCATGTTGGTCGGAGCTCTTCTCGCCGGCGGCCATGGCAGCGGCGAGCGAGGAGAAGAGAAGGGAAACTCTTCCAAGACGACATCGCCCCCTAGTCACGATGAATCTAGCGATGTTCCCACTAGCTGCCACAGTCGAGAAAACTCCAGGACTGGCATGACGAACCTCGAAGCGGAAAGGGGACAGAGAAATAAAAATTCAAAGCATTGTTGACCTCACAGATGAAAGCAGAGTGCAAGTCCGAAGCTGGCCGTAACCAAAAGACCGCATCCTCGCTAAGCTTGGCGTTGCGAGTTGCCGAGACAACGAGGGCGTGGAAGTTCAGCAAAGCCGGGTTGCAAAAGTACACACCTGGAGCAGCGGAGGCGAGAGATGGCTGTGGAGGCTAGGCCTACGCCTGGCGGTAGAGAGGTCACGAGCATTCATGCCCGTGGTTGTGGTCTGGAAGGGCATCCGCCATTCAGCACCATCACGCGTCGCCAAGCCTTTCTTGGAGACGGACGCCTGCTTCAGGTGGTGCCGACACGGGAGCGGAACGTTGGCGCCCAGCATGGTGAAGCAGGGGAGGATATCGCTGGGAAGCCGAAGGAAAGGCGGGAGCTTGGATGCGAGGTGGGGATACGCGGCGTCGGCGTATTCCTTGGACCGAGAGGGAGGAAGGGACACGCAGCGTCGACGTCTCCCTTGATTTCTTTTGAACTTTCAAAGATTATCTGGTGGTCTTATCGATGCCAAAAGATGTTGATCACGTTTAGTGGGAAAAGAAAATAAAGGTGTAAACATTGTTCTGGCAGACGAGAGAAAACTGCATGTGGGAGCATGTTCTAAAAGTAGGAAAAGGAAAAGGAAAAAATTTGACCCTCACGGGCCGGGGCTCCTTTATACCTTCCGCAAGGTAAAGCTTAATATCATATTAAGGCTATGTATAATTTTTTTAATATCCATCAATATTTGTTGACATTCATCAATATTTTTTAAAAAATCTAGCTTCATTGTTACCAACATTACGTTAGCCAATATTTTTTTTACACTTTTTCTTTAACTTCCTTTTTACGTACTACCAACATTTTTCTTTAACTTTTTTACACTCACCAATGTTATTGCTCAACAATTATTTACACGGCCACTTTTTTTTTGCATTTATCAACAGTTTTTGCTTAATATTTTGTTAGTATTCATCAAATTTTTTATGTAAAAAATGTTGAGATGGTTCATCTAAAATGTTGAGATAGTTTCTCGTCGTGGACTAATTATTGAGCTAATGCTAGGTTATAGATATTTAGTTACCTATCCACGGGAAGACGGAAGATATAGGAAACCGGGCCACGGCCCCTATACGAATAGGCCCAGTAGACTGACTGGCCCATGCGAGCAAGAATTTAGTCTGCAAACCGATGGGCCGATGGCCCAAAGGAGAGAGTTGAATACCCTTTTTGTTCAACAGGCACAGCCAGCCCCCAATTTTTTTTCTTTTTTTGAAACGAAAGCCCCAATATTTCGGTGCAGTTTCTCTTTCCATATCAAACAATATTTGGGCAAAGATGATGGTTCTAGAGTGAAAAAGGAAAACGCTTACTTTTGCCTTAGCTTGTGTTGGCGCGTTCTATTTTTTTATCACCAAACATAGAGATGATTTACAGTCGCATTATTTCCAGGGGAACAAGATGATGCTACTAATATATAAGTAAGATGAATTTTCTAGAAAAATGGCATCATCTTAAAAAAAAGAGAGGACACGTTCTCTGTTTCGAAAGCTAGCCAACTACTCGCGCTAAGATAAACATGTCTCGCTTTTGCTCGTTTCACCAACCATTTCAGTAACAGTAAACGTCAACTTGACATGAATTTTTTGTCGACCAAAAATTAAAATGAGTTTTATCATAACCTAAATTACTTGGTCAGGTGCGTGTCGAGGAGTGGTACTAATCAACCTGAAGCCCTTTCTATTGAGCACCAGGTGTCAAGTGAGCAAACTGCTACTACAACCAAGGCAAAAGGGAAGAAATCAGCTGCTGCAACCAAGGCTAAAGGAAGACAAAAAGCTGTTGCAGCTAATGCTAAAGGCAGACACAAGTTGCTGTGATGGTGTTTTCTTGTACTGATGCTGAACTTGTAATGTGGGCCTGGAGACCTTTGCTTAGTCTGGATTATGTCTCTATGTACTGCTTGTGACATCTCTTCTCAAAACTCATGTATTGTTGATGAAATATCTATGCACTGATGTTCCTTTTGTGAACTTGTTTGCTTTGTGTACATAGAGATAACATGTGACCCTGTATCAAAAAAGGGGCAAAAACGTCTTTTCGTGTACCACTTGACAGCAGCTTAATGTGAAATGGAACTGAAAACTTTCCGTTGGCAAATACGGCACGAAGTAATCTTTGGATGGCAAATCAGGAGGCGGCAGAGAAGTAAATAACGCTGAGGGGTAATGATGTGCAGTATTGTGTTCCTCCAATGCAGTTGGCCCGCTCGTCAAGTGTGGAGTCCTCGTGTTTGTGATAGAAATGTACAGTGGATAATCTGTAGAGACAAGGTGTCATTTTACTCTATCTATGGAGAATGAGAGTGAATTGTTAATTTACCTCCATGTTGGATTTCTTTCAGAGGAAATACAACTAGTTGAGCCACTTTCAGCATAGTGTGGCATTTTGTCTCAATCACGCATAATCAATTCAGAAGGCAACTTCCCGTTTATTTTTGCTCTTTCAATTCACAAGGCAGAACAAAACTTGAATCTAACCCTCTACACATGCAAATTTAAATTTGAAAGATTGTGCCAATGGGAGGCAAGCAACAATATTGCTATGTTACATAGTGCCACAGAGAATACAAGGAAAATGAAAGATATTTTCTGCACAGAACCTTTGCACTCTCTGAAACGTAGTGACAGCAAAGCCTACTATCACATAAGCACTAGCTGTATAACTGACATCCAAAGCGATGTTACAAATTCAAAAGTTGCCATGAACCAGCAAAACAACTTTGTTTGTTCAGCTCAGTTTGTGGGATTTCAAACTTTACAGCAGTCACTGCAGTAATCCAGCCTTTTCTTGGGAGGAGGCACTTCAACCTGGCAAAGGCATCATCACCAATCAGGATCCATTGTAGAATTGCATCATATGGGCACTAAATGCCACAAAATATTGCTTAAAAAGATAGAAAGAAATCAGATATCATCGTGGAACAAACTGTTTAAACATGACTTAAGAGTACTGGCGATGAGCACACAAAGCATAGAACACAGTGAATGGAAATTAGGGTGACCAAGTTCGTTTGTGTTACAGCTTTCTAGTATGCTCGTCTTAAGTCCATAGCAGGCTGAACCATTTGGACAATGCATTTTAGTTCATGGCATCTATGAGTACTGCAGGTATAAATTTGAGTTCCATTTGGAAGACCTTTAAACAAAAAAATGATGCAATCTGACTTGACCCTATACACTCTTAAGTCTCTAACCGATCCATAGAAGACCTAACCTAAATTATAAAACCAACAACAAGTAGAAATAATAGTACCATCACTATGTTGAAAGAATGTGATAGGCACCGATATAGAAAATGCAGCTTTTGTAAGAAAAATGCTAACCTTCCATCACATCAGTAAGCATCAAAGAGTGACCTTATGGAGTTCCAATGCTTGAATCAATCTGATCTGATCATGCACCTTTTATGGCTCAATCTTTCCTGTTTAGTATAATCAGAACAAAACGAAAAAATATATATTAATTTACTTTATCAGCATTTTAACTACAGATCAGGACTTCGTTCAACAGATGAAAATAGAGAAACATCGATATCATGTGCCCCGTCCCTGCCGTAGGTTGTATTGTATCAATCTATGATGTGACAGTCAATAAAATCTTCAATTGGGCAACAATGCACTGGGTATCATCTGACACTTCAAACTGTTATACCTGGAACAAACTATGAAGAGGATTGAATATCACATATAACATTGTATCATCTGGCATATTAATTTCGCTCCAACATTCTAAGCTATCTTAACAGAAAACTCATAATGGCCAGCCACTTTTAATGCCACAAAGCCCTTTATCCACAATAACTCATAAATGGAATTGTTAAACTTAGTTGATAGCTTAGATTAGTGTAAAGAAGCACTTGAATGGTTTCAACAGCATTAAAGATATACTAGTGAATAAAACTTACCATACATCTTCAACTGAACCATCACAATTAGGCGATATCTTCACCGGAAAACAAGCACTTTTTGCTATTCCAAACGCCCCGCCTTTGCTCCCAACATCACGAGCAATGAGAATAAATTTTCCCGTACCCGAGTCTTTTACGACCCAAAACTTTTTCCCTTTCGATGTTTTCCCGTATGCGGTCAAAAGGACTGAATGGTTCAACTTCCCACAACTACCCATATCATCGGCAATTCCCTAATGTGAAATAGAAATACGTTCGTTTAGATTTCAAAAATACATTTGGTGCTTACAAGATGTTGATAAACTAATCAGCTATTTGAGTTAAATATGCAATAACATTAATATCAGGATTGAATTGATTTCAGTGGAATGGCAAGTATAATCTAAAATAAGTTTTCAATATTTTCTATCTAACTACCTTCAAAATGAATGAAAATTTCTAATTGCATTTATTCTCTTGTAATATGTAGGTTAATCACTTACACCACAATAGTATTCTAGACGTTCATCGAAACATATGTCAACACAAATTGGTTGGTTTGCCGCAGCTTGTCTTAGTGAAAATTCACAATTTTTAGGCACAAATTGGTAGCCATCAATAGTGACCTTTTCAGCCTGCATAGAAACAAGAGAAAATATAAATTCAGAAGTCATAACTATGAATTAAATATTTAACTTGTTAACAGTAGGCATACATGAATTTTTTGACATGGGCCTCTCCTGCCAACATATGGATAAAGGGCCTCAGGTACTATCCCACCATTTCTACAAATGTAATCAAAGGATAGGTGTGGATATCCACGACCATAATCATAGAAACCATTACTTAGATTGTTGCGATCAAGAACTTGTTGTTCTAATAACTTAACCAATTCTCCTGTTCTTATAGCATTTATTCCCTCCGTAGCTCCAATCGCTGCATGCGCCCAGCAATCTAGAGACAAACAAGCACATATCAAGTAAAAAAGCAATATCAAATATGCATTTATTTCATAAGGCACCATATAAAAGCAGTACCTTCAAATATTTGTTTATGAGGTGCAGTTACTGCTCCCTTTTTGAACCAGTCAATCGAGTCAGGTGGAACATGTTAGATGTATATGTACAGTTGATATTTTACCTTTTCTACTATGGGGTTATATATATATATATATATATATATATATATATATATATATATATATATATATATATATATATATATATATATATATATATATATATATGGGCCTAGTGCCCCTATTATGAATACAAGTGCTATTCCTAACATGGTACGGAGCCAAACTAGGGTTAGATTTCTTCTCGATCTGCCCTAGGGTTCCTTTTTTTTTACTCGCACGTTGCACTTGCGTGTTCTTTTCTGCTAGTCTCCCACCGCTGGCTCGTCTCCCATTGCCGCCGCCCCTCCGCCCGCCTGCACCCGTGCGCTGCCGTTGCCGGATCTCCCACCTCTCGTGCGCCCGTGCGCCGACGCCGCCGGATGTAACGACCGACCCCTAAGCCTTTCCAGTTAGTTTTGATCTCAGCCCTTAAGCTTAGCCAGCTGTCTTGCTTGACCACACCTAAGTGCTCAGTTTTCCACCGGTCCCGACCCCTGAGATCCGACCCCTTTCCGCTTCGCTCCTCTCCCGACCCCGGCAAGCTCGGCCCACCGTCGGATTCTGCTGATCTTCCTCACCCGTCAGATCTATCCACAGGTGGACCCGTGAGATCTTTTTCCAGATCCCCCGCGACAGCTGCACTCGAGTTGCATGGCCGCCTCAGAGCCTTCCTGCCGCGTGGCTCGTCTTCTCCGACGCCTGCTGCTCCGTTTTGTCTCTGGCCAGCGACCGAGTGGGTTCCCGCGCCCCCTTTCCCCAATAGCAGCGGAAGCCCTCTGCACCCCTTTCTGCAGAGCCTCGTCTCCCGCGCCCATCATCACGCCACCAGATCCCGGCCCCAGAGCCCGATGTCGCCCGTCTTTTCCGTCCTTTCAGCCACAGTTGCGCCGCCCGGTCGTCGCTACACGACGATTCCTCCACCGCCAACCCCGACCGCGGCCGCGACAGTTCCTTTCCCCGCTCTGTCAGAAGCCGCCCGACAATCTGTTGTTCCGCGCTCTCCCCCGCGCCCGCGTCCGCCTGTCTTCTCACCTGAGCGCCCTCGTTTCTAGCGCCGTTAAGCCGGTCACTTCGATCAAATCTTCCGCACGACGACGCCCGCTTTCCGCCAAATCTCAACCACCAGTCTACCCGCCCCTACGCCGCCCTGACGGCAGAACGCAATGATCGCTGGCGTCACCCCGGAGTTCTGCCGCACCGCCTCCTTTGCTCAATCGCCGCCCCGGCAGAGCACTCCATTGCCTCTCCCCGGCCTTCGCGCCGCTCCCCTTCTCTCTCTCCGCGCCGTTTCCTTTCCTCTGCTCCAGCAGCTATAAAAGGAATGCCCCCGTCGCCGGAGTTTCCTCCGCCCTTGTTGCCTTCAGCTTTCTTTAGCTCCCTGCTCAAGCTCCTAGCACCACCCACCCAGCTCTTGAGGAGTTCTTCTCTCAGTTCTCTCTCAGTTTTCTCCAAGTCACCCAGCAGCTTGCTCCTCAGCGCTGTGTAAGAGCTCTCTTGTGATCCGCAAGAAGCAGCGCCGCCGCCGGAGCATTGCCAGTCTTAGCCCTTGCTTGAAGCTTTAGTCACTCCGCCCAAGTTCTCTTCTTCCCGACCCCAAGCCTTCCTTTCAGGAAGAAGGTGAGTTGCCGACCCCAAGTCCGCCTCGCCCGACCCCTCCTATCCGCCCGACCCCAGTTCCGTCTCGTCCGACCCTGTCTGTTCTGTCGACCCTTATCCGCCTCGCCCGAGGGCTTGGCTGTGATCTTTTTCTTCAACTCGAGGGTGTATGTGTAAAACTTGGAAACCTTCAGCGCTTGCGTCTGAGGATCCCAGTTATCACATCCTCTAGTTCAAGGATCAGACCACTAATTCCTTCCTACCCTCACCTTTTGTTTATCCTCAGCTCTCGAACCACCATCACCTCCTGCTCCTTGTTGCAAATTTCTGGGCTCAGGCAAGCCAGTGTTGCTGTTGAACTAACCGTCTAAGCTAACCCTTGCATTGCATTCGTGTAGAGCTGCACCTCGCCGACGGCTTCTACGAGCTTCACCCAGCGCCAGAAGAAGAAGTTGTAGCCGAGCTCCTGCCCTCCGAAGTCGAAGTCGCCCCCGAAGTCGAGCAGTTCCCGTCCTCCTTGCTTGAAGGCAAGCCCCGGTTGCATGAAAGTCCTATGTGTTTTACCAGACTTGCGCATGCCTTCTGTAACATGCTTGTGCATTTACGTATAGGAGTTGTGTGAAACCCTAGATGCATGACTAGTTATCCCAGTGATCTGAGCACTAGTTGTTGGACCGAGTAGCTGCATTGCTTAAGTAGGAGACGGTAAAAGTCGAGTGATTTCCTGTCACTCGCGAGTTATAGGAGTTGCATGTTACTCTCCTGTCAGAACTATAAGGACGACGGACGGGGCAGGGTTTTGGGTAACTCTTTGGTGGTCGGATGGTCGCCCCGTCTGTCTATGCAATCTTGCTAAGGCCCGACAGCGGTGGTGTTCGTGATCAAGTGTTTGAAAGTACTAGCCTCATACTTAGTATGGGATGAGGAAGCCTAGTATCGGATTGAACCTAGACGTGAGCGGTCGCCCCATTGTTCTTGGAACGGAGTTTCCCCTGCTGGTTGTCGCACGTGGTGGCAATGTGTGGTCACAGGACGGTAGAGGCCGGGTCTGTGGAACCTTGCACCAAAGGAAATGGGCCCGACACGGGTTAGGGGATTGATGGGGAAGGCCGACACAGGAAGCGACCTCCGGGTGCGTGGATGTCGTGAGGCTAGGTTCACCATGCATGGTTAAGGAACTCGAATCGATTCGTCTGCCTCTCACAGTTTGAGACTGCTTGATCGCTATGTCACCCTGAGTAAATAAGGAATCTGATGATGGCAATGTTGTTGTTACATCTACACCTTTTGTTGGTTCTATGAATGCTTAGAATAGGTCGCACAACCTAGACTGGTAAATGAACATAGAACCTGAGCTAAAAACTGATATAGTGTTAATTAGTGCTTTTGGCAAACAAACCCCACAGCCAAAGAGCCTTGCATGTCTAGAAGGAGGAGTAGCCCTCACTCCCATCGGTTAAGTCTTGTTGAACTTAGTAGCTCAGCCTTGTTGTGGCTTCTATTTTCAGGTGAAGTTGCTGCTTCCGACCCCTCTCTGGTTGGTGCTTGGCCGCCCCAGCTCCCGCCAGGCTGGACGGTCGAGTGGGACCCCTCCTCGGACGGCGAGGAGAGGACTCAGTGATGTTCTGGCTGGTCTCGCCCGGACATCTGACCCCGACGAAGTCTTCCGCTAGTTTTCTCTGTTGTTTTCTTGAATCTTGTAAAACTCTGATGTTGGATTTTATGACCGAACCAAATGGGTAAAACTTGTTTAACTCAGTGGGCTTGTTGTATTCTCTGTAACCGCTCACCTTTGTGTGGGTTTGCTGAACTTGATCCTGTTTAAGTGGTTAAATCGGATGGAAATCTGACGGCACTTCGCATTAACTCGGTTTAGGCGGGAGTGTCGCATGTTAGGCGACTTAACTCTGCTTAATCTAGTTAATCCGAGGTGGTTCCGCCACAGCTGGTATCAGAGCCGTGTTTAGCATTTCAGAGAACCCAATGAGCCCTAAACACTTCTTTGAAAGGATAAAAGCTGCAAGAAAGTTTTGAAAATCTCATACGATCGTTAAGGATGACTTAGTGCGAGAGGCCCTAGGGGATTTTGGGGTTGTTTCAGGTGACTAATAAGTACTTGGTTATTTGCTAACTCCTCCAGCACTTCGCCACATCTATCATACGTGTGCCGAGTTCCGCATCGCGAGTATGCGAGGGTTGATAGGGAGCTCCATTCAAAGGACCCTATCTTCGCGGTTGTTTTCGCCCACGTCTATTACACGTGCGCAGGTTCCGTATGTGTTCCCTACGAAGGTTGGTACGGTTCGATTCCAACGAACCTATCAGCACGGTTGTTTCGCCACGTTTGTCACACGTGTGCCGATTCCGCATCACGAGTATGCGAAGGGTTATACGGATCCATTCAAAGGGAGCCTATTTCCACGGTTGAGTGCTGTCCATGCAGCCTTAAACGCATGGGTGCCGTTCCTATAGTGAGCGGTAATGTTTGGGAACGCTTTCGTGGGTGCTGGCACGGAAGGTTCGTGTGTGGTGTTTTTCTGCAGGTTGCTAACCGCGTTCGTTTAAGAGACGTTACTAGAACCGACTAGTTATTATAGGGAGAGACGTATTGTTGCCTTGTCACCGGCGCTGACCGCGTAAGACCCAAGGTTGGGCAGTTGTATTTGGTTAAGAGTACGGTAGGTCGTGCATGCGGCATATCTAAAGAGGTTGTACGGTCCCTTTTCTCAGCAGCAACCCTGTCCGAAAGAGTTCTTTTGATCTAAGGATTTCTAGCTTCTCTTAGTTGCTCTCGGTGAAACCTGTCTGCTTTTCTATCCGACCCCTGATCCTTGAAGTCATCTCACGTGGTTTCGGTTTTCTTGGTTCCAGATGGCTGTTCCCGGACATGTTGTTTTTGGAGCGGACGGTACATTCCAATCAACGTGCCTGCATTTCGAGGGGTTTCCCGCGATTTTGTGGGATATGCTGAAGTGGTTTGGGTATCAGTCCCCGCCCCTGTATGCCGGACGATTATATATGGAACAGGGCATTCAGACGTGCCAGGTGCAAGCGTTGGTACCACCTCCCCTTGTACGGCCCGACTGGCCCTCTCTGGGCATAATAGCCTATGGTCTTTCTCCGGAAGATACATGGGAGTCCGCCGCCCTTCAGTTGCTCACCCAGTTCTGTCAGTTGCACCCCGTGGAGATCACGCTGGACCCGATCGGTCTTTTCCCCGTCAGGAGTCGGCTGGACCCGGCCTGGCTTGACCGCGTCGGAAACATCGAGGTGTTGGCCACCACCTGTGCTATGGTCACCATCTCCACCAACGTCCGGTGCATGGCTGCCCTCTACAGGTTGATAGAGCTTCAGGGAAGAGCCATGACCCTCTTCGCCTGTACGGCTGCATATACCCACGGTTACCTCCAGGCAGCAAGAAGAGACCTGGTAGGCCGAACTTACCAGCTGATTCAGCGTGGTATCCAGATCCACGATATGCAAGATCGGATCTCCGAGCTAGAAGGAGAAGTCGCCGACCTCGTGGACGGCATGATAGAGCTCTCGGAGGAAAAGATGGAGGTGGAAATGGAGCTAGCAGTCGCCAATGCCCACCTGGAGGAGCACCAAGCCGAGCTCGAGGATATGCATGCCCTCAACATGCAGCTCGAAGCTCAGGAGGACCCTGAGGAAGATGAGGGAGCGTCCAGCATGGACATAGAAGAAGATGTCGCCCCTTCTCCGACTCATAGTGTCCATTGGTAGCTTAAGGGTTCTCAGGGAACCTTCTTTCTTTTTGTTGTACTCCTCGGCAGCCTAGATTTTGGAAAAGCTGTAATAGGTTAGCCTTGAGTTGAGTACTCCCTGTGTTGAAACGTTGTTGTGTATAAAGTTAACCCCGGTGCATAGTTCTCTCCTCGTATGGTGTGAATGCTAGGGTTGAGTAAGTTGCGCCGTAACCCTATGCTGTTTTCGGGGAGCCTGTTCAGTTGGCCGACCCTAGTTTGCGAGCCAGAGTGCGCCGACCTTGAGGCAGTCTCCGCCTCGTCCGACCCTTTTCAAGAACGGACCGTGTCCGACCCCTTGGTTTGAGTGGATCAGATCCTAGGAGTCTGTATGTGGCATGTGTTGCCTGAAGTGAGGTACCAGGTCAAGTAGAGGTTACCTATGCCGAGAATGCGAGGAATGTGCTTCCCTACGAGGACGTGTGATGCACCACTGGCAAGAGTCGCATTAAAGGATTTAAGCTATACGTTCCATTTGTTGGAGTACACCTAAGATTATGAAATTAATGGGGCGTTAACTCTTGCAGATGGCGCACCGCACTAGGTCTAGTTCTGGACCCAGTGGTAGTGATCAGCGCCAGGATTTTCCCCCGCCCCCATCGCCATTGGAGGCAATCCTAGCTACTCAAACCGAGCTGCTAAGGCATCTGGTGCAAGGACAACACCAGCAGCCACATGGTGGAAGAGCACAGCAGCAGCCGCATATCGCGCGGTATGAGGACTTTCTGGGGACGCAGCCCCCGCTGTTCCAAAAGACGCAAGAACCGCTCGATGCTGATGCATGGGTTCGCACGATCGAATCCAAGTTCGAGCTCCTCACCGCTCCATGCCCCGATCACAACAAGGCGCGGTTTGCCGCTCAACAGCTGCGTGGCTCCGCACGGCTTTGGTGGGACCACTACCATGTCATGCTGCCGGCTGGCCACGTGGTCAGTTGGAGCGAGTTCAAGGGCCACGTGGTCAGTTGGAGCGAGTTCAAGACGGCGTTCAAGGCGCATCACATTCCCGAAGGTCTCCTGGAGCGCAAGCTCAACGAGTTTCTGGCCCTCACCCAAGGAACTCGGGATGTGCTCCATTACGCCCAAGCGTTCAATGACCTATGCCGTTATGCTGGCTATCATGCGGACACAGACAAGAAGAAGCGGGACAGATTCCGCCGAGGACTGAGCTTGGAGCTCAGGGAAAGGCTGAACCCCATCAGGGTGGATACCTACAACGAGTTGGTCAACCTGGCCATCTCTCAGGAGGACTGCATGCAAGCTCTCAAGACCGACCAGAAGCGGAAAGCCTCTGTGGCATTTCCGAGTCCACCGACTCGAAGGTTCCGAATGACTCCTCCACAAGCCCCTGGCCGACCCCAGCAGTCAAGGAATTGGATCGCCCGACCCCCGCCGGCGACAATGCCTCGTTTTCCAGGCTTCCAGCCGCAAGTGCCCCGGCCGATCCTGCCAACGCCACCTCGCCCGGCAGCCAGCAATCGTTGTTTTACCTGCGGCAATGAAGGACATTTTGCAAGGGACTGCCCCAGGAACAAGAATCAGCAGCAAGGTCAGAACCCCATGGCAGCCAGAGGAAGGAGGCCCAAGGTGCAAGTCCGACAAGGCCGACTCAACTACACCAGCTTGACCGAACTTCCCGAAGGTGCGCCAGTAATGACGGGTACTTTCCTTGTTTTAAATCAAGCGGTTGTTGTGTTGTTTGATTTAGGAGCCTCTCATAGCTTTATCGGGAGTAAGGCAAGGGAAAGATGTGGGCTAAGTGTCGGTCACACTAAGGAACCCTATGTGATCGCCACTCCTGGAGGAAGGATAACGTCGGATCAGGTCGTTATTCTTGTGCCTCTCCAGCTAGGCCCCACCCTCTTCAAGGAAAACCTTATCATCCTTGACCTAAAGGGCATAGATGTCATCCTTGGTATGGACTGGATGGCCCGACATCATGTTGTTTTAGATACATCAGCCCGATCTCTTTACATCAGCTCGCCCTCTCATGGCCGTTCTACCCTATCTTTGACCCATCCTGAGTCTCCGACTCCTTGTGCCTACCCTCTGTTGGGAGCCCGTCTAGAAGACCTCCCTGTTATCAGTAAGTACCTTGATGTGTTTCCAGAAGATTTGTCGGGTATGCCCCCTGATAGAGAAGTGGAGTTTTCCATAGAGTTGATTCCTGGCACAGCCCCGATATCTAAGAGACCCTATCGGATGCCACCCGTTGAGTTAGCCGTGTTGAAGACCCAGGTGCATGATCTGTTGGAAAAGGGCTTCATTCGACCCAGTACATCATCTTGGGGTTGCCCTGCCCTGTTTGTGAAGAAGAAAGATGGCAGTCTACGTATGTGTGTGGATTACCGACCCCTCAATGCGGTAACAGTCAAGAACAAGTACCCACTGCCACGTATTGATGTTTTGTTCGATCAGTTAGCCGGAGCAAAAGTGTTCTCCAAGATCGATCTTCGTTCTGGTTATCACCAAATAAAAATTCGACCCTGTGACATACCCAAGACAGCTTTCTCTACCAGATATGGACTGTACGAGTATCTAGTCATGTCCTTTGGACTCACCAATGCACCCGCTTATTTCATGTACCTTATGAACTCGGTGTTTATGCCTGAGCTGGACAAGTTTGTAGTGGTGTTCATTGATGACATCCTAGTGTACTCGAAGAATGAGGAAGAGCATGCCAACCATCTTCATATAGTTCTCCAACGGCTGAGAGATCACCAGCTTTATGCAAAGTTCTCCAAGTGTGAGTTTTGGTTAGATAGTGTCAAGTTTCTGGGACACATTATCTCCAAGGATGGTATCGCCGTGGATCCCAGCAAGGTACAAGAAGTCATGGAATGGAAGTCTCCTACCTCAGTACACCAGATCAGGAGTTTCCTTGGACTTGCAGGTTACTATCGGCGTTTCATACCGGATTTCTCCAAGATAGCTAAGCCGATGACCGAGTTGCTGAAGAAAGAGGTCAAATTTGTGTGGGACACCAAGTGTGAAGAGGCCTTCAAGACCCTGAAGCACTCGCTGACCACCGCCCCAGTTTTGGCTCAACCCGACCCCTCTAGGCCGTATGACGTATACTGTGACGCCTCTGACACTGGACTCGGATGTGTTCTTATGCAAGACAGCCGAGTCATTGCCTATGCCTCACGTGCGTTACGACCTCATGAACTAAGCTACCCGACACATGACCTTGAGTTAGCAGCAGTGATACATGCCTTGAAGATATGGAGGCACTACCTAATGGGAGCTCACTGCAACATCTACACCGACCACAAGAGCCTCAAGTACATCTTCACTCAAGCCGACCTCAACATGCGTCAGAGAAGATGGCTGGAGTTGATAAAGGATTATGAGTTGGAAGTGCACTATCATCCTGGCAAGGCAAATGTAGTAGCCGATGCCCTCAGTCGCAAACCCCATTGCAACTGCTTGTTGTCAACAGCTTTCACCAAAACCCTGTGTCACGAGATGGGAAAACTAAGTTTGGAAATTGTTCCTCATGGAACCCTTAGTCACATCATACTTGACTCAGTTTTAGAGGACCAAATTCGGTCAACACAAGTTAAGGATGAAGAAATAAAACGGATCATCAGTAAGATATCAGGAAAGGATAAAGGATATAAGCAATTCCGTCAGGACAAAACGGGAGGTGTGTATTATGGAAACCGACTAGTCGTACCCGCTGACCCCGAGTTGAGGAAGCAGATCCTGGATGAAGCTCATCTCTCCAAGTTCTCGATCCATCCTGGCAGCAATAAGATGTACCATGATCTTCGTCAAACCTTTTGGTGGAGTGGAATGAAACCAGAGATAGCTCGTTATGTCTCAGAATGTGACACCTGTCAACGTGTCAAGGCCAGTCATTTGAAGGTAGCAGGAACCCTGCAGCCGCTACCTATTCCCTCTTGGAAATGGGAATACATTAGCATGGACTTCATAGTTGGGTTACCCCTTACAACTCAACGGTGTGATTCCATCTGGGTTATAGTGGACCGTCTGACCAAGACGGCACATTTCCTTCCTGTTCGTACCACCTACACAGTCAAGCAATATGCAGAGTTGTACCTCGACCGTATCGTTTCCCTACATGGTGTACCCAAGACCATCATCTCTGATCGAGGAGTCTAGTTTGTGGCCCGTTTTTGGGAGCAATTACAAGCATCTATGGGCACCAAGCTCATCCGAAGCTCAACGTATCATCCCCAAACCGATGGCCAAACCGAGAGAGTCAACCAGATCCTTGAAGACATGCTAAGAGCCTGTGTCATCCACTATGATAAAAACTGGGACAAGTGTCTGCCCTTAGCAGAATTCTCCTACAATAACAGCTATCAGGCCAGTTTGAAGATGGCACCGTTTGAGGCCCTGTATGGTCGAAGATGCAGGACACCCCTGAACTGGTCCCAACCAGGAGAAAGACAGGTATATGGCCCTGACTTAGTGGCAGAAGCCGAAGAGCAAGTGAAGGTGATTCAAGCAAATCTCAAGGCCGCCCAATCCCGACAGAAGAGTTACTCCGACCGACGGAGAAGACCCCTGCAGTTCGACCTTGGTGATCACGTGTACCTTCGAATCTCCCCGACCAAAGGAGTGCAACGGTTTGGAATAAAAGGCAAGTTAGCACCCCGCTATGTTGGCCCTTATGAGATTGTGGAGATATGTGGACCCGTTGCTTACCGGATCCAACTCCCAGAGCAGCTATCAGCCATACATGATGTTTTTCATGTGTCTCAACTGAAGAAGTGTATCCGAGTTCCAGCAGAAATCATAGAGCAAGAACAACTTCAAGTAGAGCCCGACCTGACCTACGCCAAGTACCCAGATCGAGTTCTTGACCAAAAGGAAAGGCACACCCGACGCCAAGTGGTAAAGATGTACAAGATCCTCTGGAGAAACCACACCGAGGATGAAGCCACATGGGAAACGGGCGAGTATCTGAACAAGCATTTCCCAGGTTTTCTATCCCATCAAGGAGGTAAGCAAAGCACACCCCTTTTGATCCTTGAATCTCGGGACGAGATTCTTTTTAAGAGGGGTAGGCTGTAACGACCGACCCCTAAGCCTTTCTAGTTAGTTTTGATCTTAGCCCTTAAGCTTAGCCAGCTGTCTTGCTTGACCACACCTAAGTGCTCAGTTTTCCGCCGGTCCCGACCCCTGAGATCCGACCCCTTTCCGCTTCGCTCCTCTCCCGACCCCGGCAAGCTCGGCCCACCGTCGGATTCTGCTGATCTTCCTCACCCGTCAGATCTATCCACAGGTGGACCCGTGAGATCTTTTTCCAGATCCCCCGCGACAGCCGCACTCGAGTTGCATGGCCGCCTCAGAGCCTTCCTGCCGCGTGGCTCGTCTTCTCCGACGCCTGCTGCTCCGTTTTGTCTCTGGCCAGCGACCGAGTGGGTTCCCGCGCCGCCTTTCCCCAATAGCAGCGGAAGCCCTCTGCACCCCTTTCTGCAGAGCCTCATCTCCCGCGCCCATCATCACGCCACCAGATCCCGGCCCCAGAGCCCGATGTCGCCCGTCTTTTCCGTCCTTTCAGCCACAGTTGCACCGCCCGGTCGCCGCTACACGACGATTCCTCCACCGCCAACCCCGACCGCGGCCGCGACAGTTCCTTTCCCCGCTCTGTCAGAAGCCGCCCGACAATCTGTTGTTCTGCGCTCTCCCCCGCGCCCGCGTCCGCCTGTCTTCTCACCTGAGCGCCCTCGTTTCTAGCGCCGTTAAGCCGGTCACTTCGATCAAATCTTCCGCACGACGACGCCCGCTTTCCGCCAAATCTCAACCACCAGTCTACCCGCCCCTACGCTGCCCTCACGGCAGAACGCAATGATCGCTGGCGTCACCCCAGAGTTCTGCCGCACCGCCTCCTTTGCTCAATCGCCGCCCCGGCAGAGCACTCCATTGCCTCTCCCCGGCCTTCGCGCCGCTCCCCTTCTCTCTCTCCGCGCCGTTTCCTTTCCTCTGCTCCAGCAGCTATAAAAGGAATGCCCCCGTCGCCGGAGTTTCCTCCGCCCTTGTTGCCTTCAGCTTTCTTTAGCTCCCTGCTCAAGCTCCTAGCACCACCCACCCAGCTCTTGAGGAGTTCTTCTCTCAGTTCTCTCTCAGTTTTCTCCAAGTCACCCAGCAGCTTGCTCCTCAGCGCTGCGTAAGAGCTCTCTTGTGATCCGCAAGAAGCAGCGCCGCCGCCGGAGCATTGCCAGTCTTAGCCCGTGCTTGAAGCTTTAGTCACTCCGCCCAAGTTCTCTTCTTCCCGACCCCAAGCCTTCCTTTCAGGAAGAAGGTGAGTTGCCGACCCCAAGTCCGCCTCGCCCGACCCCTCCTATCCGCCCGACCCCAGTTCCGTCTCGTCCGACCCTGTCTGTTCTGTCGACCCTTATCCGCCTCGCCCAAGGGCTTGGCTGTGATCTTTTTCTTCAACTCAAGGGTGTATGTGTAAAACTTGGAAACCCTTCAGCGCTTGCGTCTGAGGATCCCAGTTATCACATCCTCTAGTTCAAGGATCAGACCACTAATTCCTTCCTACCCTCACCTTTTGTTTATCCTCAGCTCTCGAACCACCATCACCTCCTGCTCCTTGTTGCGAGTTTCTGGGCTCAGGCAAGCCAGTGTTGCTGTTGAACTAACCGTCTAAGCTAACCCTTGCATTGCATTCGTGTAGAGCTGCACCTCGCCGACGGCTTCTACGAGCTTCACCCGGCGCCAGAAGAAGAAGCTGTAGCTGAGCTCCTGCCCTCCGAAGTCGAAGTCGCCCCCGAAGTCGAGCAGTTCCCGTCCTCCTTGCTTGAAGGCAAGCCCCGGTTGCATGAAAGTCCTATGTGTTTTACCAGACTTGCGCATGCCTTCTGTAACATGCTTGTGCATTTACGTATAGGAGTTGTGTGAAACCCTAGATGCATGACTAGTTATCCCAGTGATCTGAGCACTAGTTGTTGGACCGAGTAGCTGCATTGCTTAAGTAGGAGACGGTAAAAGTCGAGTGATTTCCTGTCACTCGCGAGTTATAGGAGTTGCATGTTACTCTCCTGTCAGAACTATAAGGACGACGGACGGGGCAGGGTTTTGGGTAACTCTTTGGTGGTCGGATGGTCGCCCCGTCTGTCTATGCAATCTTGCTAAGGCCCGACAACGGTGGTGTTCGTGATCAAGTGTTTGAAAGTACTAGCCTCATACTTAGTATGGGATGAGGAAGCCTAGTACCGGATTGAACCTAGACGTGAGCGGTCGCCCCATTGTTCTTGGAACGGAGTTTCCCCTGCTGGTTGTCGCACGTGGTGGCAATGTGTGGTCACAGGACGGTAGAGGCCGGGTCTGTGGAACCTTGCACCAAAGGAAATGGGCCCGACACGGGTTAGGGGATTGATGGGGAAGGCCAACACAGGAAGCGACCTCCGGGTGCGTGGATGTCGTGAGGCTAGGTTCACCATGCATGGTTAAGGAACTCGAATCGATTCGTCTGCCTCTCACAGTTTGAGACTGCTTGATCGCTATGTCACCCTGAGTAAATAAGGAATCTGATGATGGCAATGTTGTTGTTACATCTACACCTTTTGTTGGTTCTATGAATGCTTAGAATAGGTCGCACAACCTAGACTGGTAAATGAACATAGAACCTGAGCTAAAAACTGATATAGTGTTAATTAGTGCTTTTGGCAAACAAACCCCACAGCCAAAGAGCCTTGCATGTCTAGAAGGAGGAGTAGCCCTCACTCCCATCGGTTAAGTCTTGTTGAGCTTAGTAGCTCAGCCTTGTTGTGGCTTCTGTTTTCAGGTGAAGTTGCTGCTTCCGACCCCTCTCTGGTTGGTGCTTGGCCGCCCCAGCTCCCGCCAGGCTGGACGGTCGAGTGGGACCCCTCCTCGGACGGCGAGGAGAGGACTCAGTGATGTTCTGGCTGGCCTCGCCCGGACATCCGACCCCGACGAAGTCTTCCGCTAGTTTTCTCTGTTGTTTTCTTGAATCTTGTAAAACTCTGATGTTGGATTTTATGACCGAACCAAATGGGTAAAACTTGTTTAACTCAGTGGGCTTGTTGTATTCTCTGTAACCGCTCACCTTTGTGTGGGTTTGCTGAACTCGATCCTGTTTAAGTGGTTAAATCGGATGGAAATCCGACGGCACTTCGCATTAACTCGGTTTAGGCGGGAGTGTCGCATGTTAGGCGACTTAACTCTGCTTAATCTAGTTAATCCGAGGTGGTTCCGCCACACCGGATCTCCCGCTGCCGCTCGTGCGACCTTGCGCGTCGTCCGCCGTCCGCATCGTCAGTCGGCCGCTAGGCCTCCCGCTCGTCCGCCGGATCTCCCGCCGCCATCGCCGGCTGCCTGCCCACCAGAGTCTGCTTGTCTGCGAGAGAGAAAAAGAAAAAAAAGAAAGAAAGAAAAAAACTTGCTGCCTCTATTTTTGGGGCGCCTCTGTTTTTTTGGCGCCCGTGAGGCTCTCTCTGCTCGAGGGCGCCTCCTCCGGTGAGGTTTTGTAAAAAAAAAAACCCTCTTGCACCACTGTTTCTCTGCGCTCTCGCTCTCACCGTCGTCTGTCGTTGCTTTACTTGCACTCTTGCTGTCACCATGGCTCTTTCGACTCCTTTGTCTGGTGGTGTTCCAGTGCTACAACTACGTTGTCTGGTGCTATTCAATGGCACTAATTATTGAGATTGGGTTCCTCATCTACGGATTCATATGCGCGGTCTTTGTCTTTGGGAGTTTCTAACTGGCAGGTTGCCTTGCCCACCTCATCCTACTGCTCCTACATACCCGGTGATTCCTGAGAAGCCTGTGATTCCAGAGAAGGCTACGGCTGAAGAGATGGATCGGTTGCTTGCTGCTTATGATGCGGATGTGGTGAAACTGCTTGCTGATTATGATGATGGTCATGCGTCATATGAGTCTCAGTTTACTACATATTGGACATGGGTTGATGAGGATGCTCGAGCTGCTTCTATTCTTGTTGCTAGCATGGAGGATAGGGTTTCGGCTGATATTGTTGAGCTTGACTTTGCACATCATATGTGGGCTTTTCTTCGTCAGCGTTATGAGTCCACTGGTCACTCTACTTTTCTTGCAGCCATTCATCAGGAGCAGCTTGTTCAACAGGGTAATGGTACAGTTGATGATTTCTATGCTCAGATTTCTGCTATTTGGCGTCAGCTTGACACTCTTGGTCTTCAGTTGTCACCTAGCACTTGTCAGTCCTGCCTGGGTTAGCAGCAGGCCCTTGAGCTTCGCCGCATCTACGACTTCTTGATGCCTCTTCGGGATGAGTTTGAGCCACTTCGTGCATAGTTGCTGACTTCGGCTAGTTCTGAGACACAGGAGATCATCAAGGTGCTCAGTCGCCTTGTTTCCTCTACGCCACCGGGAGCTGCGGGTTCTGTGACTCAGCCTTCTGCACCTATAGGTTTTGCTTCTGCTCCTCAGTCTTCCACTCTGGAACCACCTTCCACATCTACTCCAGGTATTTGTCCATGGATTCTTGATTCTGGTGCTTCATTTCATATGACTCCTAATTGCACCTACCTTTCTTCCATACGTTCTCCACCTGGTTCTCCCATTGTTCATACAGTCGATGGTTCTTCTCTTCCTATTGTCGGACATGGCACTCTCCTATCTAACTCTTTTCATGTTCCTGATGTTTCTTATATTCCCGATCTGACCATGCAGCTCATGTCCGCTGGCCAGCTCATTGATCTTGACTGTCGTGTTATTCTTGATCCTGATTTTTGTTATGTTCAGGATCGTCGCACGGGTCAGCTGGTTGGTACTGGCCCTCGTTGTCATGATTCTCAGCGTCTTTGGGAGCTTGACTGCTTCGTGTTCCTTCCGCTACGCCTGTCAGTCTAGTTGGCTCCGCGTTGGCTGCTTCGTCCATCTCGTCTTTTGATTAGTCGCATCATCGCTTGGGTCATCTATGTGGCTCTCATCTGTCTAGTTTGATTCGTCGTAGTCTTCTAGGGTTAGTTTCAGATCATGAGTCTTTACCTCAATGTCAGGGTTGTCGGTTGGGCAAGCAGATTCAGCTTTCCTATCATTCTAGTGAGTCTGTGTCACAGCGTCCTTTTGCTCTTGTTGTTGGGATACGAGGTAGGCTACACTAGCGCAAATCAAAATTTTCTACCGCGTAAACTAGGAAAACTGTCGTATAAGGATCACGGGATTACCACTCGACGCAATGATGTGAAAGATGTAAATTCGCGTTGATGCAGCGAAGTCGATCAACGTAGTCGTACGTAGTCGATCACGTCGACGTCCAGCAGCTCCTCAGCAGCTCGTCCATGTGCAGCAAGATCGCCCTCGTGCCGCGGCTCGTCGGCGGCTCGTCGTAGCTCGTCGGCGGCTCGTCCAAGTGCTGCAGGTGCAACACCTTCAAGGTATCCACATGTGCAGGGAGGAAGCGTCGCAAGCCGGACTGCTAGGTCCGCGAGTTGCAACAGGCGAGGGTGTGGGAGGCGCAGCAGATGTGTTTCACAAAAAGGTGCAAACCCTAGGGCGCCCCCACCCCTCTATTTATAGAGGTTCCTAACGGGCCTCTGGGTCCGAGGCCCATTAGTGCTTCTAAACCTAATCCAACTCGGATCGCATCCGAATTGGGCTTCCAGTCCCTTAAGTGTGTGACTCTATGGGTTCGGATACGTATAGACATGGCCAGAGTACTCCTACTCGGCCCAATAGTCGGTAGCGGCCTCTAGCAAGACGTGCCAACTCCTATACGCACACGAAGATCATATCAGACGAACCATCACAACATTATATAAATGCTATTCCCTTTGCCTCACGATATTTGGTCTAGCTTCATGCCGACCGCTCTTTCTCGATCCTATGATTCGGAATCCCTTTGTAGGTTAACTCTTAACCGTATGTAGCATGGCCATGCATTTTCGGATCCGATCACTCGAGGGGCCCAGAGATATCACTCTCAATCAGAGAGGGGCAAATCCCATCTTGATTGACCATGTCTCATAGCATGCTTCTTGACAAACCCGAAAGGTACCTTTATAACTACCCTGTTACGGCGTAGCGTTTGATAGCCCCTAAGTAAGTCGATCCACATCTTGAATACATGCAACAATCTCAGGTCTAAGGACAAAGTGTATATGTTGTGTAAAGAGAGAACTACTTCTCGTGTTGGGTCAGTCCTAGCACGTGTCTCCACATGTGCCCACATTATTAGTTCAACATCTCCATGTCCATGACTTGTGAAACATAGTCATCAACTAATACATGTGCTAGTGTAATATTCATGTGTGTCCTCACATGAACTCCGACTATGGACAATTTTAGAATAACCATACAAGTAAAGAGTTTCACATATAATTCACATAATTGCAAATCAATTCAAGTAGCCTTTAATGGATATTCAAGGAACACAATATAAATCATGGATACAAATGTAATATCATCATATCTATGATTGCCTCTAAGGCATACCTCCAACACTTGTTCACTCGGATGTCTAGGGTCCTGCTCCCTTTGTTTCTAAAGGGGGCCATCGATACTATATTATATTCATAGATGATTTTTCTCGTCATACATGGATTTATTTTATGAAACATCGTAGCTACAAGACTTTTACTACTATGATCCGCACTCATTTTGACACTTCTATTCATGTTTTTTGTGTTGATTCTGCAGGCGAGTATCTTTCTGTAGCTCTTAATCAGGTTCTCTCTGAGCAAGGCACTCTTACTCAATTTTCTTGTCCTGGCGCCCATGCTCCGAATGGTGTGGCCGAGCGCAAGCATCGTCATCTTCTTGAAACCGCTCGTGCTCTTATGCTTGCTTCTTCTGTTCCGCCTCATTTTTGGGCTGAGGCTGTGTCTACAGCCACTTATTTGACTAACATTCAACCTTCTTCTGCTTTTCATGGTGAGATTCCTTTTGAGCGACTTCTAAACCAGTCGCCTGACTATTCCAGTCTTCATCTCTTTGGCTGTGTGTGCTATGTGTTTCTTGCACCACATGAGCGCACGCAGCTGACTGCTCAGTCCGCTGAGTGTGTTTTTCTTAGCTATAGTTCTGAGCATAAGGGCTATCGTTGTTGGGATCCGGTTGGCCGTCGGATGCGGATTTCTCAGGATGTTGTATTCGATGAATCTCATCCTTTTTATCCTCGTCCTTCTTCTGATGTTTCCCCTACATCTTTGGTTGATCCACTATCCTTCTTAATATTACCTGATACTTCTATTGCTATCACACCTTTATCACGCCAGGTTGCTCCTCCAGTGGCTCCCCCTGTAGTCTCCTCGCCTGCTCATCGTGCTGATGTGTTCTCTTCAGAGTCTACTTCTTTGGACTGTCCTATTGTGGCTCCTGATTTTTCTGTAAAGCCACCGGTGACACATGTCTATACTCGTCGTGTTCGGTCTTCTGATGCGCCGTCTTTTTCTAATGTGCCATCCTCTTATGATGTGCCCTCTTTGTCTGATATACCATCTTCTCCTATTGAGGCCTCTCTTTCAGATGATTCCTCTCCTGAGTAGCTTTTTCGTCATAGTCATCATCTTCGTAGACGTCCTGATTATTATACTCCTTCTGCTTATGCTGCTCCTGTTCTTTCGGAGCTAGCATCTTATCGTGATGCTCTTCCTCATCCCGAATGGCAGCATGCTATGGCTGAGGAGATTGCCGCTCTTGAGCGCACTCACACGTGGGATCTTATTCCTCGTCCTGCACATGTGCGTCCTATTACATGTAAGTGGGTTGATAAGGTGAAGACCTGCTCTGATGGTTCTCTTGAGCGCTATAAGGCTCGTCTTGTTGCTCATGGTTTTCAGCAGGAGCATGGTCACGACTATGATGAGACTTTTGCTCCTATTGCTCACATGACCACTATTCGCACTCTTCTTGTTGTGGTCTCTGTTCGTGAGTGGTCCATCTCTCAGCTTGATGTTAAGAATGCCTTTAATGGTGAGCTGCGTGAGGAGGTCTATATGCAGCCGCCGCCTGGGTATTCTGTTCTTGAGGGTATAGTTTGTCGTCTTCGTCGCTCGCTTTATGGCCTAAAACAGGCTCCTCGTGCTTGGTTTCAGCGTTTTGCCTCTGTGGTCACTACTGTTGGTTTTTCTGCTAGTGCTCATGATCCTGCACTTTTTGTCCACACTTCACCATGTGGTTGGACTCTTCTCCTTCTCTATGTTGATGATATGATCATTACTGGAGCTGAACCTCAGTATATTGACTTTGTCAAGGCCCGTCTCAGTGAGTAGTTTCTTATGTCTGATCTTGGTCCTCTTCGTTTCTTTCTTGGGATTGAGGTTTCTTCTAAATCTGAGGGCTTCTATCTATCTCAAGAAAAGTATATTCAGGATCTTCTTGATCGGGCTTCTCTTACTGATCAGTGGACTATTGAGACTCCCATGGAACTTAATGTTCATCTTCGAGCCACTAGTGATGAGCCTCTTGAGGATCCCACTCGTTATCGACATATTGTTGGGAGTCTTGTTTATCTTGGTGTTACTCGTCCTGATATCTCCTATGTTGTGTATATACTGAGTCAGTTTGTTTCAGCTCCTACTCACCATCATTATAGTCATCTTCTTCGTGTCTTACGTTATCTTCGTGGGACTCTTTCACGTCGTCTATTCTTTCCACGCTCTAGCTCCTTACATCTCCAGGTATATTATGATGCTACATGGGCTAGTGATGCCTCTGATCATCGATCTCTTTCTGCATGTTGTATTTTTCTTGGTGGTTCCCTTATTGCTTGGAAGACTAAGAAGCAGGTAGCAGTTTCTTATTCGAGTGCTGAGGCTGAGTTGCATGCTATGGCGCTTGTGATGGCAGATGTGACTTGGTTACGGTGGTTGCTTGAGGATTTTGGTGTTTTAGTTTCTGTGTCGACTCCTCTTTTGTCTGACAGTACATGAGCTATCAGTATTGCTCGTGATCCGGTGAAGCATGAACTTACTAAGCATATTGGTGTGGATGTTTCTTATACACGATCACAAGTTTAGGATGTGATTATTGCTCTTCAGTATGTGCCTTCAAAGTTGCAGCTAGCTGATTTCGTTACAAAGGCACAGACCCGTGTTCAGCACATATTTTGTCTCTCCAAACTCAGTGTTCTTGACCCACCATGAGTTTGAGGGGGGGTGTTAGATGTATATATACTGTTGATATTTTACCTTTTCTATTAGGGGGTTTTGTGTATATTTTCCCCTCCCTGTACCTGTATATATATGGGCCTAGTGCCCCTATTATGAATACAAGTGCTATTCCTAACATAATATAACCTCTATACATGAAGCCTTGGATGCGACTATTAGGGAAACTCTCATTATAGCAACAATCATCACAAACTAGCATGTCAATGAATAAGTTTCAGTCAAAATTGCATATAACTGATAAATACAGTTGAATCTCAAAGTCCCAAGTAAGTCAAAAGCTTGAGGTTTAGTCATGAGCTCCTTCTTTTTCAAAAATAATATAATAGTGTAGAACCTCCATTCTTAATCCAATGACACAATATGACTTGTAGAAATAAGCCGATGAACGTAAACTATAAGAAGTTCATTCACAAAGACATGTTCGCTATCCATATTTTCATGACTTTCTTCTCTTTCACAATAATAACCCAATCAGATATGAGTGCCTATTAGAAGAAACCACATTCTCAATCCAACAACAACTGATAACATAACTGTACAAATTATTCTCATGTTGATCCACACATCACCCATCCAACTCATTTGGAATAAATCACATTTTCAATCCAATGACAACAAACCACATAACTAGATAAATTATTCCCATGTCGATCCACACATCACCCATCCAATTCCCTTGGAAGAAATCACATTCTTAATCCAAGGATGACTGACGGCATAACTGGACAAATTATACCCATGTTGATCCACACATCACCCATCCAATTCCCTTGGAAGAAACCGCATTATTAATCCAATGATGACTGACGACATAACTAGACAAATTATTCCCATGTTGATCCAGACATGACCCATCCAACTCCTTTGGAATAAACCACATTCTCAATCCAACGACAACAAACGACATAACTGGATAAATTATTCCCGTGTTGATCCGCACATCACCCATCCAATTCCTTTGGAAGAAACCACATTATTAATCCAATGATGACTGGACAAATTATTCCTATGTTGATCAACACATCACCCATCCAATTCTCTTGGAAGAAATCGTATTATTAATCCAATGATGACTGATAGCATAACTGGACAAATTATTTATATGTTGATCCAGACATAACCCATCCAGTTCCCCAGTAGTGCCCCCCTCACGAGAATTTTGATCGGGGTACCTGTACTGAATGGGCGCGCGCGGAGGCGAGGGAGGGCATGAAGGAGCTTGGACGAGCAAGCAGAAGTCACAGCAGTCCCTCCGCATCGAGCGGGCGATAGAGCTAACCGAATTCCTGTGCAAGCAATCTCGGAGAGAAACCTCATCTCCTGCAATGCACAACCGTGCGACGAATCACAACCGAAAACGAGAAATCAAAAGCGGTTGAACATCCCAGAAAAGATCATCGGAGCAAGAAAGCGTCAAACCTTGGAACGGTGGAGGAGGAGCAAGACGAGGTGGATGGAGCGGCGAACGGGTGCGTCGCGCTAGCTTCACCCGCACTTCCCGGCCGGTCCCAGGTGGACGGAGTTGCTGCCCCAGCCGTGCGGCACCCCACGTGGCTCGCCACTGCAGCCTCCCACCGTCCCGTGGTCCCGCCTCCCGAGTAGTTGGCTCTGCCGGCTCCCGCGTCGGCTCGAGCGAGCCAATTGGCTTGAGGGAGAGGGGGAGCGGGGGCGGCTGGGCAAGGACGTGAAGCGATTTGGGAATGGCGGAGGCAGACGATCGCCGGCTTATAGGGGAAGGAGGGAGGGGGCCTGCTAGCCTTCAGTTTTCTTTCAGACGTCGGTTCGCGACTTCGCGTGGCCTGGGCCCGGCTTGGCTTTGGGCTTTTGCTGACTGGCTCAGTCAACATGTTTAGCGCTGGCTGGTTTGTTTAGCGCTGGCTGGTTTTCTTACGTAAAGGAACCTACATCTTCAATAGGGATTTTTTGTAACGAGTTTCAATTGTTAAATATTAATGTTGCAACTATTATTTCTGCATGTTTAACAATGAATGTTGCATAAAACATAGTGTTCATGTTGCGGCGGGAATGTTCTATCCCGGAGTCAAACGACGTAGTCATTTTTTCACATATTTTTTTAATATTGCAACTATAGATTTTTGATGTTGCAGATGTTTTGTTTCGATATTGCAACGGAGTGTCTGATGGAAAAATTCATACCGGACATCTGGGCACTAGCAATGCCATTTTGATAAATTTCAAGAGCATTTAATATGACCGAAGGGGAAGCTCCTGCATGTTTTTTATAATTTTTTTTATTTCAGACTCATTTACTTCACTCGGAGTCGAATCCGGACCTGCTGGGTGCTACTCAGTTGTTATAGGCCTTGTTTAGTTCACCCCCAAATCCCAACTCTGGCACTATGTAAAAAGAAGATTCCCCATCACATCAAACTTGCGGTACATGCATGGAGTACTGAATGTAGACGAAATCAAAAACTAATTGCACAGTTTTGTTGTACTTTGCGAGACAAATCTTTTGAGCCTAATGAGTCAATATTTGGACAATAATTCACAAATACAAACGAAAACGCTACAGTGTTGCTACAGTAATTTGGGCACTCCAAAGCAAGTCCATAATATCACAAAGTATTTACCCCACCGTTTCATGGCACCGTGGCAATAGAGCAATATTTTATTATCATAATATCAACGTTATATAAAGGAAATAGAGATACATTAAAAAATGATAGGTCTTTTAAAATTTACTTTCGCCTCCATCTAGCTCATGTGCCAAATGCTAGGACGGGCAAGAACTCAAATCAAATATAATTGTAACGGTTGCTACAAGTGTTTTAGACTACTGTAGCTGCACAGCACTGTAGCCTAATGTTCGGCTGTACAACACTGCAGCTGCTGCTGCCCGTGTTTTAGCCTACTGTAGCAGCTGCAGCAGCTAACCGGAAGTAGCACAATCAAACACGCTAGCAGTAGCGGTTCCCACGTCCATCCATTTACCCGATGAACGGATCAAATGACTACATAGAGTCGAACAATGAGAATACATCAGGTGAACGATTACTGCGCTCTACGGTGACGCACAGTGCATTCTCATCCAGTAGGCAGATTCCCGAGACACACCAGACCAAATTGCTTAGGTGGGTTATGCACTTGTCATAGAAAAACTTAAATGAAACTAATCACGTTGGAAAAAAAATCACATGGCAAAAAATGGCTTCTCTCGAGTTGCCCCCTAGTCTCTAGATTATAATGGGGGTAATTCCATTTAGAAGAAAGTTGTTATCCATGGCTTTTTATTGGTCCAAACTACTTGCATTTTGAAATCTTGTATTTGAAGTTCAAGACCTGAAGGGTGAGGATGTAAATCTCTTACACTTGCAATATATAAAAAAAGTCTACTATCTCTATTCAACATCCTCAAGATTCCCAATTGAAAGTTGAAATTCATAGATGGAAAGCTCTCCTAACATCTAACGAAAAGTAACATATTTTTTAATTGGCTTAGTTATATATTAGCCTAGAGTTGCAGATGGTGTTAATGTCTCACGACTATATGAAATGAGTATGGAGTGGAACATATATAGATGCTAAAGATTGCATTTCACCTAGTACCCATCCAGATTTGAGTTCGTATTTAGTCCCCAAATAAAATGTATGTTGACCACCTTAGATAATTCCGAAATCTAGAATATTTTTTTTATCTAACACTTCACTATTTTTCCACCCCATAGATCTAAGACGAATTCACAGGATCATTGTTTTAAAGGCGATAAGGCGACCTTGGAAATCTGTGCACGCCTTGTCGCCTATGCGAAAAGACGGCCGATTTCCCAAGATGGGCAGGACCCCTGAACGCCTAGACGACGCCTTTGAAATAATGCCCATGATCACTTGAATCAGGGGAACTTCTTGAGAAAAAGAGAATAATTACGCAATACCCGAGTGTTTTTGAGATTTCCAATACTTTCAACCATCCAACATTATGATCTATGCTAGATTAGATCTAAATTTATGCTAAGAAAATAAAATATGATGTTAGCGAAGGTTCTGCCAACTATTTTTACACAGCACCTTTTCTAAAAAAAGTTACATGGAAATTAATTGTTAGTTTCAATGTAAACTAGCTCTAACAAAATAATAAAAATTTTCATTTGTTGGTACGCTATAAAACACTTAAGTTTTTCTTACCACTATAATCACCATCATAACAAATCTTAACACAAACACGAACCACTAAAAATTATTTTTGAAGAATTGAACCACTAAAATTTATATGTTGGAGTCTTCTAAAGCATGAAATGAAATTTGAACGAAATTGAATGGAACGAAAACGATGTACTAGCCATCAAGAGAAGAGCACGGAAATGACTTCTCCCTACGCTACTCGCTACGGGCCGGAAACCCAACACGTCGCGCACAAAACCGCCGACCAAAGCTCGCGCACACGCGGCGGCCGCCTCGCGAACCCACCCGCCGCGCCCTCTCTCCCATTCCCCACTCCCCCGTTCGCCGGCGGCGGCGGCGGCCGGAGGCCCGAAGGCGCATGGGCCAGGCTCTGCGCCGCGCCTCGGGCCGCGTGAGGCCCCCTCCTGCGCCCTCGCCCCCGGCGAGGCCCCCTCCCCCGCCTCCGCCGCGGGCACCGCCGCCGGCCGCTGGCGGCGCGCCGCAGGACCGGGTCGACACACCCACCAATGGCGGTAAGAAAGCTTCTGCTACTCCTGGTTTCTCCCCTCTAGGCACTAGCTTGCTCGCCCGTGTTAGATCACGTGACGGAGCAACGCCCTGCTACTGGTCGTCGACGCGGCGCTGCTAGCGCCCGGACGTCGGATGGGAAACATCTCATCAGACTTTCCGTTGCAACATCAAAATACAACATGTGCAAAAAAAAAAATATATAGTTGCAACATTGGGAAAAAAAATAAATATGCCGTTCGATTCTGGGATAAAGAACTCCTGCCGCAACCTGAACACTGTGGGGTGTTTGGATCCGTCCATGTCACATCGAATTCGGAGGCTAATTAGGAGAACTAAACATGAGTTAATTATAAAACTAATTACGCAGACAGAGGCTAATTCATGAAACGAATCTATTAAGCCTAATTAATTCATGATTAGCACATGTTTACTGTAGCATCACATTGTCAAATCATGAACTAATTAGGCTTAATAGATTCGTCTCGCGAATTAGCCTCCATCTGTGCAATTGGTTTTGTAATTAGTCTATGTTTAATACTCCTAATTAGTATCTAAACATTCGATGTGACAGGGACTAAACTTTAGTCCTGGAAACTAAACGGAGCCTATGTTTCATGCAACGTTCACTGTGAAACATGCAAAAACAATAGTTGCAACATCGATGCTTAACTATTGCAACATATGTTGGAGCATCCGATTTTTCTTCTCCGTCCGGACGCCTGTGTCTTAGCATTACCGTTTTGCCTAGGTTCCTGGTTCACTGAAGCCTGCATTTCCTTAGGTTAGTAAGTCTTGACAGTATGATGTGGTTGTGGATTGAAGTCTACTTGATAAATTGAGGACCGAGAGTGGGTTGCTATGGCGATTTTGATTGCTTATGACTTACAAGCTAGCGCTTGATTCTGGACCCTTTTTTTGTCTTGTCTTGTGTCAAGGTCCTTAATCAGATTGGAGAAATGTATGCCGGTAATTAGAACAGGAACCGGTATCTTGGTCCATGGTGGGTGCTTGGATATTATGTTAATGTTCAATTGGAATGTGATATGTTTAAGTAGGTAGCGTAAACACTTCACTGAACCTAGTGTGACTCTATTAAGTTGAGTTATGTTGAATTTACAGCTGCGAATTACTAGTGGTTACAAATAGTTTTCAAAATTGAACTTTTGGCCAGAGTTATCACATCATACTAGTATTTTAGAGGATGGAAAGGTATGATAGTTTGTTGTGTGAGTTTGTTTACTGGGTACAGCACAACTCATGCAGTCCCTCTAGATTTTGGCTTAATGAGATGCTGGTGCTGGAGATTCTAGTGTTCCATCAGAATTCTATGCAACTGTTTGTTCGCAACCTTATTGCTTAATGAATTTGATAAGTTGCTGAGTTTGATGTCTTCTGTTGGTCTAACCAACTTCTAGGTTAGTAAACCATTTATCTGTAGGGGGCAAAGCACCTCTACCTGAACCATAGTCTGCATCATTATATATCATTGGGTTCAATTCAATTATGGTGCTACCCACAAATGCTCAAAAGCTCTCATGAAGTAATTGTTGTTTAATTCGGTAGTTTGTGAGGCCACATATGAAATTCTTGATGGGAAGTTGAGCTTTTCCCCAAAATAACACATTCATCTGTAAATGACACTACAGCTCTCTGTGAACTGTAGCTTGTTTTAAAACCTTGAATCAGTTAGGGTCTGCTGATTCCATCCTTGGTACTTGAAGCCCCACAAATATGTAAATCCTTTCTTATTTGATTTTCAAAGTGTCCTCAGGCACCCTAGATGGCCTAGATTACACTGTGTCATATCCATGCCTATTGTAAAGGTGAGCCTACCCTCTCCAACACAGCAGTCCTGTGTGTTCTTCCCTGCAATACAAGTGTTGACATTATTTCATTCAGTCCAGTGCTGAACCTTGCTAGGTACGGATACTAGTGTCAATGTGTTATCAAAGAAAGGAAGAGCACTAAGTAGTTCAGAGTAGACAAGAACTGACATCTCTTTTTTTTTTTAGCGAGGACAAGAACTAACATCTATCTGATCTGCACTCCAGAATATTTTAAACTGATTTGAGCAAGCAGTATTATCATAAGAAATAGGCATCAAACACCTTCTAATGTTCTTGGACATGGTCACTAGTGCCAAACTAGCCGGTAGTCAAGAAGATAAACTTTGAGATTTGATATAGTGTTTTTATGGCATTTGATTCTCTGAGTTGATGCTTTGAAGAAGGTCATTGCCCTTTTGGATTCAAATCTACTGCACTAAAACATTTGTGTGGGTGATTGGGTATGAGTTTTAACTAATCCCATTTGGGTTGTCTTTGGATAACGCTTATTTTAGTAGCTAAACTAAGCCTTCATGTATCCTTTTTTTCAGCATGACATGATTCAATGTTAATTGCAAATAAAATCTGCAATGTAACCTTTTTTTGGAATCTTCTAAAGCACATGTTTACTGGTTTCATAAGTCAGATTGTTGTGGTCTAGTTTTTTATTCACCAGTCTGTAATTTTTTGAAGTGTAATGCAGATGTCACAGTGCCAACAAAAAATGCCCATGCTGTACTTGAGGAACGTGATCCAAGTTACGACGAGATGCTTAAGCACATGGTTGGGAGAATCACTACTAAGCCTGGAGGAAAACCAGAAATGGGTAATGTAAGTCTTCTTACTCCAAAATGCTCTCCTTTGGTAATAAGATGCTGGAGGAAGGAATGCTTGCAACCATGATATATCTGAATTTTGAAAACTCTCATATTCCTTCTTAGATACTGATGTAGTAAGTATGTACTCTTCTTGGCTACCATTATATGGGATAAAAGATGGCGATAGATTACTTTGTTCTACAAATGTTCGAATTGATATGAATTGAATTGGCTGGGTCTCCACCTACACTAAACCCTCATTTCAGGGGAAACTTTGGTAACAGAGGTTGCTATGTTGCAGGCTTCCGTTGTACAGCGGTACGACAGGCCGCTCCCAAAGGTGAGAACATCGAAGGCTGAACCTGGGCAAAGCGGGAGCAGGCAGCTACCATCAGGAGCGCTGAATGTCCAGCACATCCAGGAGATCATCCAACTGTACCAAGGCAAGTCCAGCACCCACCACGGCCCGATGAGCGTGGACGACATCGCCTCAAAGTTCAGAGTCGAGGCCTCCGTCGTCCGGAACATCGTGCAGTCTGTCTCGTTGCCCCAGGACGAAACCCCCAAGAAGAAAGAGGAGTACTGAGAGTCCGTGTGACCCTGCGGCTGACACTAAGCCCTGTTCTCTGTTCTCAAGTTCGTAGTGCCTTTTAGGATTTTGTTTGTTGTTGTTGTTGCTGCCCCCTCTCCTGCTGGCTGCTGAGATGAGACGATGGAAATCGAAAATACGCGTGTTTCCGTACCTGAATAAAGATGACCGTCTGCGTTTTTTTTTACCCGACGGGCTTGTCATGCTTATGAGTTATGATGGATATGAACGTCTTTGAAAAGTGTGCTCTGGAGAACAGTGTGAACAGTCAAAAGCATACAAATCTAACGATGACTTGATGCTTTGCTTTCACATCCCTTGTGAGATGGTTGCTTTTAGCTTCTTCTTTTTATAAAAAAAATATGCAGCTGCTGTACAGGTGGATCAAACCATATTGACATGGCAAGGCAACTGTCGAACATACTACATGGCACATAAGCTGCTCTGGTGCCGTTGTGGCGTTGGTCCTAATCTTCAAGTTGCAATTGCAATCCTGCCAGAACAATTTGGTCAGCAACATCCACTACTGGTTGCAGCAACACGGCAGGACTTGTTTGCTCGTACAAGTTAGCTAGCAAGGCCTAAAGGTACAGTTGGATTAGTTGGCATTCGGGTTACCCGAAAAATTTGGGTCGGGTAAATCGGGTTTTTTTAACTGACACCCGAACTTTGCCCCTGAACAAATAAGAACCCGACTTTTTGGATACCTGATAATTCGGGTTCGAGGTTCCCCGATATACCCGACATACACTAAAGGGAGGAGATTAGAGCGACGATTTGCTGACTTCTGCTGCCGGCCTGCCACCATGTGGTGCTTCTCATCCTAAGCTTCTCGGCGTGACCTGTTCCCATCCTCTGTTGGAGTAATTGATTTGGAGTGGCTCGGATTAAAGAAGCTTGAGGAGGAGGGAACTGGATCAAAGCAACTAACGCACGCAATCCATTCTTCATTCTTGCAAAGCCGGGGAGGGAGGTGGAGAGGAGCTAGGCCATTCGGGTACCGTGGGCAAAAACCGGAATTACCCACAATATATTCGGGTTTCCAGAATTGGCACCCGAAGGTTAATTCGGGTTTCCCAAATTCCGGGTACTTCGGGTTCGGGTTTTTCGGATTCGGATTCGAGTATCGGGTTTTGTGCCCACCCCTCAGTTCGATGCAGAACGGCCTGAAGAAATCCCAACTCATTTCCGGCTGATCCGTGCCCGCACGAATCTCCACGCACGCCGCTCGAAGTCGCCTCCCATTTCGCGGGTCGCCGGCGCGCTGCACGAGCGAGCCCCCGCTTCCAGATCTCGGGCCTTCCGCCCCGGCCCTCCGGCTTGGCTCCGCCGGATCCAGAACCTTCTAGAACCCTGCGCAACGTCCTCCTCCTCCCCTCCGTCCGGATCTCGACGACACCTGGTGGGCGCGGCGCCGGGCGGCGAGATGGCGGTGAGTGAACCCCCTCGTGGAGGATTTGGTAGTGGATAATTAATCCGCTTTCAGCTTCTGGTCCGGTGTTTCTGGCGTCGCGGCTGCGGCGGCCGTCCGAGCTTTAGCGGCACAGAGGCACCACCATTCGGGAATCGTTGCTAGGTGCTAATGTCCGTGCACAAACTAGATGTTTTAAGCTCTTAAATCTTGGCATCTCCCGGGGCTCGTTTTCCCCTTTTCAGTCTGTTGTTGCTTGTCGATCAGCGTCTGTACCGTCTCATGATTGTGGTAGGCTCTGACAATGCTGTACATGAAGGTGCTGGTGCTTATTAGGACTACTTCGATGTGTGATCATAACTGCTTTTTAAGCTAACTGAATTGCTTATCGCGTTATCTTTTTTGTTTAACCTTGTTAGACTGTACAAGGACCAATGGCCATTGGGTCAGCTAGCCACAATGGCATCGCCCCTGAGGAGCCTAAAGTTGTCGTGGCGGAGAACGGGAAGGCTGTCGATGTTCAGGAGAAGGAAATTAGCATGGAAGGCTTCTGCTCCATAAGTGCCTACGATCAGTGGACGCCGCTCTCTGTCTCCGGACAGCTTCCGAGGCCGCGCTACAAGGTCCTCTTTGGTTTTGTTGGCTGCCTGATTGCACTTGCGCGTCTCGTGGACCTGTTGTGCCTTATTGATTCTGATGCATTTGTCTGTGGTGATCGCAGCATGGAGCTGTTGTGATTCAGCAGAAGATGTACGTCTTTGGTGGCAATCACAATGGCCGCTACCTTGGCGACACTCAGGTAGATTGGTCATCTTGTTTTGTAGTAGATTGTGCCTTTAAATGTTGTATTTTTGGTAGTTGCATTTAAGGTTCAAACAACTTGAATTGAGATGTTATAGAATCATCACCTCATTGGTATCAATCTTACTTACAACGGCATTGGTCTTCATACTGGAACCCTTGAATGATCATAGGTTCTGGATTTGAAAAGTTTGTCATGGTCAATGCTGGAAGCTAAATCAGAATCAGCTGAAGCAGTCTCATTTGCTGCATGTGCTGGTCATTCACTGGTAACCACCAAATGCTCTTTACACGTGAATTGAGTGAAATTGGCCATTTTTTCCCTATTGGTTAGCTTATAACTGTATAGTGTATTTGCATCTGGCTTTGCTATCTTCCAGATTCCATGGGGAAATAAGATCCTATGTCTTGCAGGACATAGCAGGGAACCTACAGAAAGTCTCAGTGGTTAGGATAATATGTTTCTTTTCTAACTACTCATTTCTCAGTGTATTCGTTCCTATTTCAGTATTGCTTATGCAATGTATTTGTGACAGTTAAAGAGTTTGATCCACAAACCTGCACTTGGTCTTCCCTGCGTACTTATGGAAGCTCACCGGTATGATTATTCTGTTTGTATTTTATCATCAGAAAAGCTTCTACAGTATTTACACATTCTACCTTACCTAAAATTTGCTTGATTTATTTTCCAAATCTGTGCTGACAATTTTCTATTTACTTTAGAGCTCACGTGGTGGTCAATCAGTGACTCTTGTTGGCGACACTTTGGTTGTGTTTGGCGGGGAAGGTCATGGGAGATCACTTCTGAATGATCTGCACATTCTTGACCTTGAGACCATGACTTGGGATGAATTTGAGACCACGTAAGTTCTATGAAGAAAATTTGTTCAGTTGGCTAACTGACATTAGTAATTTTTTTGGTACAAATGATTGTATTTTTATGTTCTGGGTCTGGGTCCCTACTGGATAGGAATGGTCCTCCTTCCTGTTAATGTTGAACTGGTTTCTTATAACTGTGGAGATCCAAACTTGAAAGTGACATGAGAATGATGCATATTTAGCTTGCAGTTGGTAATTACACTTGGTCTAGGACATGCGATGAAACTTGTATTATACTTGCTCTGCTTTGATGTGCAGGATCAATATCTGACTGTTTTAAAACTATGCTGTTGCTCTTCAGAGGCACTCCCCCTTCTCCAAGATCAGAGCATGCTGCTGCTTGCTTTGCAGAGCGATATCTTCTGATATTTGGTGGGGGGTCTCATTCTACATGTTTCAGTGACCTACATCTCCTTGACACACAGACAGTGAGAATTGATTCTTTTCTCTAAAGATGGTATGTGATCCTTTTGGGAGTCTAAATCAATCACTTTGTTGTTTCAGATGGAATGGTCAAGACCAGAGCAGCAAGGCGTTACTCCAGAACCAAGAGCAGGGCATGCAGGTGTAACTATTGGAGAATATTGGTTTATTACCGGTGGTGGAAATAGTAGGAAAGGTAACATTGAGATATCTCACATGTTTGTTACATTTATGAGTTATGAGACAAATGTGCCTTCTTTTGTACATCGTCCACTTTCTTTGGTTTAGACATCAAGCATTTTCTGATGAATCTGCCTAGCTGTCTATCTTTTGTATGCCAAATCATCTTCTTTTCTCTATTCTCTTGGAGCTGCTCTTTGAATAATATCATTTAACTTTCTAAAAGTATCATACAATAGTTCCAAGCTCACGTGCTTCTAATTCACTTCAGGTGTCACAGATACTCTTGTACTTAACATGTCTACTTATGAATGGTCAGTTGTCACTGGCCTTGAGGCCCGTGCACCCCCTACAAGTGAGGTGAGCTCATTTATATTCTGAGTACTCTATCCACTTGAAAAAAAGTTAGTATTTTGGGTTGAGGAAAAAACTTCCTTCGGGCTGCAAAGTTGAAATTGCAAACTAGTCAATGTTGCCATATATGGATTTAAGGATCTCATAATGGTAAAGGTCATCTGTAGCAAATTTCATTAATTGCATTCTACTTCAGTTATGGACTCTTTCTGCTACTGATGTTCAGAGGCTTCTTTATCACAGGGCTCAAGTTTAGTAATGCACACGATTGATGGAGAAAATTTTCTGGTGTCATTTGGAGGATACAGTGGCCGTTATAGTAATCAGGCATGCATCTCGATGAACACTCTACTGTTTCATATGTCCTTATATTTAGCTGAGAAATTCTTTTTTGTTTAGGTTTATGCCCTCAAGACAAGTCTCAAATCAAGTGTCCCGATTCAACAAAAAACTGAAACGGATATAAATGGCACTACCCCCATATCTATACCAGAAAATTCTAGCAGGAAAGTCATATTTGAAATTGAGGAACTTAAAGATAAGGTAAGGTTCAGTTTCATATATATGGTTTCTGTTCTTTTTTCCTATTAATAATTTGTGTGCTTGAACAGAGTTGCTGGATAGTTTCCTTGGCATATTCATTAATAGAATATGCAATTTCTTTTCACTTTCAGCCTGGCAATAGGGCAGATACCAGCAAAACCTCGGCACAAGTAGTTAAGGGTGAAAGAAACCAAATAGAGGACAGACTTAACCAAGAGCAGTTGCAGAGTCTCCACCTGAAGCAGGAACTAGCTACCGTGGAGAACAGAAATGCAGAGCTTACTGAGGCAAGATTTACTAAATTGCGCAGAAAATGTCAAATTATCAATATTATTTCCTTGCAGTGCCACGCTACTTACATGTTGATCTCTTTGTCCATGGCCTCTGTAGAAATTTCTTGTGACTGCCAATTTAAAAGTCACAATATAAGGCTCAACTAAACATGATTGAAAATATATTTTAAATCAATGCGATTCAATGAAGTTATAGGTTGCTAATGCTTATGCTTGAATTGAGCTCTTAAAAGCCAAATTATGAAATACATTTACACATACAAGAGAAATTGCAACATGTGATATACAGCATCCACCGTCTGTGTTATGACGACCTTACTTTCTGAGGAAGAAACGCCCTTTTAAGTTCTCAGTATCAATTTATATTTCTGTGCTCTGCTCACTGTTATGCAGGAAATCCACCTAGTTCTAGATCAACTTTCTGCTGAACAAATGAGGGCTTCCAAACTTGAGGTAGGCAAAAACTTGTTGGGCAGGATCTGAGTTCATGCTATAGCACTTGGATAATTTGGTCATCTTGATTGATATCTTATGCCATGCCATGAGTGGTTTTAGACAACTCAGGGTCAGGGGCGGATCTAGCACCGGGGCGGACGGGGCTCGAGCCCCTCCTACCGTTGCTAGAGCCATGGAGCCCCTCCTAAGCCTCCCCTACAAATTTACATCCATTGAAGCTTGAAAGGAGAGGCTAGAAGTAGAAGATAAAAGGGAAGAGCCCCTTCGAACAATTTTTTCTAGATCCGCCACTGCTCAGGGTTTCTTTGGAGTTTATCTTTTCCCTGAACTCATGTTGTTGACTTGTTGTCTAGAAATATGGTAAATGAGCATTTTAATTTAAAGCAGGGATAGGTTAATTAGTCCAACTCAGTGTAATCAGGCAAAAAATCAATTATTTGTCACCGACAATCACTAAATTGTGTTCATTGCCACCTTACTTATACAACTGGTGTAAGACTATATAACCAGAACAACTTTGTCCTTTTTCACAAAAAAGAAAAAGAAAAATAACACTAAACTATTTTAACAAAATAATGAAGTGACCCTTTTTCCTGGTGAGTCTCAGTTGTCATTTAGCACCCCTTTAACTCTGACCTGAAAGTTGTACAGTTTATTTGTGTCGCCTTTCATGTGCTGGTACTCCCTTTGTATTGAGATAACAATAACATGATCCCCCCTTGCCAATGGACAGAATGAAGTTTCAGATATTCAAGAACGGCTACAGAAGATGGATGTCCTACAAAAGGAGTTTGAATTGCTTCGTGGTGAAATAGACTCTGGGCCCAACAAAGCAGCTGCAGGCAGCGACCAGCCACCCCGTGGTGGGGGATTCTGGAGGTGGAATGGATAACTCCTTAAGCTGGAGTATCGGAGAGAAGATATTTCTAGAGTTGCATTCATTTCATTGCCATTTTCTCAAAATTTTGATGAAATATACGATATAAATACTTGGATGATAGATAGGAAGCATATATATGGCTTTACTGGTAAAGAACAGAATGTAAGCAAATTGCAGTTCCATCAGTTGTGCAAAGCATTGAAAGTCAATGTCATGTGTTGCCAGCATTTCTGAGTAATGCTTGTCGACATGTCTCATTTCGTTTCTGGCCTGACCATGGCATTGGAGTTTTACCGTGATCACCGAATGGCACACAGGTTGAACCATAAGCAGATTGTCATGTGAAAATGGTTATTTTAGACCACTTGAGCACTGCCCCTGGTAGGGAAAAAAAAGTTTTGAACATGATCTGATATCTGATAGTCTCATGTGCTATCTTTGATCATTTTTCTATCAGAGCACTGCCCCTGGTAGGGAAAAAAAAGTTTTGAACATGATCTGATCTCTGATAGTCTTATGTGCTATCTTTGATCATTTTTCTATCAGTTTTCAATATCCAATAAAATTGTGAAATGAAAGAGCTTTAAAAGACAATACATATTTTTTTTCTTATTCCAAACTGAATAATTTCAAATTATTGATAGTAAAAAAAATTCAAAGTTAAAGTTGCGACCAGAGAGCATGTCAATTTTAAGCAGAAGTTCAGCATTTTTTTGTCAAGTGGTTTCTGCTTCAAATCAATCCCATCAATCTCTTCTCATTCAACAAAAAGATCACTCAATCTTACATTGATGGACCATGATTGAAAATAAACTTAAATAACACCATCATGTATTGATTCAACAAAATCAACCTGCCACACAGGATGGTTGGCTAGGTACACATAAATCAGAGAAGGATATAAATCAGGGGAGACATTTATGGTAACCCCATTGTTCTACACATCCCTTAAATTATCCCAAAGAACAGCAATGTTCTTCCTGGTTTGTCATAATGTTTAGCCAAACATGTTGGGAAGAGGCCTGACTGCCATGAATGCATCAACCATCTGCACAAACAAAAAACTATTAGTGCAATCGACATGCAAAGATTTAAGCATCCCATTCAGCACATGTGGTCAGAGCTGCCTAAGGGACGTCAAGAACATGTGCTCTTGGGTATATCCTTGGGTGCATCCCATATACAAATACTAGGTTATGCAAGAGATGTGCATGTGTGCACACAGCGGTGATAGTTAACCAAGGTGCAAGGACCCGATCATGCGACAACTAGATCCGATAAATCATGTACCTCCTCGGTCACTTGAGCTCTAGCTCTTTGATGCCTAGCAACCAGCTCGGATAAAACTGCGATAAGTCGTTGCTTCACTTCACCAGTCAACATCCTTCCTTCTTTGTACTCCTGGTGTTCAGATTAAAAATGTAAGAGCAACTTAGTTTGTCATAAGTATAGAAAAAAACAGGAATGGCACCATGCAAATTATTTCTAGGAGTTGTAATATATTACCTTCTTTATGTGCTCAAGCTCATCATCATCTTCAAGGAAGAAGTTTAGGTACTTGATTGGAACGTCCACCTGAACATCACAATGAGAATTCACCAGTTAATTCGGTGTTATGTTTACAATAATTAAGTGAAATCTAGAATTAGTACAGGTAGATTACACAAATGAAAACATCTCGCAATTTTGAGAATTTTAGCACTTAAATATGGCATGAAAGGCTTCAATCAAACTATATGCATTCTAGAATTGGTAGCTTCCAGTGGTGAATTCATATTACTTCTTAAGTTTAACTTTTAAATTCCAGGCAAAAGTCGGCATATGGTGCATAATTCAGGCACACTATTTGATAAGCATTAACAGATGTTCAAGAATAAAAACAAGGAAAGGGCTTACATCAAGATTAGCTCCAAGTTTTCGGTGGAGCTCTATTGAGTCCTGCCCACCTGAGAAGGCATATTTATTCACCTGGAAAATAATGGGTAATATTACAAGCCAGTAGAACAAAAGAAATTACTCAAGGGGTAGTATTTCGCCCAGTACATTTTTGCCAAAATCTAAATCTAAATGGTACTAAAACATGTAATTGCTTGGTAAATATTTTTCTAGCTAAAAAGTTAAAGTTCAGGACAAACCTTTGTCTTTATTTGTTTAGCACTATCTGTAACATATATTGCAGTATTTGCATCGCTGGCTGACATTTTTGTGTTCTCCCCCTAAAAAAAGAAAGAAACAAAGCAACTCACATAAATAATAAAGTGAAAAAATGTATAAAAAAAACTCGACCACGGGAGGAGACTCCCTCGGGCTTTGTTCTAAGTGATAAAAATTATAACCATTCATAGTAGAAAAAAGAAAACAAAATCCCTAACTAAGTTAAAATATCAATGCCAAAGACAGTGAACCTGAAGAGCAGGGAAAAATCTTGATTCAATCAGTGATGGTTTCTGATAACCTATTCTGGGAGCAACATCACGAGTCATCCTAAAGTAAGGATCCTGCAAAAATACAAAATGAGTCAAACATTCAAAACAAAAACATAAACATGGAATAGCATTTTGATATCTTTAAATTAAAACAATTTGATACATTTTCATAAATTCTGAGAACCCATAATTTGCATATATTGGAGAGGCACAATTTAAATTTAGTACTGGAAATAACCAAGAAAAAGAACCAGTTCGAATTGTCAAAATATATTAATACTTTCCATAGAATGGGGCTCAATTGAACTTTAGTTCTGAAAAAAGAAACAAAAACTTGAATGCACTAATTCCAAAATTGTGCTGCCAGACATATGCATATGCAAGCAAGCTGATACAAAGCTAATTTTGCTAGTCACAATCATCATATGGAGGTATGTTTGTACCTGGTCAATGGCACATGGAATAAGGCACCGCAGTTGGTCTCTGCCAGAGAAGAGATGAGGAAATGAAGAAGGGAAGGATGGAACTGCCTGTACTGGAGGAAAGGTACACTTTCCTATGTGATCCTCAGGTGAGAATCCAAATATCCCTACAGCCTGTTGCTCAAGCATAAAAATAATTAGTTAGAATGATGGTTAAGGTAAGTAATCAAGCTCTGTAGTTTTCAAAATATTGTTCTTAATTCAACAGGTCTTACCTTATTGTATGTCACACATCTGGCAACTCTAGCCATATTTTCATAGAAGGCGCTGCAAGAAAAGTACAGAGGGTTATGACATATTAGCTTCCCACAGAATAAACAAATCTAAGGCATTTTCAGTCAAAACATTTAAATATTAGTATCAAGAGGAGTAATCTTACCCTCCAACGAAACCAAAATCTGTGAAAATGAAAGTTCTCTCAACATCGAAACCACATGCTATAATGTCTTTAGCATTTTCACGGGCAAGCCTTTTACTTTCCTCAATAGTCAAGTTCTTCCAGTAGAACTTCTCATCGTCAGTTAGCTGTATAACTAGGGGCACCTTGAATGCTTCCTGCAGATATCTGAAAACAAAAAGATCCTGATGGTTAATCAACAACACCCATGGTCACTTACAAAATCAGAACTGAGACTGATGTAGATTTATCAAAGAATAGTGTAGTGGGTGGATCTACTTGCATTTATGGAGAGCTGGAATCTTTTGTCTTACTATTGCTGTGGAATAGACCTATAAAAAATCTTAGCATTCTACTTTAGATCTCAAAGAATGTTTAAAAACCCGCAATTTCCTTGAAGGAACATGTTAAATGAAAATATTCCGGGACATGTTTTGCAAGACATCTGCATTCCTACCCTGTCCATCAGTTGATTTACCAAGTCGGAGTAACTACCACAAGGAGCGCCTCAAATTCCAGAACAGCTCCTATTTTTTTCAATTACAAGGATGACACATGCGTACACACCACCATAGCATCGAGAACAGATCAATTTTCGCTAGGTTCGTCAGTTCACTAATCAAGAGAAGTTTACATGTACCATTAGTGGATCCAAAGTGATATCTTCTAGTGAAAAAACATCACATGGTACGACCTCGCTGACACAGCATTGTCCAAGTACGCAACACATTCAGGAATCAATATAGACCAGAGGAGCTATGGCCGGAGATTTGGGACCGAGGACAATGCTTACTTGGTGAACATGAAGGGGATGAGGTGGCCGAGGTGCAGCGACTCAGACGAGGGCCCCCTCCCCGTGTACAGGTAGAACTTCTCGCCCTTCTCATACAGATCCAGTATGTCGTTAAAATCCCTGTAATAACAAAAAAAAATAGAGCACGCCGAAATTCGTCAGCGCCACCTCCTCTTCCGCGCCGAAAAGAAAAAGGCACGATCTTGCGGGGTGCCTCGGTACCGGTGGGCGAAGAAGAGGCCTCGGCGGAGGAAGCAGTGCGGCGGGCGTCCGGTGAGGCGCGCGACGCGGTCGACGAGCCCGTCGTCGATGCGCTGGCAGCCGAACTGGTCCACGAGCTTGTCGTAGTCGATGCCGCCCTTCCCCGCCGACACCTCCCACGGGTTCACCACCTGCTCCTGCTCCCCCTCCCCCTCCTCCTTCCTCACGGCCCCCGCCCCTTGCTCCGCCGCCGCCATGGCCGCCCGCAGCGCAGATCTCTCCCCCTTGCTCGCCGGCGGCGCGAGGGGATTAGGGGCAGAACAGAGCTAGCTAAACCTCGGGCTCGTGTGTCGCTGACGTGCGGGGCCCGCTGGACAGCGTGAAGCGAAGAGGTAGCTTGCCGTGTGCCCCCCGGGTGTCGGGTCTCGGGTTTTATGCTAACGGGTCAGGGCCGTCGCCCGAAACCGACTCCAACTAAGCCGCCGTGGGCCCGGATGCGGACCCCGGTCAGCAAGCCGCTTTCCCAGTCACATCAAATACGCCAACGATGTGTGAATACGTATTTTAACAAGGTTTACGCTTGCCAATGGGTGGGGAGAGCAGACCAGCCCACCAACTGACCCCATCCTGACCCCGAGCCGCCGCCGCCGGGGGAATCTCTCGCCATGGCGCCGCCGCCCGCCACCGCCGCAGCGGCCGCCGCCGTCCGCCACCACCGGCCGCACCTGCTCCTCCGCCGCGGAGGGGGGCTCCTCCCCTCGCCGTCGGGCCCCGCTACGCTCCCCTTCGCCTCGCGGGGCGCGGCCGCGCGCATCCGCCTCCCGCCGCCGCGGTTCTCTCTCTCGCCCGTCCCCAAGAGCCTCTCGGCCGCCTCCTCCGCCTCCCACGTCCCCGTGCGGTCCCTCTTCACCGGAATAGTCGAGGAGGTCGGCCGCGTGCGCCGCCTCGGCCCGCCGCTCGCGCCGTCCGGCGGCGGCGGCGGCGGCGGCGAGGCTCCAGGCCTTGACCTGGAGGTAGAGACGAAGGACCTCCTCGCCGGGACGCAGCTCGGGGACAGCGTGGCCGTCGACGGCACCTGCCTCACCGTGGCGGCGATCGACCCGGCGGCCTCCACGCTCACCTTCGGCGTGGCCCCGGAGACGCTCCGCCGGACGTCCCTGGGCGAGCGCGCCCCGGGCGACGGCGTCAACCTCGAGCGCGCGCTCACGCCGTCGTCCCGGATGGGAGGGCACTTCGTGCAGGGCCACGTGGACGGGACCGGCGAGATCGCGGCGTTCCGGCCCGACGGCGACTCGCTCTGGGTCACCGTGCGCGCGCCGCCGGAGATCCTCAGGCTGCTCGTGCCCAAGGGCTTCGTCGCCGTCGACGGCACCAGCCTCACCGTCGTCAGCGTCGACGACGAGGGCGGGTGGTTCGACTTCATGCTCGTGCGCTACACGCAGGACAACATCGTGCTGCCCACCAAGAAGGTTGGCGACAAGGTGAACCTGGAGGCAGATATACTGGGAAAGTACGTTGAGAAGCTCCTTGCTGGGAGGGTGGAGGCGATGGCGAAGGCGGATTCTTGAGATGCCATTGTTGAGCTGCTGAATTGCTCATCATTCTATAGGTAATCTTCATCAATAACAGTAATTCTTTTCGTTTTGTGTAATTGGGTTGCTGCCTCTTTTTCTTTGAGAGAAATAGTAAAGCATCAAATTATCGTGGGAATTACTCATCATTTTGAGAAATGTAGAATTATCCACACTCTATTGCAACATATGCAGCCAAATGAAGAAGTTTGTTTTGTTGTTGATTTAGATGAACATTAGCAAGAGGTAAACAAGAGCAAGATTGAGAAAATAAGTGAACAATGATTCTGCCAAAGAAATGCCGAACCACTTCAACATAATCATATTTGGAGCCTCACCATGCCTGAATGTATTGTCTCATTAAAGGATCATGCAACCATGAGCCCATGATCCACAAATTCTTTTTTTTTTACCCCCAACAACAGCAAATTAGGAGCGATTACAAGTGTCAAATCAGTTGCATTTACGCAATCCCCTGACTGCCCTGCAAGTAGTAGCAGGACCAAATACTGGCAGCTTCTTGTCCTTGAAAATATTATGATGTGCCCAAATATATTCTGCTAACAGTAGAGAAACAGTTGGAAAGCAGTTTTGATGTTTGTCTGTCACACCTTGAAATTTTTGGATTTCAGCATGTGATTAGAAAGAACAATTAAACAATGATTTTCTTATAATTTTAAAAAATTTCCAACATTTATTTTCTTGACAGGAAATTTAGTCTAGGATTAAATAAAGTTGTTCCTTGGGTGTTGCCTTCATTCCATTGCATTCTGGTGTTTCATGAGTTCAAAAGCTTTTAAAATGCGTTTAGACGACGAATAGGTTCTTGCGAGAATTTTCCATATTTTTCTAGGATTTATTCTCATTTTCCTAGAGCTAAAATCTAATTTTCAGATGGTTCTAGAAGTCTTTTTAGGAGCTCCAAGTATTTTATTTGGATTCCCCATGTCCCAAGCTATCTCTAGGAATTTTCCTGGAATTTTTGAGATTTTCAGAGTATTTTTCGTGGTTAAATGATTTATCCTATTGGGCCGAGCCCGTGGGCTCGACCCGCTCCGGCCAGCCCAGCTGGGGCCCATCTGTACCCGGCCACCGGCCACCAGGGCTTGCACGGCCGCCACCGCTGTCGCCTCTCGGCGTGCGTGCCAAGCATGCCAGGCCGCCCGCCCCGCGCCCTATAAAGCTGCCGTATCACCCCTCGCCCGCCTCCGCACTGCACCGCCGCCCAAGCCGTCGGCCGAGCTCCAGCGTCACCGGGCATCCGCACGTCGGTTCCGTCACGACTGACGACCCTCGGAGCGAGCCAGCATCACCAGCATCTTCCCCTCATCGAGCCGCAACTCAGCCACTCCTCGCCTCTGCCTCCCGTTGCCGGAGCATCGGTCGCTCGTGACAGCCTGGGCCGGCCGCCGCCGGTCTGATTCCGACCATCTCCATCCATCCTGTCTATCCCCGCCGCCGGTAAGAAGCTCCACGAGATCCCCTCTACTTCCACCTCGTTCTCCCTACCTCGCCCGAGCTTATAGCCGGTCGGACCGCCGCCAATTTTAACCAGCCGAGCCACCATCGGCCATGGGAGCCAAAGCTCCGAGCTTTTGCGGTTTGGCCCTCGAGGAACTAGTTAATTCTCGCTTGTTTATTTGAGTCTTGGCCATCTTCCAGGAAACCCCTTGCGTAGATTCCTATAGTTTCCTATAATGGTGATCCAGTCCAACTCTAGACCTTTTACAGATCTAACCCCGAGGTTTATCTCTTTCGCGAGCACTATTTCTTATGTCTTGCAATACTTCTCTGCTAACCCTTTAGATCTACGTTTAATCATGAATAGACCCCTAGAATCTTTAGATGGTGATAAACCTCGCGTTTTGTATCCGTTTAAGCTCGTTCTTGATTCGTTAGTTTCATCTCAATATAAACTACACGTTAGTCATGATGTTTACCTTAATCTGTGTTTTAAGAATTTATTCTAAAATTAATTTGATTAATGTTTAGTTGAATGCCTTTTCTTAATAACATTTAATTAGGGTTTACATATCGGTTTTTCATAGTTAATATTAATTGGGTTAATGCTATTTAACTGAGTTTTCTAAATAAAATATGATTAAAGTTATACCTCGCTTTTATAAATAAATGTTAATTTGATTAATACCTATTCAGCTTGTTTTCTAATAAAATCTAATTAGAGCTACACCTCGGTTTGCATAGTCAAACTTAAATTGATTAATGGTTATTCAATTTGTTTTCTAAGGGGGTGTTTGGGAAACACCTGTTAAAGTTTAACACCTGTCACATCGGATGTTTGGATGCTAATTAGGAGTACTAAACGTAAGTTAATTACAAAACTAATTACACAGATGGAGTATAATTCGCGAGACGAATCTATTAAGCCTACTTAGTCCATGATTTGACAATGTGGTGCTACAGTAACCATTTGCTAATGATGGATTAATTAGGCTTAATAGATTCGTCTCGCGAATTAGCACAAGGTTTTGCAATTAGTTTTATAATTAGCTCATGTTTAGTCCTCCTAATTAGCATCCGAACATCCGATGTGACACTGTTAAAGTTTAGCACCTCGTATCCAAACAGCCCCTAAATAAAAGCTACATAGGTTATATCTCAGTTTTTTTATTAAATGATTAATTTGACTAAAGTAAATATAAATGTGTTCTTAAATATAATTTTCTTAGTTGAACCTGAATCATAAAGTTATATGTTTAGATGCTTTTACATGCTTCTTTTAAAATCAAATATTTAATTTACTTAAATTGTACTTAGAGTAAGCTTCACATCGTCTTTTCATATGTAAATATAACTTGCTGAATTCCAACTAAGGATATTTCTCTGAAATATCTTTACATTATTTTTCTCAACTAAAATAAATGAAATATGTAGCTCTTGTCTTTTCTTTTATGATCCAAATCTCTCGATAGTGTATCTTTTCAACCATAGTACCGTTTCTAGTCTTTCTTGCGCCCTTGTGTTCTTAGAATCGAGCCCTATCCTTAGTATGCTCTTTTAAAACTTTTCTTTGATTGGTGTATTGTTCTTAGTTATACTTGTTTGTTTGCTTTGTATGGTTGTGTCGATGATTGCTTCGAGTAGAAGGATTGCTGTTCGAAAGCTTTAAAGATTGAGAATTCCAAGAGAGCAAGAGCTGAAAAGTAGTAAGAGCAACTTTTCTTTGGAGAAAGGCAAGTGTCTCTAACCACCCTTCTGTTTATGCTTATTTATAATACCATGATAATGTTAATTGGAACATGGAGTGACCACCCAGGAAAACAGTGCAATCACAAAAACTATATGGCTCTGATCTTGGCTAATTAATTAAAGACTCTAGTTTGGGGTAATCTACCGAAAGGGTAAGAAGGGGAACTGAGTTGTATAACCCGATTCTCATGGGAAGTGTGCTTAACTAAGACACTAAACCCATTAGGGAGGTTTATGCACGCCAGACACCGAAACCTTAGTGGGCACTTACTAGGGAATCTTTGTAAAGGTCTCGTAGCGTCCCTATGCAATCACACCTCGATAGTGTGATAAGTGCCTACTTTTGCACAACATGGTTGGGTTCAAAGTTTTTCTGAACTTTTACGTGACTTGTGGTGAAAGTGTACAACCTCTACGGAGTGTAAAACTAATATATCAGTCGTGCTCATGGTCAAGAGCGGCCTGGACCCTCACATGATTAATAAATTTGAAGATGGATTTAAATCATTTGTTCTGGTTATTTCTTGTGACCTTGCTGAGTACCCACCTTTGCTTACTGCTGCTCACTGCTGCTCAGAAGAGGAAGGTGTGTGAAGTTTTCTGAATATGATGTTGAGTTCTAGGCGTACGCAGTCCAAGTCGATTGTCTGTGAAGTTTGGAGCCTCCGTTTTCACAATTAAGTTGTATATCTCTGGTAGACTTGTAAGTTATTATTTATATTCCTTTACGTGATACTGTTACTGAATGTGTATGAAACTAGATCCTGGTATACATATAGGTAGCACTTGGTTTTGTTTTGAAACCGGGTGTGACATTGTCTCAATACATATGCCTGTTTTTGGCCATATAGGTAATGTTAAATGGATCAGGAAATGTTGTTTGCAAAGTGATAACTGATAACTAGTAACCACAACAGATAATGCAGACTATCTTCCTCGCTTCCTTCAAGACCATACTTGATACGTTGATTGATGCATTTTCCATCACTGGAATGTTGCTAAAAAGTTCAGACTGCTTATTGTTCTACGCAGGGATGAACGAGGACTTGGATTCCATGCCTGTGCTGATTCAGCTTGGGTCCTGAGAGGACGACAAAGGGGCTTCACGAACTTTATGCATCAAGTTTTTGTTATGACGTTTCCCAGATGCTCATTTGGTTGCTCCAGCCTGCAATTGCAATGTCGAATTCTAGTGCGCCTTCCCCTGAGCTTTGTGATTGGGAAGAATGGAACATAATGCTTGGCTACAGCTCCTTTTGCAATTGCAGCTGGCTGTGTAAAGCCCTTTCCTTGACTCCAGAAAATAAGACAGTGTTGACTGTAGCCGCGGTTCGTTTCGGGCACAACATGGATTTGAGACCAGTGGGTAGAAATCTTGCATCGAAATGTTGACGTCCTAGAATTCAAATATTGTTTCGAAGAGCCCGCTGTGCGCCTGAACCGCTGGACTCTAGCCCGCTAGACTAACTTGCTGTGGGCCGCCAACACATATGTGTCCAAGGGAACATCTAAAATCCTGGGCCCTCATCCGGCATGGGCCCTTGGCCGTCGCCCCTCCCGCGCCCTGCAGGGGAGAGAACATTTATTTGAACACGTCAAATTAAGTTAGCCATCATGGCCTCGTGTTGGGCTCGTTGCTGTGCTGCACCGACCGCCTCCGCTTCATGGCCGTCTGCCGGCAGTGGCGCCTCGCCGCGCAGCAGCAGCAGCCGCCGCCGCGCCGGCTCCCACCGGCGTTGCCGTTGCTCCTGAGCCAGAGAACCTTCCGAATCATCCCCGGCGGCGAGCGCCTCCGCTTCATGCTGGTGCCCGGGAACCTGGGCCGCTGCTACGGCTGCTTCGACGACTGGCTCCTGTTCCTGCTCCGTCCCCCGTACGAGCGCAACCACCGCACGTGCTTCTTGGTGAACCCTATCTCCAGAGCCACCATCACGACGATACCACTCTGCTTCGACGATGGCAGACCCATGGCCGTGTTCCCGATGACGAAGATCATCGTGTGCTCACCGGACCTCGTCGCCTCCATCATCGGCCATAACAGCTCCGTCGCGTTTTACCGGTCGGGGGCTGCCTCGTGGTCTGCTTGCGCACCTGATCCCAGGAACCGGGGTTGGTACGTGGACATCGCCTTGTACCGTGGAAGGCTCTACGCGCTCAATGGCAAGGAGCAGCTCTTCGCGCACGAGCTCCGCGGCGGCGGCGTAGTCGAGCCGCCGGAGCAGCTGGCCTCTCGCGCCGTGCGGCGTGTAGTCAGAGCACAGCCGCCTCCGGCGGCGAGGAGGGACACCGCGCTACCTCGTCGTGTCGTGTGGGAAGATGCTGATGGTGAAATGGAGCTTTCCTCATGATCCTCCTGCTGGCTGATCTTGTTGAGGGGGTCAAGATGAAGGTATTTGAAGCAGATCTGGAGATTGGTCGGTGGCTGGAGGTTGACGACCTGAATGGCCAAGCTCTCTTTGTCAGCCCAGGCAGCTCCAAGGCACTTCGCTTGTCCGGCACCAGCCAAATGTTCGCATTTATTTTCCGGGACATGATTTAGCTCGATGTGGCCTCATCAGCCTGGATAAAATTCCGGTATTTGGCTTTTATGACTTGAGGAGTGGCATACTAAGTAGTCAAGCTTTGCTAGATGAACTGTGGAGCTTCAAAGATCACTGCAGGGCGCAGTGGTTCTTTCCGTGAATGAAGAGTAAAAGGATGAGAAGGTCACCACATAGGCCATCTTTTTTGTTTGGATCAGATGGCTCATGAACTATATGATTTTATTTGGAATTGTTTATACGATGATCAGCTTCTCGTGAGTTATACTAGTTAGAGCAGTGAATTCAGGTGCCAGTCCACGATTCAAAGCCTGGTACCCCTTCTTAAGGTAAAGCCCAGGGGACGTCTTCCCCCAGGTCGAGTTTTTTATATAATGATAATATTGAAGATTTGAGTCCACAGTGGTGTACATCACTTGCTAGTTTTGCCTCAGGTAGATACTTCCTCCTTCCATAAATGTATGGGCTTCTACTGTAGTTATAAATATGTAATATTTTTTATCATCCCACTGTTTGATTAAAAATTACTCTTTTATTATGTATATTGTGTATTGAGTTTGTATACTTAAAAACGATTTGAGCATAATTGTAGCAAAAAGTTGTTTGAAAATAAGGTATTTGAGTCCTTTCAAGCTTCCACCAATTTATTTGAAAAAAAACTAGAATTGCACCTTAAAAAAGGATGGAGGGAGTATACCGTTGGTTTTGAAGATGTATCTGTTGGTTGTTCGTGACGCCTCTTGTACCCGTAGAGATTTTATTATTTTAAAAGGGAGATACTAATAAAACAATCTGCGCATCTGGTGTAGTGGTATCATAGTACCCTCCCACGGTACTGACCGGGGTTCGATTCCCCGGATGCGCAAAATAATTATTGCTTTTCTAGTTCCCAAATTTTTATCTTTTTACACTGATCAACAATTTGGTAATTTTTTTTGTCACAAATGATTAACGTGGGGTCCTCTGTAATGCCCCCAATTTCTTTGCTGTACCAGAAAAGGCGGTCACATTTTTTTAGGGGGCTTCAAGAAATAAGAAGCGCATGTCTTCAAGAAATAATATGTCCCAGAAAAAGGCAAGAAAGCTAGATGTCCCAAAGTTACAGCTATCAGTGTTATCTAACTAAAGATGGCGATCGTAGGAGTGAGAGAAGACTGACTTGCTGTGCTCAGCCTAGGATTAGAGGAAGGATTAGAGAGAGATCTACGAGACAAGCCGGCCGCGTACCATGACTACTCAAGCTGCAATTTGGAGACTTTATTTTCTTCTTTTCTAATTTAGTTGGCTTTCTAATAAAGTAGGGTAAAAAAAGTCTTTGGTTTAAAAAGTGCTTCCTCCGTCCCAAATTACCATTCGTTTTGGGTTTTCTAGATACGTAACTTTTGCTATGCATCTAGATATATATTATGTCCAAATATATAGCAAAAGATACGTATCAAAAAAGCCAAAACGAATAGTAATTTGGGACAGAGGGAGTATTTTTGAGATTTTTTTGTCCTTTCGTTTTCTTTTTAGGGAATCAAAATCATTGAGCTACAGAGAAAGAGGTTAGAGAAGTCGCCAGCATAGAGAAGGTGCACGAGTCCATGTTTGTTTAGTTCACGAGCATAATTTTGTTTAGGTCAAGAAAAACTCGAGTGATTAAGATGGACGTTTTGTTGACAGCTAGATAATCATGGAATCTGACAATCCATGGAAAACACATTATACATATATCTAGACTGACTCATACATATCAACCAACACGGTTTATGGAACACCATATTGAGGAGCTAACAGTTCCAACCACCAAATAACAAATATATTAGTCGTCTATGGGGTGGCCGGCGCCAAGGGGTGCGCTGGATCAGTACCACTGACACTCGTTCCCGGTGCTCAAATTGTCACCATCTTTCGGGTTGTTATAACGGTCATGTAATCTAAACAATGAAAAAATCCTTGTACGTGTACCCGGCTAGATCCGCGTTCTATATTATCTATTTCTTCTTAATATAAAGACACGCAGCCCCCTTCATATTCACGAAAAAAACATATTAGTACAGACTAAAATATAAAAATGCTAACAAATATACTAGTTCAGTCTAAAATAAATAAATGAATGAATGAATGAATGAATGAATAAGGTTCTTTGTCTGTGTGTGATGGTGCACTGGAACGAGCATCTTATCTGTATTGTATTGTGTGTATCTAAAATAAGAATGTTTAGTTCTGGAAAAATATTCAGCTTGATTTAGTCCCTCGAACAATTTTAGTTGGTCCAATCTACCCTCTACTAGGATTTGTATTTTATTTTTCCTACACCATGGACAATCTACGCCCTCAAGTTTTTCGATCAATCCAAATTATTTCCCATCAACTATATGGAACCCATGCAAATGACACCTGGCATCGACTTGTCCATGGGTGGGATGACTTGGATTCATCGGCGATTTATCAATCTAAACTTCGCTCCATTCCCATCTTACCTTTCGCAAAGCTTCTGTGTAAGTCGATTACTTATGATTCCCCCGAAAGAAAGAAAAAAAGCCCATGCCAAGTCCTAAACTTGCTAGGACAAGCCATGATGATCTAGAGTTATTTATTTGAGGGAGGTCCTAATCTACAATTAATCAAGATGCCATATTGTATAGACATCGGTTCTTGACCAGAGTTAACCGATGAAGATAATGTTCTGAGACCCGATGGAATCGCGGAGAGAGTCCAGGACGAACACAACGTCTCCACCAAATAAGGAAAAGCGTGAAAATTTATTTTAGTTAGTTTTTAGATTAATTGTAACGGTTCATGTCGTAACCGACTAGGATTTTAGCTTATTCTAGGGTATAAATATAAGCTCAGGGTGTTGAGCAGAATAATCATCAATTCATCAATACAATTTTTTTCAGCTTCACACCACCAAACCCTAGGAGTAGTTGTAGAGTAGCTTCTCGACGAGTTCCTTCTAGCGAGCAGGGTTGCATCAGCTTCGACCTTTGGCGAGCTTGTAAGTAATGTCATTATTGGTCATTACATTACCTGTAGCAAAACTTTCTTGATTAAGTTCGATATTTTGATCCTCTTATCGTAAGGCTAGTTATCGAGTTTGCTTGTTTTAATTAAGTTGAATCATATCGATCTCTTAGTTGTTTCAAGCGTTCATCAGTTATCTGATCTTATCGGCTAGGATTGATCTTGCATGCTTTAATTGCTTTATCTTTATTAGATCCGCTAGATCTTTATCCTTACCCCTCGTGTTACTAGCCCTCGGATCCTTAGCGTCAGAATATTTCTGTTGAGCCAATGCTGTCTCGGTTGGATCCGGTCATCTATCACAGCAGTAAGTTGACGTCTTGAGTCGATGGCCACGTATGCGAGGCCTTATTATCGTGCTCCAGTCCTATAAATCAACAGATTTAAGTCTCGGTTAGGTCCAATCTATCGGACCATGACAATAATTACATTTGTTAGTTTGATTGACATGCATGTGATGAACAAGTTATCCTTTAATGGCTGCTATGTTAATTTTAGATCTATCATAACCCATCGGCTCAAATAGCCGATGACACATACCATTAATACTGTTATTTATTACACGCACCTCATGATTACATTCAAAGTATGTTTTACAATGGTGTTTATTCAAAGTAACTTCACCCATGAACTCGTAGGTTTCGCAGCCGATCGGCTCAAGAATTTAACGTTTACCAAGTTTTTCCTTGTCAATTGCAAGTTAAATTGATTGACACGCCGCATACCTTCAGGAGCCGACTGAAGCCTACATTAGAGTGAAGCATATCTTCCAGGTCCTCACGTGTTGCCGACGCATGGTCTAGAGTCCAGATTTTGTGTCAACAGATTGCTAACTTAATCAACGTTGAGCAATTTGAAAAAAGGATATGAGGTAATGAAAAATGCAGGTCTTGTCAAATTTTTCAACAGAGGCTGCTCCAATTGAAACTGGAAGATGTCCCTAGCTTGTATATGCATGCACACATATCAGTTCAGCATAGAGAAGCTTGAAAAATGCATTTTCCATACAAGTCGGTCACCTACTTAATTATTAAGCGGTAGAGCTCAAAATAGGGCAAGAACAAATTCAAAGGCTCAAAAATGGAGGAAGTTAATCCTAGAGTAGTTCAGGGGCATGAGGTCATTGTCACGTACGGTTAAAACGATAAGAAAATCAGATTAAGAACAACATAGACCAGAGGGCAGGCAAATCAAGTCCTACCTCTTGAAGCGTTGACTGAAATTTGATGGAATTTCAGGCGATTGGGATTTAGCAACTCCAAAAGAAGATGATCGGTCCATATGGATCACACCAAGCCATTTGCAAACAGTAACAATCAGATACAGTACGTAGTTTCCACTTCGGTTTTTTTTTTTCCAAATCAACACTATGAAATGTATCTTAAAGTTCTGGGGACAATGATATATAGACACGTCACTGACGCGGCCCGTCAGGATTCTATTTGAATCACAACAAACAGAACCACGGATACAGTCAAAACCAAACAGATGGTACCGAGCACACAGTACAGCAACTTGGTGGATGCAATGGTTCAAGTAGCAGAAGCTAACACCATGCAATTTATTCTTGAGAAAACGCACAAAGACTGGGGAAGCAAATACTTGGGGTGCGGCAGCAATGGCAGCACGTGGTTGAAGCTCGTCGATCCACCACAAGAAGATCTACGGAGGAGATAATGCGTGATTAATGGCCTCAAGCTTGGGAGCCAAGATCCTGCTCGTGCATATCTCCTGCAGCTTGGGGAGCTCATACAGGTTCAAGTACTTGAGGTTTGGGAATTCCAGTGCGCTTTCTCCTTCCTCAGACCTCTCCATGGGGAAGATCTGCCTCAGATCGCAGCAGCTGGATGTGTGGAGGGTCTCCAAGCTTGGCAGGTACGGCAGGTGTGCGAACCTGAACCATGACAGAGGTAGGAGAGACACGAGCCTTGGGCAGTAGTGCAGGTGGATGCTCCTTAGTTTCCCGAAAGATGGGCAAAGATCAACATCATCATCCATTACAGAAACGTTGGGTTCTCGTTCCAATTGTGGCCTTCGCGTGCTCCAAATGCTTTGGACATTAAGGAGATCTGCCGCCTGAAAGGTCTCCAGTTCTTGAAGGTAGTTTAGAACGTCCGGGATGATGAAGACGGTGTCCATTATCGGGCACCTCTCGACACGGCACCACTTGAGGCCCCACATGACAGTATCACCAGTGTCCCATGTTGGCAGCAAAATGTGCTCGGGGATAACAGTCGTGATGGAAGAATTATCATGCAGGTGCAATGACTCGACCCTGTTCATCACGAAGGTTATTGCTTCGATCACTTGCACGCTCCGCACGTCGGCTGTGCTGGGTTCCTTCGCTGATCTCCACATGGAAATCCAGTGGTTGGATCGGAGCTTCGTGGCGCTGCTGTCGTCGAGGTTGCAGGTAGCTGTAGTCTTGCCAGCAGCAGCTATGTCAGTGCTTATATCTCCATAGTCCGTACACACGCGACTAATCTATGCCCTTCATTTTAGTCATGGTGATGAAAAGGTAGCAAGGACAGATATGAGCTCTTGCCAATTTGCTCAAATTCTCTAAAAACATGTGCAAACGTTAAAAAGCTGCTCCCACCGATCACAAATGTTTTGGTCATTTTAGTCGTTCTATATTTTAAAGGTAGCCTTTTCACCATCATTTTATTTTGACCTTTTTTTATTGGTAGTGCGAGTGCCAATAATTGAGATAAGAAACAAAAGAGACAATACCTAAGGATTTTATATTTGGACTTTCTGTTCAGCTTCTTAATTCAAATGTCAAGGCTAAAAGTACTTGAGATTTACTCCCGCAGATTTAAATTGGCACAGTATACCAGGTCATTTTCTGCCGACAGCATATTTTGTAAAAGAACTTACTGCAAGCACATTTCTGGACCTTGCCTCGTTGGCTCAAACTGCTGCTTACCGATGCTCAGGATCGGTGTTTTAAACAGTAGGCTATAGTACAGCAGCTCCACGGAGCCACCGTTACAATTGTTGCAGCAGAAATAGTGAGGCTATTAGCGGCTGAAGAAGGCTGCTGTTTGTGAGCCTTAGGACTACCATCTCTATGAAAAGCATCTTAGCCTTCTTTCCAGTTGATATAAACATCCCTCCAAGAAAAAAAAACAGCACTCCTAAATTTTCTAAGCTTCCATCGCTCAAAGAAAATTTGTAACAGTATAGCCAATAAGCTACATCTTTGGAGTCATCATGCCATTTAAATGTCTCCATTTACCAGTCTGCCATTTATTCCATGAGAAAATACACGATTCACATCAATCATCCACCAATTAAACTAAACAGCCACGGCGTCCTCAACTCCTCCTCGTTCCGCTTGCATTATTGATGCGTCCAACCGCGACGACATCCACACCGCAAGCCGCCGTTCGTCCTACTCGTGTCATTTTTAACATACAGTTTCATAAAAAAAAACTGAAGTTAAATATCCAAACTCAAAATATTAAAACAATGAATCATGTTTGACGACCATGCATTGCTAATTGCTATCTTTTAAAAACGCCGTGGAAAGCAGCAAAATCCTTTTTAAGTTGCCACCCCTGAGCTCCGCAGGGCGCCACCATGGCCAAGCTCCGCGCCGGCGTTGGGGCAAGTCCGCCTGCGCGGGGCCTCTGCATGCCTCCTGAGCACGCCGGCCGCCCGATCCGTCGTTCGCTTGGCTCCCCCCATCATGCCCAGCGCACCGCCGGCTGCCGCTCTGCTGCCCCTACACGCCGGTCAGCGTCTGTGCTTGGCCGCGCCACAATATGAGGTCCTGACGAGTGGGCCCGCAGGGCCCTACCTTCCAGCCAAAGCATATGGCACCCGTTCCTGTCCAACCTTTTTCAAGGAGACAAGGACACATGAACCTCATTTTCTCTCACATGTCACGTGACCTGCTGCTTGTGTTTAGTAGCAAGAGTAAGGTTTGACACTATGAAAAAGAAGATTCCCGTCACATCAAACTTGCGGTACATGCATGGAGTACTAAATATAGACGAAATTAAAAACTAATTGCACAGTTTTGTTGTACTTTTTGCGAGACGAATCTTTTAAGCCTAATTAGTCAATGTTTGGACAATCTTACTATTACTAATTTGGAGGCTCCTTTTGAAGCTTCCAGGTGAAGCCACCTAGGATTTCTAGGTGGACACCTTAGAAAAAGAGAGAAATCCTAGAAATTCTCACAAAAAAGCAAAACATCCGACCACCCATCGATAGATTCAAATCATCATAGCCATTGGATCTATTATGTTTTCTAAAAAATTACCCACCTATGCCATTATAAAAATAGCCTAAAGTAACCCCTAAATCTATATATAAATTACCCACATCTGTCATTATATAAAATAAACTAAAGTAACCCCCTAATCTTCATCAAAATTACCCACTTATACCATTATAAACAATATTTAAAATAACCCCCTAATTTGCAACCGAATTGCCCACCACTATTACTTAAAAACTTAAAGTAACCCGTTAAATTTGCATCTATATTAGCCACACATGCTATTATTAAAAATAATATGATAACCCTACGTTTGAATCAAATAACCTTAATTAAAAATATACAGCAATATATGATTCTAAATCGTCTATATCTTGCACTATTGGTATATGATATAATAATTAAGGTCTATACATATGATGTGTCACCATTTATAAAGATACAGAGGAAGTGATGAGAATACTGAAAAAAAATTGAACTGCATCACCATCAAGATGGAGATAGAAAGGTCTTTTTTTTGGCAGAAAACAATAACGCTCCCAGAGGTCGAAAGGCCGTATCATTCAAGGTGCAAAAGCTATGTAGATAGTGCAATGAAGAAAATAGACCGATTTTCTTTGGTTGATATCTATGTTCAATTGTGAAGTTCGTCTCGGTTCTTGATTTTTCTTGAAAAGTACATGCGTTTTTCTCCTACCAGATGTTCCACGCGGTGTAAGGTAAGACGCTATTGAAAAATTATTGACTCTCTTTGATCTATTATATTTTCTAAAAAAGTTACCCGCCGCTATCATTGTGAAAATATTCAAAAATGAGCTCTAAACCTATATCTAAATTACCGAGCTCAGCTATTATAAAAAATAATCTAAAGTAACCCCATAATCTTCAACTAATTTACTAATACATATCATTATAAAACATAACTTAAAATGTCATTCTAAAATTTTATCTATATTACCCACATAGGTTGTTATTAAAAATAACCTAAATTAAACATCTAAATCTTAATCTAATTATCTTCATGTGTATCTGTTGGCGCTAGAAATCGGTCAACCGTATCCCCAGCGTCTGACACACGACCCGGGAGAATCTGCTTAACTCCTGTTCGGGTGATTGCCTTGGTGCGGTTCGCGCGGCGTGCCAGCCAATCTGACCTGTTGATTGGCAAGGAAGAATACGTGTCAGATCCAAAAGTCACGATCGGCTAAATTTCCGATCTCGAGGGAGCTTATCAGTGAATCGGCCGATTTGCCGTAATAAAGAAATCGGCTATGAAGCAGTCGATTATCAGGCAGCGTGAATCGATGACTAATTGAAGTAATCAGTACAACGCTACAGTAGCAACACTAGGAACAGATCTAATCGGCTATGCGTAGAATAAGTAAATTAAACAGCAAAATGTGAGAGAAGCCGAAACTGCCGATTCCTAGCTGGATAACTGATGATAAAACTAGAAAAACAGGTAAAACCTACGATTCTAGTAAATATCGATAACTAATGAATAAATCTAAACGAAACAACAGCGATGCGCCCGAAGTTAAAGCTTAGAATTTACTCGATAAACGGAACTTACAAGATCGGCCAGAGGTCAAGTTGATGCAGTCCTGCCAACCCGTACGAACTCGTGAAAAAGAAGAAAGTATTTGGCGAAGTCGCCTGCTTGAAAGTAAGTGCGAGGAAATAGTAATTGGTTGTATTGAGTAGTTGATGATTACAGATCTACAAAGGTGGCTATTTATAGCCCCGTACAGACGACTCCTTATCTGACTAGAACTCTATCCCTAATTCAAATAGAAAACGAATATTTACAAGTACGATTCGTACTAGGTTGGTTATTATATGCTTCACCGGCTGATTTCCTCTTCATCCTTCTGCTCCCTTCCAAGCCCATACCGGCCCAATTATTCCAACCTCCTAATCGGCCGATTCCTCATCGGCAAAGGGTAACCGATCGGGACCCTGGCGTGTCCGATCCAAACCCCAAGGGTTAAGCGAGGCAGAAGTCCTAAAGATTCATCGGCCGATCCTGTACTATAGCATCGGCCGATCTTGGACTGTAGCGCCAACCAACCGATCTCTAACTGTAGCGCCATTCGGCTGATTTCCAACTGTCACCCCCCGCATTCTACTGTACCTTCCCATTTCCTCTTCTCCAGACGCCGATTTCACTTGTGACGAAATCTGGCGTCAACACATGCCCCCCAGTTTCGGAGTAAAACATAGTATTTTACTTCGACATTCTTTTCAACTTCCCCTCCGAAACAGCCGCAATGAAAATATCCTTCCGTTTCGCGGTCTTCCAGCTGATGATTGCAATCTTTTCGAAACGGGCGCCCACGACAACCAATACTCCCGAAAAACTCGAAACGCCGGCGCGGTAAAAATTCCATTTTTACCCTTCATCAGGGACCCTTTAAATAGCAGTTCACCCCGCACCTCCTTTTCGAGCTCACGTCCTTCTTCCTCAGCGCGCGCGCCTTCTTCTTCCCCCAGCACTTTCCCTTAGCTCCGAAGCTTCCTAGCGCCATCTTCCTGTTGCTTCTCCTCCTCCCCTCCAATGGCGGCACCTTCAGGCAACTCTCCCACGCGCAATGCTCCAGAAATGGCGCCTCCGGCGGAAGTGGCGACAGTGGTGGCTCCGTCGTCAGAAGAAGGAGCTTCATCGGAGATCCCAATGGCGATCCCCATAGCGGCCTCATCCTCCGCAGCTGCACCGGCGGTCACGCCGACCACAAGGAACTTCATCCCAGAGGTTATTACCGAATCCTTCCTCTATCGGCAATGCATTTACTTTAGATCTATTTCTTACTTTTGCACCCCCCCCTCCTTTCCTTTTTAGGCGGTTAGACATCGCATTACTATCCATCTTACGGGAAATCCCGGCCTTATCTGTCTCGGACCCATGGGTAACCCAGATCCAACTGAGCTCACCAATTTGGAAACCCACAGAATCCCCTTCAAACAATCCACCATGGACCTGGATCACTGGTTGGGCACCTTTAGGTCTTGGCCGAATGAAACCCCTAGTTGGAGGGAGTGGTACCAACGGATAGCCGAACCGAAGAGGGTCCAATGGGACGAGCTCAAAATCGGCCAATGCATCAACCTGTCTTTGTCCCAGATGGAGCGAAATGAACCATTGGTGATAGCAGCCTCTTACTTTTGGTCTGATGCCCTTAATGCATTCTTGTTTGGGCATGGACCCCCACACTGGCCGATGTGGTTCTGCTGACTGGCCTTGACATCTCCTCCCCGGACACACCTTTCCGCCTCTTAGCCGCAACATCGCATCGGCTGGACACGAGAGGAATCGGCGGGTGGAAAGGATTTATCAGATGCAACAAAAGGGCCGGGTCTGTCGAGAACAGGGAGCACACGTCCTTCTTAATGATGTGGTTGGAAAAACATTTCTTTTGCGGAAGAGCAGCCGGCCCATCAACCAACACCCAGGCTTTAGCCGAAGCACTATCGGTAGGAACCCCTGTTCCTCTCGGAAAACACTTGCTAGGGGCGGCCTACCACATGCTCCACCAAATCGGCACCAAACTTTCGAAGGGAGAGCCGATTGGAAATCCAGGAGGACCCTGGTGGTTCATCAATTTGTGGCTGAACCTGTATATGAGTAAGATCTCTCAGCAGAGGGTGGAACACATGACGTTCCCCAACATTGAATCGGCAGAAGATCCTACTGCTCGACGCCGATGCACATCTTTCGGTGAAGCGGCATCAGCCTTCCCCGGTTGCCTGTACTCTGCTACGAAAGTGGCCGAGTACTTCCGATGCTTTTACAACGGCTTTAATGAAGATGCAACCGTCTGGTTTCCTTATCGCCGAGATGACCCAGTCTTCGAACTCCCAACTTGCTTCGACTCGACCACTGGCCGATTCGACGAAGAACTCACCGATGAGTTAATCAAGCCAGGAATCCTGCCAGCTAACTTCTTTTCGGGGAAAGATGCCCCTACATATGAGTTCTACAATCCCTCTGCTGCAGCACGCCAACTCGGCATGGGTCAGCTGCCGATTCAAGTATATTTTGCTGGCCGAGCCAAGTTCAGAGATGGGCTCACAACAGATCTGGACTACAGTCGGCTGCGAGATCGGATCCCAGACTCTACCACCATTGACCTGAACAACTGGATAGTAGCTCCCTTCGCTGTCCAGCCATTCAAGCTTTGGTGGGCCGAATGGAAACAATTCCTTTTCTGCAACTCCGCATCGGCATACTGCAATCTCTTGGACCCAACCAACATCGACCCAAACGCCGAGGTATTTTTCCTTAGCCGATTTTTATTCTTTTATCAACGCAGCTGAACACTAACGTTTTGCTATTGTTTCAGTCCGAGAACTGTGTCCCCCCAACACACAGCCGGAGTGGTCGGCTAATAGAAGATCATCATCCATACACCACTTTTTCTCTTATCGGCTATGACACCCCTTCCGTGGACGTAATTGCCGGCCGATCGAAGCAAGCGCAGAAAAAGGTCACCAAGAAGACCAGTCGCCGAGTCCGGGCCCGTATAGAATTGGCGGATCCTCCCATGCTTGTATCGGCAGAGACTTCGTCCGCACCACCCCCTCAAGCTACCAGAGAGATCGACACTCAAGTCGTCACGCAAGCTGGGGCAGCCGCCGCATCACTGCTGTTAGAGGCCGTGCAGGTAAACTTATGTTTAACCCTTCCGATTGTCGTTTTGATATTAATCCTTCTTATCTTAGACTGCACAGATTACCCCCATGGACACACAACAATCGGCAGCAACCCAATCAGCCATCGATGCGCCCCCGCCTCCATCCATTGAGGTATAACACAATTTCACCGATTCCCCTAGTATTTGAATAATATGCTTACTCAACCTTCTGACACAGGTCATCGGCACGCCAAGCGCTCCTCAACCACTGGTCTCCTCTCGGGAAGCTGGTCCAAGCATAGCGCCAATCATCGTGGAGTCTTCTTCTTCTGATGAACCCATGGCACCAGCCCCTGAACCGAGGATGACAGCTTCCCAAATGCAGCTTGAGGAGATCCGATTCAAAGAGGTAAGAAATCTTTCAACTTTATTTAGCCGATTTGCTATTACCATCAGCTGATTTATTTTTCTTCTTTACTATTTCCAGGAACAGGACACCCCTGACAACAGCCTCTTCTCTTTTGCGATCGCCCTCTCTGACGACGAAGAAGTCGCCTCCCGCCAGGTCACCTTGAGCTCCATCCCCGACGACGTCCGGGCCAAGCTTACCAACATCCGATCCCTTCTTCAAGGAGACATCGGCCGATTGGTAGAAGATGCTTCACCGATTCGGCAGCTCTTTGGTGACGTCAGCGGACGAGTGCCAGAAGAAGCGGAGGAAGCCTTGGCGCCGGCCGCATACATCGAGTCGATGAGGATCCCGGTCTTCAGAGCCCTTCGTCACATGGCCGATCGCGCCAAGTTGGCCAAGACTCGTGAAGAAGAGGATGCGTACAAACGTCAGGCCCAGGAGGTGCACCAACGTATTCATTTTCTGGAGCACATATGCCGATTTTATACGGCCCTTCCCATGTAGGGGACCACTTTCCGAATTTAGGATCTTTCGACCCAATCAGCAACACTAACTTCCAAACCAGATCCCCAGGGGAGAATTATTTGACTTTGACCTTCTTATCGTACCACCTGGCTACTTTCTTCTTGTTTTCCTCAATGCTTATCAAAGCCCTCAACCGCTGGTCGGCCAACTCATCGAGTTCCCTTTTCATGAGTGATGAGTAGTCATCGGCCGTTAACTGATCCTGGAGCGAAATGCGCCTCGATCCCGCCCTTGATTCCCATGGTAGTACTGCATCGTGACCGTACACCAACTGATAAGGGGATAACTTGGTGGCCCCATGGCAAGCCATCCTGTATGCCCAAAGGGCTTCGGTTGGACATAGATGCCATTTTTTCGGCTGCTCCTCTATCTTACTTTTGATTAACTTAATTATCCCCTTGTTGGAGGATTCAGCCTGACCGTTAGCCTGGGCGTAATATGGAGAGGAGTTTAACAACTTGATCCCCATATCGGCTGTGAATTCTTCGAATTCCCCTGATGTGAACATTGTTCCCTGATCGGTTGTAATAGTCTGGGGAATGCCGAATCGGTAGACGATATGGTCCCTTACGAAGTCGGCCATGGTAGCCGATGTCACGGCTCTTAACGGAATTGCTTCCACCCATTTGGTAAAGTAATCGGTAGCCACCAGAATGAATTTGTGCCCTTTGCTCGATGGAGGGTAAATTTGGCCGATAAGGTCTATTCCCCATCCTCTGAACGGCCAAGGCTTGATAATGGGGTTCATGGTCGATGCGGGCGCACGTTGGACATTTCCGAATTTCTGACAATCCTGGCATCCCTTATAATATTTGAAGTAATCTTCGAGTATCGTTGGCCAGTAATACCCATTATTCCTGATCATCCATTTCATCTTATGGGCCGATTGGTGGGCTCCACATACCCCTTCATGGATTTCTCCCATCAGAGTCTTAGCCTCCTCTGTTCCCAGACATTTGAGTAGGACGCCGTCAATTGTTCGGTAGAACAAATCATCTTCAAGCAGTACGTATTTAGTAGCATGGAAACGCACTCGTCGATCCACTTTCTTAGACGGATCTTTCAAGTAGTCGGCAATTTCTTTTCGCCAGTCATCGGCCGCAAGTTCCAGAGCCATAGTGCCTAGAATTGGCCGATATCCAGATGCGTGCTGGGCGAGTTTGTTGGCATCCTCGTTGTGATCTCTTGGGATGTGCTCGATTACTGCCGATTTAAATTCTTTTAAAAGTTGCAGGCAATCCTCGTAATAAATTCTCAATACATCGTCCTTGCATTCGGACCTCCCCGTTAATTGATCCACAATAAGCATGGAATCTCCGAAGACTTCAACAGAATCGGCCTTGACTTCTCTTAGTAGTTGTAAACCCTTCAATACCGCCCGGTACTCCGCTTGATTGTTAGTGGCGGTGGCTTCTATCAGCAGAGAAAAATCATAACTTGCCCCCCGAGGCGATATGAGGACGATGCCGATTCCTGATCCAACCCCACATGACGATCCATCAAAGTATAAAGTCCAAGGCACTGGCTCTATGAAGGTAGTTTCTGGTCCGCAGTGTTGGGCGACGAAATCGGCCATGACCTGTCCCTTGACGGCTTTCGCCGATTCATACCGTAGGTCAAATTCTGACAAGGCTAAAATCCATTTGCCGATTCATCCTTTCAAGATCGGCAGTGATAGCATGTATTTTACTACGTCGTCTTTGTATACGACCACACATTCCGCCGACAGTAAATAGTGCCTGAGTTTGGTGCCTGAGAAGTAAAGACATAAGCACAACCGCTCCACTGGAGGATATCTTGTTTCAGCGTCCAGAAGCCTTCTACTGACATAATAGATCACTCGTTCCTTTCCTTCGAACTCCTGGACTAGAGCTAACCCAATAGCCTTTTCATCGGCTGATAAGTATAATTTAAATGGCTTACCAGTTTGAGGAGGGACCAATACCGGTGGTGAGACCAAGTACTGCTTGATATCTTCCAGTGCCTTGCGTTGCTCCTCCCCCCATATGAACTCCTGGTCGGGCTTCAACTTTAATAGTGGTGTGAAAGCCTGGATCCGCCCAGATAGATTAGATATGAATCTTCTGATGAAATTCACCTTGCCGATCAAAGACTGCAATTCAGTTTTATTCTGCGGGGCCACGACTTTGTTGATAGCCGCTATGGTCTTCCGATTGATTTCTATTCTCCGCTCGTGTACCATGAATCCTAAGAACTGTCCGGCGGACACGCCGAAAGCACATTTATTCGGGTTCATCTTCAGCCCGTGTTTCTTAGTGCATTCCAGCACTTTTCGCAAATCGGCCAGATGTTCCTCGTGTCCTTTGGACTTGACCACAACGTCGTCGATGTAGATTTCTACCAGAATGCCGATGAGTTTGTGAAATATGTAGTTCATGGCTCTCTGATACGTGCCGCCGGTGTTTTTCAAGCCAAAAGTCATCACCACCCACTCGAATAAACCAAGGTGGCCCGAGCATCTGAAGGCCGTTTTGGGTATGTCCTCTTCGGCCATAAGTATTTGATTGTACCCAGCGTTTCCGTCCATGAAGCTAATAATCTTGTGTCCCGCGGCAGCGTCTATCAGCACATCGGCCGTTGGCATGGGGTACCCGTCCATCGGTGTGGCCTGATTAAGATTCCTGAAATCAACGCACACGCGTAGCTTTCCGTTCTTCTTGTACACTGGTACAATGTTGGAGATCCACTCGGCATAACGGCATTGCCAAATAAATTTCGCTTCGATTAGCCGAGTTATTTCGGCTTTTATGTCTGGTAGAATTTTAGGATTGCACCGCCGTGCCGGCTGTTGATACGGCCGATATCCTGGTTTTATGGGTAGCCGATGTTCAACAATAGATCGATCTAATCCAGGCATCTTATGATACTCCCAAGCAAAATAATCCAAAAATTCTCTTAACAAATTTGTCAGTTTACATTTGTATTCCGGGTCTAAATTTGCACTAATATAAGTCGGCCTTGATTTGGTGCCATCGCCTAAGTCTATCATTTCTAATGAATCGGCCGACGTGAACCCGTGCCCTAGCTTCCCATCTTCTCGGGCGAACTGATCCATTTAATCTGAGTCCTCGGAGCCGACTGCTCGGATCGGCTGTAGGCCAAAATTGGACACCTTCAGAAAATTGGTATCCCATACTCTACCGGATATGCATTTGACGGTTTCGCAACTCCACTGCTGCGTGTCGGCTGCCGCGATGCTGTATGCGGAATCGGCATTAACCACCTCGATGTTGTCGCCGACCCATTGTACAAGACATTGGTGCATCGTCGATGGGATGCAGCAATTTGCGTGTATCCAGTCTCGGCCGAGTAGCATGTTGTAGGATCCCTTACCGTTAATAATAAAGAAGGTAGTGGGAAGGGTCTTACTGCCAATGGTGAGGTCGACGCAGAGGGCGCTGCGAGCGGGAGACACATTGCCCTCGAAATCTTTAAGCATCATGTCTGTCTTGGTCAAGTCATCATCGCTTTTCCCAAGCTTTCGGAGCACGGCATATGGCATGATGTTGACTGCAGCTCCTCCGTCTACCATTAATCTGGTGAGGGGGCGGCCGTTGACATGCCCTTTAAGGAATAATGCTTTCAGGTGTTGCCGTTTGTCGTCCTCAGGCTTCTCGAACGTGGCTATCATTGGCTCCAAAGCCAATTGTGCCATCTGTTCTTCTATCGCCGACACATCCTGTCGGTCGGCAGGAGTCATAAATTCCATCGGCAGTATGAAAACCATACCGATGTCGGCTGCCGATTCATCGCCTGCCGATTCGTCGCCCCCTCTGTCGTTTCTTTTGGGGCACCACACCTGAGACCTGCCTTCCCTCTTGTCCGTCGTGCTCTGTTGTTCCTCCTCCTGCTGTTCCCACTGGCGGAGACGTTGGATCCTTCGTTTTTGAGATTTGGTCAATCCGTCGGGACACCACCTGAGGTTTACTGGTTTGGTTCTTGGCCTGGCGCGTTCCCATTCTGGCTCACGTCCTAAAGGGTTTTCGTCTATCACCCGAGCATCGGCCATCTCTTCGAGCCGACTGTGAACGTTGGCCCTGTTTTCTGGCTGGTAATGTCGATCAAACCTGCCCCCCGGCCTGTCATGGCGTCTGTCTTCCGATCGGTCATATTGGTCACTTCTGCCCCCCAGCCGATCACGCACGGGAGGGCGCCGATCGTCTTGGTCGCGCCGGTTCCTGCTGATCGGTTCTGGTCTCCCGTCTCTGGAGCGAGACCTGTTGAATGGCTGATTGTTACGATGCGGGCCGTTGCATTCAGGGCAATTATCGGCCGAAGGTAGCCTGAGGTTGCTCTCCCAACAGTGGATGAAGAACGGGCACCTCCAGTGATCTTCGTGTCGTCGCATTGCTTCTTCCCTTGATCTTGAGCGTTCATGCTGCCGCTGATATTTTTGGAGCAGGAATTGGGAGGTAATGCGTGGCTCACCCGATTCACCGTCGTCGTCCTCGATCCGCCGCTTCCCCTTGACATCTTCAGGTGTAGCTTGATTTCTGGGGTCTACGGCACCACTCTTTTTGGCCGATTCGGACGTTAGCACCTTCGTTTGGAGTGAATTCCTCCCTGTGTCAACCATGTTGGTGGGGAAGGGGTGCTGGTCCATCTTCATCGGCTTGACCGATTTTGTTGGTACTTCAAACGTAAGTCTGCCCTGCTCAATGGCCGACTGTATCTGCTGCCGGAAGATTTTGCACTCATTAGTGTCATGGGATGTAGCGTTGTGCCACTTGCAGTATTTTATCTTCTTCAATTGTTCGGCAGAAGGTATTGTATGATATGGCGAGAGCTTGATCTGTCCTTCCTGGAGGAGAAGGTCGAAGATTTTATCGGCCTTCGTCGTGTCAAAGCCGAATGTTTCTGGCTCTTTCTTGCCGAACGGGCATGATATTGGCTTCTTTCCCTTGACCCACTCTGCAAGACCGACCTCAGCATCTTCTTCGGCTTCAACCTCTTCCAGGAACGCAACCTTCTTCTGGAAGTTCCTCCGTGGATCGAAAGAACGTACCTCTTGTCCAGACAATCGGTGGACGATCTGGCTTAAGCTCTCGAACTCCTGTGAGGCGTACTTCTCTTTGATGTGGGGCAGGAGACCTTGAAAGGCTATATCAGCCAGCTGTGCGTCGTTTAGAGCCAAAGAGTAGCATTTGTTCCTGATTTCCCGAAACCTCTGTACATATGAGGATATCAGCTCGTCGCTTCTCTGTTTGAGGCTGGTCAAATCGGACAGCTTCATCTCATGCACCCCGGCGTAGAAGTATTTATGAAACTGTCTTTCCAAATCGGCCCATGTAATAATCGAGTTCGGCGGTAATGTCGTGAACCACTGGAAGGCCGACCCAGACAGAGATGACGAGAATAGCCGCACCCGTAGAGCGCCTTGCGCTGCTGCTTCTCCACATTGGATGATGAACATGTTAACGTGTTCCACGGTTGAGGTGTCATCCATCCCCAAGAACTTGGTGAAGTCAGGAACTTTATACCGATGGGGAAACGGCAGTAGGTCGTACGTAGACGGGTATGGTGTCCTATAAGTGTAAGTCTGTACCTTCGTCTTCAAGCCGAATTGTTCCTGAATCACTTCTGCTATACGTGCCGACCAGTCCGGCTGTTGCTGGTAAGCCATCGGCTGAGGGACTGGCACGTGCTGGTATATCAGAGGTGGAATGGCCTGATGCTGAGTGAAAGTAGGTGGCATCTGAGTGAAAGCCGGCTGTGCATTCAGGGTCGGCTGTTTGAATGAGCCACTCGCTTCATCGTATAGTACGAGCTCTGCTGCTTTACTCATCTTCGGTGCGACAGGCTGGTACGGCGGTATGGTTGGTCGAGTGGCTGCTTGGAAAGATGCCTGGAATTGGGGACTTCCCTGACCGACCGATTGATCCTGAACGGCCGTAGCTGATGGTGCCCCCCAAGGCGCTGGGCTAACTGGAGGGAACGGCGCAGAGGACAGCTGGACGAGGTGTGGCTGAAGGTGTTGTGTACCATTATACCCCATAGGATTAGATGATGAGGAAGCGCCTGAACTCCCAACGAGAAATTGGATCGGCCGAGAAGCCGAATACCCCTTGTTTGGTGGAATCGGCTGAGTATATGCCGGTCCCTTGTATCCTTGAGATGTTCCGCTAGCCATGGAGCTGATGACGGCATTGTACACCGTATTTGCAAGCACTGGGGATTGATCAATGAAGGCGTGATAAACGGATTGTTGGACCATCTCGGCCATCCTGTCCGAGTCCTCGGTGATTGTGATTTGGCGGGAAGTTGGAAACGGAGACTTTTTGATAGTCTCCTCGCTTCTAGTGCGACAGAAGGACTGCAGGCAAGCTTTCCGGTATTGTGCCGTCTGTTTCTCGAGTTCTTCCTTCTGGTTGTCCCTGAGATCTGCCTCTGTCACTTCGATGGCGTTATCTTCGGACACTTCAGCAGCTTTCGACATGGTGGCGGTTGTATTGGTCCCACCGGGCGTGCCAAAAGTATGTTGGCGCTAGAAATCGGTCAACCGTATCCCTAGCGTCTGACACACGACCCGGGAGAATCTGCTTAACTCCTGTTCGGGTGATTGCCCTGGTGCGGTTCGCGCGGCGTGCCGGCCAATCTGACCTGTTGATTGGCAAGGAAGAATACGTGTCAGATCCAAAAGTCACGATCGGCTAAATTTCCGATCTCGAGGGAGCTTATCAGCGAATCGGCCGATTTGCCGTAATAAAGAAATCGGCTATGAAGCAGTCGATTATTAGGCAGCGTGAATCGACGACTAATTGAAGTAATCAGTACAACGCTACAGTAGCAACACTAGGAACAGATCTAATCGGCTATGCGTAGAATAAGTAAATTAAACAGCAAAATGTGAGAGAAGCCGAAACTACCGATTCCTAGCTGGATAACTGATGATAAAACTAGAAAAACAGGTAAAACCTACGATTCTAGTAAATATCGATAACTAATGAATAAATCTAAACGAAACAACAGCGATGCGCCCGAAGTTAAAGCTTAGAATTTACTCGATAAACGGAACTTACAAGATCGGCCAGAGGTCAAGTTGATGCAGCCCTGCCAACCCGTACGAACTCGTGAAAAAGAAGAAAGTATTTGGCGAAGTCGCCTGCTTGAAAGTAAGTGCGAGGAAATAGTAATTGGTTGTATTGAGTAGTTGATGATTACAGATCTACAAAGGTGGCTATTTATAGCCCCGTACAGACGACTCCTTATCTGACTAGAACTCTATCCCTAATTCAAATAGAAAACGAATATTTACAAGTACGATTCGTACTAGGTTGGTTATTATACGCTTCACGGGCTGATTTCCTCTTCATCCTTCTGCTCCCTTCCAAGCCCATACCGGCCCAATTATTCCAACCTCCTAATCCGCCGATTCCTCATCGGCAAAGGGTAACCGATCGGGACCCTGGCGTGTCCGATCCAAACCCCAAGGGTTAAGCGAGGCAGAAGTCCTAAAGATCCATCGGCCGATCCTGTACTATAGCATCGGCCGATCTTGGACTGTAGCGCCAACCAACCGATCTCTAACTGTAGCACCATTCGGCCGATTTCCAACTGTCACCCCCCGCATTCTACTGTACCTTCCCATTTCCTCTTCTCCTGGCGCCGATTTCACTTGTGACGAAATCTGGCGTCAACAGTATCATACAAAAATGTCAAAAAGTAAACTAATATATGATTCTAAATTACCTATTTATGTCATTATTAATATAAAAATACTAAGTTAAAGTATATACACATGATGAGTGTCACCATTTAGACCATTTATACATGTATGTGAGGAATCGATGAAAAATTATTGATTTGTATGATAAACATAATATATGGAGGATTGGAGGTGCGATACAAAATGGAAAAAGTATGAATATGGATGAAAAAGTGCATAGAGTAATTATTAATTAAAAATCAATCGCAACTGGATAAAGATAGGTAGATATCTATATAAGTATTATGTTGACGTGTTGAAAAAAATAAGAGAGTAGTATGTAATCAATTTTGATTATTAGCTAGAAGTTTAATTTCTAAATAATTTTCAAATACAATAACTTCTAAAAATATTAGCTCGTACGGGAGCACGTGTTGATGAACTAGTACCCAAAATCCGATGTGAAGACGTCGGTGATGGACGGAGGCCAAAATTGGATTGGATCACATGACCACCATTTTTAGCTTCTTTTGCGGTTTGGCCCTCTCTTTGGTACGCACATGTACGATCCATCATCTAACGTTAGCATCCACCGGCCAGCTGCATGGCGCATGCGCCATAAGGCCGGCCGGCTACTCGGTCGAAACATATCGTGTTTACTATCCACGAACGCGTGAGCATGGCGCATGCGTGCTTTTTCAAAACCTAACCACCGTAGCTGTAAGCTGTTAATAGGCGAAAAGGCTTCTACTATGAGGACTGCTGCCTTGAAGATCTTTATCTGCTGCGATGCATGCATGCGTGCCTGTTTACAAACGGAAATGTACACAACAGCACAGACACGCGAGCTCTATATCTGGCGTCTTTGAAACTTGCGTGTTCTTTTGACTCACGCAGCCACGCACGCTGAACAGCTGCCACGGCCGAAGGCAGAATCTTCAGTCTGAAATAAAGAGACGGCCGGCGAACAGACATGCGAGCTCGTCAGAGGAAGCCCGGGCACCACGCCTGTTGCCGCCATGTCGGCCGCGCGCCATTTCCACCCGCCGATCCGCGAGCCTTGCTGCACTGTACCACCCGCCCGCCTGCTAGTAGCGGCCCGCTCGTGCAGCTGCCAAACACAGGGCTCCTTTTGCGTGTCGTGCTGAAGAAATGGTAGTAGTAAATCGCCGTTGCTTCATTGCTTGCGTATCGGTATCTCGTCGAAGGAAAATGAACAGAAGCATGTTGGAAACGCCGGCCTCCTTTGCCAATTCGCTTGCGAGGTTGATGCGCGGCTCCTTCGGTCCTTTGCCAATGCTCCTCTGCTCCGGGCTGCCACTAGTGCACGCTCCGATAACCAGCGGGTCCGTTCGATGCTCTCTGCTCCGTGTGCTGCGGCCGCGAGGGATACAGGATACTCTGCAAGTGAACTCACATCCTTGCAACCGTGATCGCAAAACCGAGGGTGGAAGGGAGGTTCTGCTTCTGCAATTCTAATCTTACACCTCACGTGCAGATCAAAATGTTTGCTCGCTGCTTGCATTGCATGGAACTGTACTCGATGGATCGGCACACTTCGTGACAGACGTGCTTCCACACCGACCCCGGCCCTCGTCACGTGTCATAGCCGATCCAAAAGCCTCCATGAAAAAACAACAACGATCCTCTTGGCAGCGCCCGACCCCATTCATGGCCGCCGGCCCCCCTGAGAAGACATAAAAAAAGGAAGCCGATCGATCCCCTCGGTAGCTAATCAAAAGCAAACGACGCGGCGCGCAGGGGAACACACGAGCAGGCGAACAGCATCAGCATTAGCATTGGCAGGAGCAGAGCGCCCGTCGCCACAGGCCCACAGCGGCGACGACGACAACGCGCGCGTGGGCACGGCCCCGCCGGGCGCCACCACCCCGTGTTCCTCCGCTAGCTTCCTCCTCGCGCCGCAGAGAGAAAAAGCAGAGCGGCTTCTCCTGACCTCCTCCCCCGACCTGTCACCACCGCTGCGGCGCGGGCAGGTTGATGTCTCGCTGCCGCCGCAAAGACCAAGGAAGCCACGCACGCACGCCCCCTGGCCATTAGCTGCTAGCCTGCCTCTGCTGCTACTCGTCGTGAAAGCTTTTCTCTCCCTCTCCCCGATCGCCATTCGCAAGCCAACGATGCCCCGACTGTTCATGTGCTTTTGCGGCAGCTGGCGCGCGGGCGGCGGGCCCCGGCGCCGAGCAGCGGACAACGTGCGGAGTTCCCAGGCGGGCCACGGACGTCGGACGAGACGGTCGATCGACGACCATGAGTGGACCCGGTCCTCCTTGACGGATAAGCCATGCAGATGCAGGAGTCAAGCGTGAAGGATTCGTTCGTCCAACGATCCGGCTCGTGCATGGACGGTGTCCAGGGAACGGGAACAGGGTCCGCGCAGTGGGGTCGCCAGGCGGGGCCCTGGCTCTGGTGCAGCGGCTTCTTGCCCCAAACAGCATCTCTGACCCACGCCCGATAAAAGCGAGGGGAAAGTGAGGTGGACGTAACACGGGCGCCGGGCCTGGGCGTCTGGCCAAGCTGCAGTGCCGTCGTCCGAGGGGCCCTTTTCCCTTTTATTACTACTACCCCTCCTCTCTACTACCCCTTCAGGTGGTTTCTCATTTAATAAGGCCCTGTTTAGTTACTCCCAACTCCCAACTTTGACACTATGCAAAAAGAAGATTCCCCATCACATCAAACTTGCGGTACATGCATGGAGTACTAAATGTAGATGAAATTAAAAACTAATTGCACAGTTTTGTTGTACTTTGCGAGACGAATCTTTTGAGCCTAATTAGTCAATATTTGAACAATAATTCACAAATACAAACGAAATGCTACAGTGTGCTACAGTGCTGTAACAGTAATTTGGCACCTCCCAAATTCCCCAACTAAACAAGGCCTAAGTTGCCAAGGGAATTATTGAGGAGAGAGATGGAGCATAAAACCAAGATAACGTTTCGCATGCACGAAAGTGGATCGACTCGACATCCAACGCACTCGACAGTCGACACAGTCGGAGCACATGCGTTTCTTCACCAACGCCTTTTGTTGGACCCGCCAGCGGACTGACTCGAGCCATGCCCATGCCCAGGCGTCCGCCATGGCCAGGAGTGCAGGACCTCGCTGTAGACACTGGAGCCTTATCTAGACACTGTGGGTTGGGACCGGCACGAGCAGAGGCAACGAACACGACACGGGAACAGCCAAACAGGAGAGTCTGCTGACAGCTCTCTGCTCTCCGGCCTCCACGCGGCATCTATGCGAGAACAAGGAGCACAGCCACCGTCCAGGTCGGCGGCACGCATGGGTGATCCAGCTCTTTGTCTCGTTTGCTGGATAATGCAGCTAACATGCATGGGTGGAGCCTAATTGGTTCGTTAACCGCGGTGATGGCGACAAGCACGATGGTTCTCTTCTTAGAGAGCACGCATCTTGATAGGTTGTAAAAAGATGGGAAAAGATAGAATAATTCGCCTCAAGCTAGGTTTCTTCTTGTGGTACGAAAAAGTTGTGATTGGCGTTTACAAGGTAATTGTTGACATTCTCGGCTCAGCCAGGTTTGACCTCGGTTCAGCCATAAGCTGGACTGAAAAATGGTCTCTGCATAAAAATGTTAACTATGTTAACTTTCTGGCTGAGCCGACCTCCGTCGGTTGAGCCGGCGTTGACAGATCTGGGCAAGCCGGTCTCTAATAAAATGACCAGGCCGGTTTGACTAAAGTACTCAAATGTAAATTAAACTTCACCATTTTTTGTCTGTGGCACCTCACTTGCGAACAAGCGACGTCGGCTAGCTCCCGTACGTTGTTGGTGGCTGTTGGCACGTCAAGTTGGTGAACCGCAAGTACACGGATTAATTGTAACTTTTTATTTAGAGTATTCCTGTAAGATTTATCAATCTGTGGAATAAAGTGAATGCAACGTTTAACTACGCACTAATTAAGATAACCAAAATATTCTATGGGTATGAGTACGATTAAACGCACAAAAGAACTAATCAATATAGGTTATTCCAGATGGAGATGTTGATGTAAAGAGGTATAGTGCAGCGAGGTAGCCTAATTAGCTTATGCTAATCAGGGCCGGCTCTGGAGCCATGCAGCTCAGGCGATGGCCGGGAGCCCATGGCAAAGAGGGGCCCAACAGCTAGTATGGGCAAAAGGACACCCCCGCAGTCTGTCAGGCCTCCTGCAGTCCTGCGCAGCTGCGCGCCAATCGAGAAGACGGGAGGCCACCACGGCAACTCAGGAGACCAAGGGCACTTTAGTTTTGGACATAGCTTTGCCTAACCTCACTTTGGGCCTGTTTGGCAACCATGTGTTAAAATTTAACACCTGTCACATCGGATGTTTGGATACTAATTAGAAGTATTAAACATAGGCTAATTACAAAACTAATTGCACAGATGGAGTGTAATTCACGAGACGAATCTATTAAGCCTAATTAGTCCATGATTTGACAATGTGGTGCTACAGTAACCAATTGTTAATGATGGATTAATTAGGCTTAATAGATTCGTCTCGCGAATTAGCACAGGGTTCTGCAATTAGTTTTATAATTAGCTCATGTTTAGTTCTCCTAATTAGCATCCGAACATCCGATGTGACACTGTTAAAGTTTAACACCTCGTATCCAAACACCCCCTTTGCCGTGCAAGGCTTGCTTTACCGGTGGCGGGGCAGCTAGGCGAGGGAACCAGACACCAATAAGAACTGTGCTACCTTGCTGGGCAAGGCTACACAGTAACTGGCGAGAGAACCAAACGTGCCGGGTGTTTTGATACGAGATGCTAAACTTTAGCAGGGTCACATCGAATATTCGGATGCTAATTAGAAGGACTAAACATGAGCTAATTACAAAACTAATTGCACAGATGGAGTCTAATTCGCGAGACGAATCTATTAAGGCTAATTAATTCATCATTAGCAAATAGTTACTGTATCACCACATTGTCAAATCATGGACTAATTAGGCTTAATAGATTCGTCTCGCGAATTAGACTTCATCTGTGCAATTAGTTTTGTAATTAGACTATATTTAATACTCCTAATTAGTATTAAACATCCAATGTGACAGGTGCTAAAGTTTAGCACGGTGTTCCCAAACACCCCCTTACTTGCATAGACCCCTAGGCAACACGCCAAGCAAACCAAACTCATCTACTGTCTCCAACTTTTGTGGAGAACAAGGTGAAGCGAGGCTTGCCACTGGATCCAAACGCGCCCAAGAGCTCAGGAAATAAAGTGGTCGTATCATGTACTAATTTTGTTCGAGTCCCATCGGATATTTGATATCAATTAGGACTAAACGTGAACTAATTATAAAACTAATTGCATAAACCGTGGCTAATTCACGAGACGAATCTATTAAGTCTAATTAGTCCATGATTAGCATATATTTATTGTAGCATCACATGTCAAATCATGGACTAATTAGACTTAATAGATTCGTCTTGCGAGTTAGCTTTCATTTATGCAATTGGTTTTGTAATTAACCTATATTTAATACTCCTAATTAGGGTACCTTTGGTTAGACTTTCCAACCTGCTTTTGCTTCTGCAAAAGCCAAAAGTCAACCAAAAGATCTAAAAGTCACAGATGCTTTAGGCCAAAAGCTGTTGTTGCTCTAGTACAAAATCAAAAGGCACCTTCCTCCCTGCTTTCAGCTGCTTTGGGAGCAAAAAATTACCTACCTACCACTGATTATGAAAGATACCGATTCGTTTTCTCCGTTCTATTTCCGTTCGACTCCCGCCCCAGGCGGCCCACCACCCCAGCCGCCCACCACTCGCCGCCCGCCCCACCCGATCGCCACCCGCCACCAAATCTGCTCCGAGGTACATCTCTGACTGCTAGTTCATGTTTCCCACCCCACCATCTTCGTCGTCAGCCGCGCCGCCGCGCACCACACCCTCACCCTCGTCCAGTGCGGCGCAGCCTTTGCATCCCGCCCGCCCTCCACGGCCGCCGGTGAGGAGGTAGACCTCGCCAAGAAGCTCGAGTTCACCATCGTCATGAAGCGGCCGCTAAAGGTCAGATCTGTGCCGTTGCAGTCGTTGCCGCCCACCGTTGCAGCTGCTTGATCGAGTGTTCTCTCTAGATAGCATGGCAATGAATTGGCAACAGAAAGAAAGAGTGTTCTTCTGGTTGCTCTAGCTGTGCATACCTGGAATTATAGAACCAAAGATACATTAGGTTAAACAGATTTCTCTTGTTCTTTTGGAGATGATGAAGCACCACTGATTTGTTTCCATATTTGTCAGATTATTTTCTTGTCATATGTGAGAACATTTTTCCTATGTTGAATCAAAATAAGTTACCCAATGTGGACCAATCACTTTGATAGTTGAAAAACATAGAAAATATTTTTTTTTCCTTTCTAAAATAGTCATTTACATGCGAATTAGTGAACATATTATTTTGTTACGAGCAATTTACATATAAACAGACCCTCAAGCCTTTAAGGGTATTATAGGTATTTCTTACACGGCCTACAGTTTCTCAGCTGGTCTGACTAAACAGTTTTCTACTTTTCCCACAGCTACTTTCTCACAGCTGTTTTTCTATAGTCTAAAGCCACCACAGTTTTTTCAAAAATCATAGCCCAGGCAAACAGAATCTTAGTATCCAACCATTCGATATGATAGGGACTAAATTTTCCAAAACGGACTACTGAATGGCTGAATGATCAAATCGTGGTTCGTGTGGCTGTCGAATATCTCTGTTGCGAGCCCCCTCGCCGCTCCTCAGGCTTGGGCTGCCGGCAACTTACGCCTAACGGTAGCACGGCTGCATGGGACAGTCGCTCTTTTATTTTGCCGCTCTTTTGACTTGTGCTATTAACATTGTTCTTCAAGAATTAAATAGCTATTATTATTATTATTATTATTATTATTATTATTATTATCTTCTTTATCATATTATAATGAAAAAATATTTAGCCTAAAGGCCTCTAGTTCGCCCGAGGGCCCTTAAAATCGTAGAGCCGGCCTGATGCTAATTCGTTGGGACTAACACGCTCTCTCTCACCCACACATACTGAGACACACATTCTCTGTCTCTATCCCTCATGCCAACAGAGTGTTGACACTCGACACTCATAAGGCTCCAAGATCTTGTGATACTTTGTTTCGGGGGAAAAAAAAGAATCTTGTGACCCCTGAACACAATCTGATACTGGAGGTTAAGCTAAAGCTACTCGTACGGAACGCGAACACACCTGCACGTACGGTTTTTTTTAATAAGCACGTACTGTAGGATTACGAGAGTGGGCTCAGAGGATACAAGGCCCCACTTCCCCGCCAGAGGTCCGGAGCACCCTGTTACTGTAGCTTCAATTTTTATTTAAAAAATAAAATGTGAAAAAAGAGGAAATTAAAGTTCACTTGTTTTTTACGCAGAGGCGACAGGATCTGTTTGGAACGGCCTGCTTATAGCTAAAATAAGCTGAAACTACTAGCTAAATGGAATTTTTTTTTCAGATTCTTTTGACCGCGCATCTTCCCACCACTCCTATTTATATAAAACATATAAACTGAACTATGACTCGCTTATCAAAGAAATATTTTTTCTCTTAATGCCGTTTATTTGAGAAGCACCTCACCTCACCCCGCTGCTGTACCAAACAGCCAAACAGCGCCGGACCAAGTCTCCATGGCGTCGTGATCTCCTCTCTCCGCTCTCCACGCGCCATTCGTGCCAAAACAAGGAGCAGGGTGCATCCGGTTTCCCCACTGGTCTCTGCACCGATCCACCCACAACCACCGTTATAGTCTCGGCACTTGCGCATTTACCCAGTAAGTATATGAGCCTATGGCTAAGACCTTACATTAGCGTAGTGATCCAGCCTTTTGTCTCCTTCGCTGGAATGCAGCTAGCATGCACATGCATGGGTAGAGTCATAAGAGTAGTCGAAGAAGTTGGTTAACCGCGGTGATAGCGACGGCCATGGTGAGATGAACACACGTCCTTACGAAGAACTTTTTTATATCTACAAAGCTTTGCCTTTGTAGCATATACAATTATGCAAACATCGGAAAGAAAGAATGTAGTTACAGCTCACGTGCAAAAGGCACCAAATCTCATCATCATCGATCAACAACCAACCCCGGAACGCCAAAACCGGCTGAGAGCTTCACTGGTTTCCAGGGGTAGTCCCGGGTGTACCGGTGGTTTAGCCCATTCCCGGGTGCCGGAGCGCCGCGCCAACGCCAACCTTGGGGGCGCCCCCTGTATCGGCGCCTCACACCGCCGCCGCCTCTGCCTCGCTGTGCCCCCCTCCTTCCTTCCCCTTTGACTCGTGCCCGCCGCGCTCTCGCTGCGCTGCTTGCCACCCAGCCCAACACCGACGACCACGACCAGCCCCCGATCAATGTCCCCATCCAATCTCCTTCTCCAGTGAAGGGGAGGAGACTGCTAGGAGGAGCTCCTCTACCAAACCTCCGCACCCTGTTCCTGCCCTGCGTATATATCCTGCCGCGCCGCGTTCTTGGCCCCCTGGACATCATCTCAGCACCACCAGCAACATTCTTCTTCTTCTTCTTCTTCTTCTTGGAGCTCATCGTTCAGATTCGGACCGCACGGCGGTTGTTCTGCCCTGGCAGCTGCGACGGGCTGAGAGGAGCTCGAATTCAAAGGCTAAAGACTCGAGGTGAGTGGGAGCGACATGAATTGCTCACGGTTTTTCTTTCTGTTTTTCGCGTCGCTGATGGTGCTTGTGGATTCTCCGCTCCTGATTGACTCAGAGGGACAGGGGTTTTGGGTCTCGGTTATCTTGACATTTGCTTTGACAAAACTGTTCGTTGTCGGGTTCCGTTCGTGGTGGAAAGTAAGTAGTGCTGCGGCTGCTGCCAACAACAACTACCTGGAGAATAATGTGATGTCACTTGCCATGTTCGTGAGTAGTCTTGACAGTAACATCGTCCTAGATTTTAGTTATCTTCATGCGCTAGGTAGCTTGTTGTAATCACACTTTTACTATCTGAAATGCCGAGGAAGAACAACTTGATGCGGACGTTTCGGTTTTGCTGATGAATCTTTGTTATGCCAACTTAATTGCTGCAGTACCAGTCTGCTCTGTTTCCTCTGTACTTTGCCGGTGCTGATGTTCCTCGCCGTCGCAATGCGCCCCTTGCAGGAGCTTCGTTCGGGTGGGCATGTCGGGCCAGGCCGGGAGCGGCGGCGGCGCCAGGGCCGGGCCACCGCCGGCGACGGCGTTCAAGAGCCCGTCCACGGACGGGAAGCGCCGGAGCACGCGGTTCAAGGACGAGGACGAGTACGTCGAGGTCACGCTCGACATCCGGGGCGACGGCGACGCGGTCGCCGTGCGGAGCGTCAAGGGCGTCCCGGGCGGCGGCGGCGGTGGCGGCGCCGCGGACATGCAGGAGGAGGCGCTCCTGGAGCGGCAGGTTCCGGCGGCGCCGGGACCCGGCGGGCTGTCGTCCAAGCTCAGGGCCCTCCGGCGCATCGCGTCGGGGAACAACAACACCAAGCGCGGCGCGGTGCCCCTCTCGGCGCTGCTCCGCGGCGACCGGCCCGCCAGGCTGGACCGGAGCGTCACCGGCGCCACCAGCGCCCTTAGGGGGCTCCAGTTCCTCAACCAGGCCGCCGTCACCGAGGGCTGGCCCGAGGTCGAGAAGCGCTTCCACCGCCTCGCCGTCGACGGCTTCCTCCTCCGCTCCCGCTTCGGCCAGTGCATCGGTGAGCTTGCCGTTGTTGCATGTTTTCTCTCAACTCTGAACCATGTACTGAAATGTTCTTGTCCACCTAATGATTCAGGTATGGTTGGATCGGAGGAGTTTGCGGTGCAGATCTTCGACGCTCTTGCGCGGCGAAGGGGGATCACAGCTCAGGTGCTCACCAAGGATCAGGTCCGGGAGTTCTGGGAGCAGCTCTCTGACCCAGGATTTGATGCAAAGCTTCGGACCTTCTTTGACATGTACGTGTTCAGTTTGTGTACCCAAAGACCCTAAGTTTCAGTCTGTTGGTGTCTGAACTTGCTTGATTCTGAACTTGTTGCAGGGTTGACAAGAATGCTGATGGTCAGATTACAGAAGAGGAGCTGAAAGAGGTACGACCTAGGGGGCGTTTTCTTCCATGTCTTATTTTTAGCACGTGTCACATCGAATGTTTAGATACTAATTAGGAGTAGTAAACGTAGACTATTTACAAAACCAATTACATAAGTGGAATCTAAACGGCGAGACGAATCTATTAAGCCTAATTAAGCCTAATTAATCCATCATTAGCAAATATTTACTGTAGCAACACATTGTCAAATCATGGACTAATTAGGCTTAATAGATTCGTCTCGCCGTTTAGATTCGTCTTATGTAATGGGTTTTGTAAATAGTCTACGTTTAATACTTCTAATTAGTATCTAAACATTCGATGTGACGGGTGCTAAAGTTTAGCAAGTGGAAGAAAACATGCCCCTAATCAACAGAAACAAACACCTCATTACATTACTCGATAAGCTTAGGCCTTGTTTAGTTGGCCAATTTGGGAGGTGCCAAATTACTGTTACAGCACTGTAGCACACTGTAGCGTTTCGTTTGTATTTGTGAATTATTGTCCAAATATTAACTAATTAGGCTCAAAAGATTCGTCTCGTAAAGTACAACAAAACTGTACAATTACTTTTTAATTTCATCTACATTTAGTACTCCATACATGTACCGCAAGTTTGATGTGATGGGGAATCTTCTTTTTGCATAGTGTCAAAGTTGGAAGTTGGGAGTAACTAAACATGGCCTTAATTCAGTGAAGAATCCGGACTCTGAACATTCTGAATTTCCTGCACCATCAGGTCCTCACTTTGACCGCCTCGGCGAACAAGCTGTCCAAGATCCTGGAGCGCGTTGATGAGTACACCGCACTGATCATGGAGGAGCTCGATCCCGACAACCTCGGCTACATTGAGGTCCATACATACTCTTCCCCTCTCAATCCTACTACACTGTTCCGTGCACTATCATTGTTCATCTCACACTGACCTCTGAAACTAACAACAAAAACAGATTGCGAACCTGGAGTCACTGCTTCTGCAGCCGCCGTCGCAGGCGCAATCCCGGCTGTTGACGCAGAGCTCCAACATCAGCCAGCTGATCAGCCAGAAGCTGGCTCCCGCGCCCGACCGCAACCCGCTGCGCCGCACCGCCCGGAGCCTCCTCTACTTCCTGGAGGACAACTGGAAGCGCGTGTGGGTCATGTCCCTCTGGCTCGCCATCAACGCCGCCCTCTTCACCTGGAAGTTCATCGCCTACCGCCGCCACCCTACCTTCGACGTCATGGGGTACTGCGTCTGCGTCGCCAAGGGCGGCGCCGAGACCACCAAGTTCAACATGGCCCTGATCCTCCTGCCAGTGTGCCGGAACACCATCACCTGGCTCCGGTCGCGGACCCGGCTCGGCGCCGTCGTCCCGTTCAACGACAACATCAACTTCCACAAGGTGGTCGCCAGCGGCGTGGCCGTCGGCGTGGCGCTGCACGCCGTGACGCACCTGACGTGCGACTTCCCGCGGCTGCTGCACGCCAGCAACGCCGCCTACGAGCCGATGAAGGCCTACTTCGGCCAGCGGCGGATCCCCAACTACTGGTGGTTCGTCAAGGGCGTGGAGGGGATCACCGGCGTGATCATGGTGGTGCTGATGGCCATCGCCTACACGCTGGCCCACCCGTGGTTCCGGCGAGGGAGGCTCAGCGAGGGCAACCCGCTGCGGCGGCTCAGCGGGTTCAACATGTTCTGGTACTCACACCACCTCTTCGTCATCGTCTACATCGCCTTCGTCGTCCATGGCGTCTGCCTCTACATTAACCGGACCTGGTACAAGCAGACGGTAAGGGAATTCAAGTTCAGTAAAATTTGATTGGAGATGATGTTCATGGTTTTTGTTCTGACAAAAAACTGTCTTGAAATGGAAATTCAGACATGGATGTACCTTGCCATCCCTCTCCTGCTGTACGCCGGCGAGCGGCTTCTCCGGGCGCTGAGGTCCCATGGCCTGACGACGGTGAGGATCGAGAAGGTGGCCGTGTACCCGGGGAACGTGATCGCCATCCACATGAGCAAGCCGTGCGGGTTCAGCTACAAGAGCGGCCAGTACATCTACGTCAACTGCGGCGAGGTCTCACCGTTCGAGTGGTAAGCAAGCCGGCCTCTCCGATTGCGCCGTCATTGTCGGCAATCGAACGCCATGGACGATTGATAAATTCTCTGTTCAATTTGCCTTAGGCACCCGTTCACCTTCACCTCGGCGCCCGGCGACGACTACCTGAGCATGCACATCCGGTGCCGCGGCGACTGGACGACCAGCTTCCGGGCACTCTTCTCGCAGGTGTGCCGGCCTCCCGCCGCCGGTCAGAGCGGCCTCCTCCGCGCCGACCTCACCTCCCCCGTGGCGGCGGTGTCCGGCAAGTTCCCGAAGCTGCTGATCGACGGGCCTTACGGCGCCCCGGCCCAGGACTACCGCAAGTACGACGTGCTCCTCCTCATCGGCCTCGGCATCGGTGCCACCCCGCTCATCAGCATCGTCAAGGACGTGCTCAACAACGTCATCCCCATCTCCGGCGCCGGCGGCGAGCAGCAGCCATCGCCCGAGTTCATGACGCGGCGGGTGTACTTCTACTGGTGCACGCGTGAGGAAGGGTCCTTCGAGTGGTTCCGCGGCGTGATGAACGAGGTGGCGGAGCGGGACGCCGCCGGCGAGGTGGTGGAGCTCCACAACCACTGCACGAGCGTGTACGGGGAAGGGGACGCCCGGTCGGCGCTGCTGGTGATGCTGCAGGCGCTCCACCACGCCAAGAGCGGCGTCGACGTCGTGTCCGGGACGCGGGTGCGCACGCACTTCGCGCGCCCCAAGTGGAGGGACGTCTTCAAGCGGGTGGCCTGCGACCACCAGGGCCAGCGCGTGGGAGTCTTCTTCTGCGGCGACCAGAAGCTTACGCCGGAGCTCCGCCGCCTGTCGCAGGACTTCTCGCACAAGACCACAACCAAGTTCGTCTTCCACAAGGAGAACTTCTGATCGTCGACAACAATTGCTGATTCTGATACACAAGACAAAAGATTGGTAGTGTGTGTGTGTGTGTGTGTGTGTGTGTGTGTGTGTGTTTTGAAAAAGGCACACATATATTATATTTAGAGTAGCAGCAGAATTGCAGACAGACCGTCAGAAGAGGATGTGACCTCTCGTTTCACGTTTGTGACCTCTCTGATGGATTATGCTGCTGAATTTTGTACAAAATCTTTCGATAACGTGAACTTGTGCAAAATGGATAGAAACATAGCGTTTATGCAGCTTTTGTTTTTTCCTTTTCAAATGGATAGGAATGTAGTACTCCACACATACAAATGTTGACCCCTTTTGTTCTTCTTTGTGAAATGGATAGGACACATATATAGTACTGCTCTTTTTTATGTCCTTTTGCTGGTTTATGCTGCTCAATTTGTACGAAAATTTTAGGAAACGACAACTTGTACAAAATGGATATCCATGTAATGTTGTAGCGGCTTTTGTTTTTCCCTTTTGAAATGCATAGGTATATAGCACCGCTCGTTTTCGTGTTGCCAATTTCGTACAAAAATAGGAGCGAGACGTATTGACTTTTTTTATTACTTTTATATAAATTTACCACCCGCTTATTTGTATTTTCTTTGCAACTATTAAAGATATATAAATATCTAATTCGGGGCTTAAAAATTATTACAAACTTAAGCCGTACCCATCTAATAAAAGATTGATAAGTAAAAAAGGTTGAGTAATTTTTCAACGAAACACATTTTAAAAAGTATATATTATTTTAACTAGCAAATAAAACTAAGGTCATCAACAGAACTCTAAAAGCCATATTTGTTATTTTATTAACCTTATGTTATGATCAACTTCTTTACTACACGAGTTAGCAGGATGATCTATTGTGACCATGTGGGGGGGTGGGCTCAAGCCCCCCTATACTCTCGAGTTTGATTAGTTGTCTTTTATATGAAAGTCTTGAGTTTTTAAACAAGCCTTAGACCATTTGAAACGTGAAGAAATGTTCCTATCCCACGGGAAATCAGAGTTATCTCATGGGAATCCATTAAACCCAGCGCTTTAAATTTATCTAGGTGCTAGCGCGTTCGCTTCTGCTTATTGGGACTGTTTTGGGCTGCGACTGTACAGCACAGCCGCTCGGTTGCAGCCCAAGCAGCAGTAGCTTCACAGGGCAGCTGAACAGCAAAAAGCCAAGCAACGAGTAGCCGTAGGGCTCGTTCGGCTGGCTGCTGCTGCTCGGCTATCTGCCGCAGCAGCTGCAGCACGTAGCAGCTCTCTGCCGCAGCAGCCAGCTAGCCGAACGCCGCAGCCAAGCGAACGAGCTACTGGCTGGCTAACCTGGCTTCATTGCTACATCTTGCTGTTGCAATCAACACTACTGAACGGTTTGTTCATATTCCCACGGAAATTTCTATATTCACACTATATGTCCATATCATTGCGATCAATACTTCCACGACATGTTGGAGTAGCTTTGCACACGGTGCAAAAAGGCCTTGTCCCATAAAAACGCTGGCCATTGAAAAGGAATGATCTAGTCATGCTTTTTTTTTTCCTAAGAAGAGGAGACAACCGAAGGACTATAAGGTAGGTATGTGGTAGTATGGGTAGGCAGCTTAGGCAGCGGATCGAGGCAATGGGCCGAGGCGATGGCTCGACGGAGAGGGCACGCGAGCAAGCAGACGGGTGCTCATGGATTTGCCCATTTCAATTGTCTCTCTCTCTCTCTCCAGACACTACTTATTCGGTCGTGCGGACAAGTTTCTAAACGTGCAGGAGCACCACGATTAGTTTCAATTATCTACTCGGTACCTTTTTATCTACATTAGTACAAACTTCTACCTGAATTTGTGCCAATCATTTCGAAAACCCACCAAAACTGCATCCAAGCTTGAAAAAAATTTCAAAAACTAAGGGGGTGTTTGGAACACCGTGCTAAACTTTAGCACCTGTCATATCGGATGTTTGGATATTGATTAGGAGTATTAAATATAGTCTAATTACAAAATTAATTGTACAGATGGAGTCTAATTCGCGAGATGAATCTATTAAGCCTAATTAGTCCATGATTTGACAATGTGGTGCTACAGTAACCATTTGCTAATGATGGATTAATTAGCCTTAATAGATTCGTCTCGCGAATTAGACTCTATCTGTGCAATTAGTTTTGTCATTAGCTCATGTTTATCCAAATATCCAATGTGACCCTGCTAAAGTGTAGCACCTCGTATCCAAACACCCCCTAAATATGATGCCGTGTTGTTGTTGATGGGCGCGTGTCTGAACACGCGAGAACACTCCGCACCGATAGTGCATCTCGAGAGGATCGGACGGCTCAGATCAGCTGATCCGTTCCTGCAGTTCCCGTACGGACTTCCCCTATCTCCGCTCCCCTGCGCTCTTCCCCCTTTCCTTTCCCCTTCAATTTCAAATCTCCCCTCCTCTCCTCTCTCTATCTCCCCCGCTCCTCGCCGCCCCGCTCCCCCGCTCCTGAGCTCCTCGCCGCCCCGCGGAACCCTAACCCTGCCCTACCCGCCGCCGCCACCCTCCGGATGTCGGACTCCGAAGCGTCCCCGGCGGAGCAGCCCGCTCCGCCCACCGCGGCGCCCGCGGCGTCCTTCGAGAGCTCCCCGACCCCGTCCCCGGCGGTGAGCGCAGCGCCCCCTTCCCGTCTCCTTCGATTCCCGCAGTGCCAAATCTGATTTTCCTTTCGTCGCTGTTGGTTCTGTGTCTGGATTCGCAGAGGAAGGAGGAGCTGCTGCCCGTGGGGGAAAAGATCTCGGTGAGGATCCGTCACTCCTACACCTAGGGTTTACACTACTGTTTCCCCCCTCTTCTTTTTACCTCCATTTGCTTAGGCGCGGCGACGGGCGGAGATGATGTTGTGCGTGCGTGGGTTGGGTGGGGGCACGTTGCTATGTTCCGCGTGGCTGTTATTTGGTGTCACAGTGATTGCGCTAGGTACTGGGAGCTACCAAATGCTGCCGGAACTTACTGCCAATCAGGCTCCAGCATCTCTATTCTAGAAAAAAAGAAGCATCAGTGTGTGGAAATTAGTTAGGAGGTTCTCCAAATGCTTTGGGTGTTAATGTGGTGCGGTCTTGTCTGGGAAATCTGAAAAGATTGTGGCACCTCAGAGCCCAAATATTTTGTGGCACCAACAACTTCACTGTGCACGGTCACTTATGTGGTTGTGGGATTGAACTGAATCACTGATACAATGATCATGAAATCAAGGGTACAGGTCAAGGAGATCAGAGGTCGAGTTTCAATATAAACAGATTCGAGTTGTAGGGTTGATCTCAACGAGAAGATGTGCCTTTTCTGTCTATGAGCAACACTAGACAAGCAACACATCATTCAAACTTAGGTCACCTGCCCTAACTCATAGCAATGCAAGTTTCATGTGTTGACGTATTATTCCTTGACAGATATGACGCCGATGCACGGTGCTCACATTCTGAGTACAGGTGTTAAGTAACATTTTCATCTCCCTAATAAATCAGAATATCACATGCTAACCTGCTTAGTAGTTGTGAAGCTATATTTAACACGTATACTGTCATGTGTCTTCTGACACCGATTTCTTTGCTGATCATCATCTTCTTCTTTTGGTCTGGAATAGTTCTCTTCTCTGAGCTTGTTATTTTCAGAAGTTTCTTTTGGAAGTAACATCTAGATCTCCATAATGAACATTGAATGAAACTAACTTCCGTGCTTTTGTTTTGAGCAGGAATTGAATGAATCACAATCAGAGCTTTTAGGGAGACTCCGAGGACTTAAGGAGGTGTGTTGTAATTTTGTTAACTTGGTACATTCACTGTATTTTATGTTATTTATTACCTTATGAATCATGTACTTTTGTGAATCAGTTGTTGCAGTCTCGATCTGCTAGAATTTAGATGCTTTGGGTAATAAGTTCTCATGGAATCCACATGAACATATGACTACTTTTTGATATATTTGCAAGTTTGCTCATTCCATTTGGATATCTAGCTATCAGGAGATTGGCTTCATTATAAATAGGAGAACCAGATTTTGTCATTGAAGTTTTTATTTCTAGTGCCTAATTTTGGAATTTTGCATAAAATATGCTGTTTCCCTTTTGGACAATTGCTTCCAAATGTAGGAGTGATGGGTTTTCTTTCCTCTTTTCCTTTTTGAACGGTGACATGCTTGACATGTTTTATTTACACTGTTATTAGTATGGTACTTTGAATTTTGTGGAGTTCTCATAACAGAACCATTAATATAAATTCTTATTTTATGATGTTTCAGGATCTGCAGAATTGGAGGAGCAATTTAGACACCCAAGTGACAAAATACAAAGTTGTGAGTTTCTTTGCGTTTCACATTAATGCCATTTGCTGTATTCAAGTCTGATTATATTCTTTATTGTATTTTTTTCTTTATGATTATCTATACTTGCTTTTTACAATATTAGTTGCCTTTTAAAGATTAAAGTGAAAGCTTACCCTTTTCTTTAGTTTCTGACTTGGTTGTGTAAATATTTATTTTGCTAAATATTAAATAAAAATTTAACTAGAGATCTTTTAGGATTGTAAAGGTTGTATGCTTTTGATAATTCCTGTTTGTAAAGCATAAAGCTAAAACCTACCTTGAGCAAACCCATGCTAATCTTAAGCTAGCAGCAGAGTTCTTTTAGTTGCAGGTTGCATGGCAGTTTATTTATTAGCACTTCATTTATCATTTTATCTGCCTTGCAGGAACTTTCTGATATCAAAAGTGCACTCAATAATGAAATAGAACAGCTTCGTTCAGTAAGGATCACACTTGCATTCTAAAATTTCTGCTGTTCATCTCTGCATTTAGTTCTTTTTGAAAATCTTTCCTGTCCTGTTCCTTTCCAGGATTTCCAAGAGCTGAGGACCACCCTTAAGAAACAGCAGGAAGATGTGTCACTTAGCTTAAAGAATTTGGGGGTAATTGCCTTTCTGCATTCATGTCAATTTCTGATGTATGGGAACTTTCTCTGCACAATATGCTTAAATCTGTTCATCTCAGCTTCAAGATGCTACTGAAAATGATGGGAGCAAAGGAAGTGGAGAGGAGAATACAAATGAGGACTTGTCAGCTAACTTAGGGAGCTTGAAAGTAAGTAGCTCATAGTTTACTTGTAGAATGGCTAGCTTAGCCGCTTAGGTCGTTTCCAACATATGTAAATGACTTTTGTTAGTTGACTTAGATGCCTTTTTTTAGTAAGACTTAAATGCCTTTTCAATAAGTGATTCCTTAACCATTTTTTGCCTTCATATCCAGTTGGGTGATGCTTCTGAAAATCATGATGAAAGCAGAGACGCTAAGGATGACAAGACTGTAAGTAATTACTTGTTACATGGATGACTAGAACAAAGTAGCAACAAACACTCTTCTTTTGTATGTTATAGCCTTCAAAAGCTGGGTAGTGAGTATTTTCCCAGTTCCATGAAAATTGAGAGTGGCATCATTTCTGAAATTCAGAATGGTATTTTATATTTTTCATCTAATTGTAGCATGATCCATGTGTGTGATATGTCAAAATTGAAGATACTGTCTGTCTGATTACACAAGAGTGAGAAACCATTTTCTTTATAATATCATCATAGTTTAGAGGGAATAACATGAAATATTTTGAGGGACCAAACATGTGCTGCCATCTAGGGATTAGTTTGGTTTGAGCGCAAGGTTGGCTAATCATGGCATAGTAATTGCTAATTAACACCAAGGTACACTGATCATCGTTAATCGTACTCTAATTGGCACACCCATTGCGCACTTACCAACAACAATCACATAATAATAAATACTAATTAGTAATACTGCATGCTAATTATTACTAACCCTTTTACTAATGATTATGATTAGCCAAGTTGGACGAGCTCATCCAGCAAAAAAACCCAACTAACTCCATCCACCATCTAGAGGGTATATACCATCCTCATGGCTGCCCCATCCACCTTGTCACCAACCAAACACTACAAAAACAGGGATGGCCATCTCCCCATCCATGTCCATCCATCTACCCAAACACTACCTAGATCATCTTCAATACAAGGATCCATTTTCTTTTCTGTGATGAAAAGAACCCCTTGGATTGCATTTGTTGTCACACAACAAAATAAAATGTCATCTGAGAAATGCAGGGACTGCACTGTTAGTCAATAGAAGTAGACCCGGAAAAAGGGAAGCGATGCATACTGTTCTTTTCATCTTCATCCATGATGATAAACCGTATCTGGGGTTGGGGATCGTCCTTGTCTGGATGAACATTAGAAGCAAACGATGAGTATCTTGTTATTTCTGCAATCAAGGAGCATGTGATGATATAGCCCTGCATGCTTTCACAGTGGCTTAATTTCCTGCAGGCTGCAGCGGAACTATTGTTTCTCTTTCTCAGTGGACGGTGTCCTAATGTTCTGCTTGACCTTTTTCTTTGTGATGGCTGCAGGAGGAAAGCCCTGCTGCAGATGGTGCCGCCGACAAAGGCACCAAGGAGGGGACCCCAAGTGATGAATAGATCAAGGCAGGCAAGGTGAAACAAAAATGGAGGAGCTGCTTCTCTCATGGCTCCGCCCTAGGAAGTTTAAGAACAGTGATAATGTAGGTTATTGTACAAGAAAACGAGCCCATGCTTCGTGATGGCTCGCTTGGTCGTGTAGCCTAGTGTTACGGAACGCTGTCGTGACCTGCAAAGGCCCAAGCCTCTGAAATTGCCGTTACAGTCTAACAATCGCATGTGATCAGCTGGTATCACTCGCAGATGCGCTCCTGCATGCGTTTGATTTGCATTTGAGCTGGTTCTCGATGGCAACCTTGCAATGTTGATAAGTCATGGCCAACTTGGAACCTTGACATGGATTTTGGATGGAGAATGTCACATCAGTATTTAAATTGATTCCAATTCAGTTGAATTCTTGTGCTTCGAAGTGACGGCACACAATTTCGTACTCATGTTGTGCCGTGACCTATCCCGACGGAGATCTTCCAGGCCGATTTGGGACTTTCGAAGCCGTAAATTGCACATTTTGTCACGTCTAAGATGAGTAAGGTCTTGACTAGTTTGGTTATGGCTTCAAAAGTCCCAAATTTTCACGTGTCAAAGACTAGTAAAAGTGCGGCAAGATTCTCCTAATTCGCCAAAGCATGACGAGGAATTTGGTGGCTTAACCTTGCACAAATTTAACAAACTTTGTTCAATAGAACCTTAGTATATGCATCGAACACATCCGTTATTGTTTGGCCACTCCTTTCACCAAGCGAGCTGATAGAGTGGCCGAGGGAGTAGCCGGAGCCGAGGAGGAGAGAGATGTGAATGTGATGGGCTTGGCGACGAAAGCTCTCCTTCTTGATACAAACATACGCAAAAAAAAAAAAAAAAATGGCGACGAAAGCTCTCCGTGTTCGTATGGAGTGTGTGTCTGTCGAATTCCGTCCGGCTACCCTTTGGTGGGCAGTAAGCCGGGTGGCCTCGCCGTGGTTTCTTGCGATTTTCACGAAGCCGGCGTTGGGACACGAGTTGGCCCCCCAACCACATCCTCCTGCCCGTCCTCTCCTCTCCTGATGGCCGCCCTCGCTTCGCTTCGCTCCCGAACGAACCCGAGCCGCTTCGGGATAAGGCTATAAATCCACCGAGCTAATCCTCTCCCGCTCTCCCCTCCTCCTCCCTTCTCCCCTCCCCTCCCCCTCCCACTCCCCTCGGCGACGAGGACGGGGCCAGCCAGCCGCGCAGCCCCGCCACCACCGCACCGCACCGGCCGGCGGCGTGGTGTGTATGACCAGGTGACGCCAGGTTCCCCCGTCCCGTTTCTTGCCGCGCGCGCATGCAATGTGTTTGTGGATACGCCCCTGCCCCGATTCCGCGGGAGTGGTAGCAGCCTCGTTCGTGCGACGGCTGCGGCTCGTCCTTCCATGCCGCTTCCATGGCGGCGGCGGCATTAGTGGCCTCTCCGCAGGCCCGTAAATTTTTCCCATGCGCTCTCCGTGCATATGCAGTCGTCTTTAGTCTTCTCCACCTGCTGCCTTGGATGCTCTGCTTCGCTCCTGCTGTAGTGCTTGAGTGCTAGCGCGCCACTGACCTGCTCCACTCGCCCCATTTGCGCTCGGCTAGTAGCTTCTTGTGTCTGTCGGCCACTTTAAGCTCGGGGGGAATAAAATCTGTGTTTGCGTGCAAATTGAGACATAACAACAACTTTACGGCAGCCGCCGAAGGTTAATATCCAAGTTCACTGATCACAGAGGCGGTTCTATTCCAACTTTCGAGTTCAAATTTACGACATGTAGTCCTGCTCTGCAGCAATGTAGAGATCTGGTTTCTTTCCGGTTCGTTCGACATTTCAAATTAGAGCAGAAACATCTGCCCTTGTTCAACTGCACTGAGATTCGATTACAGTTTGCAAGATACTGCGTAGATGATCTTACTCATAATTGAAATGCTCGGTCTAACGCTGCAACCTTTCCACAATTGCTCTTTTAGCTAGTGGGCTATTTTATTGCATTAGGTGATGTGATGTGGAATGACTCCAGTTTTGACTTGCGGAGATAAACACTTTATATTCAAGCATGAAAATATACCAATAGAGAGTCTTCTTGTTTGGGAATGATTCAGCTTGCTTTCCCTGAAAATGCTACTCTTTTGTGGTGGAATTATGATGTCTTATGCTTAAAGTTTGCAACAGTACTCCTGCAATTTTTAGTTCTGGTTTTGTATTTCCTTTCAGCAAATACCCTAGCTATATCTGTCCTATGGTATATCCTTTTTTGTTCAACCAATGCACTGGCATTGGGACCTCATTGCTTTTTGTCTAAAGAGCTCCCTCTGTTGCACAGGGTTCTGAAGGAATCAAGATTCTGATATAGTTTCTGGATACTTCATTCCCTTGATTCAAAATGACACCTGTGATTCATTGTTCTGTTGGCAATATTAGCCTGTTTCACATTGGAAGTATCAGGACCAGCCGAGAGATCCAGATAAGAAGATTCCAGGGCTCAACTGGGTATTCAAGGGTAGCATCACCATCACCTCGAAGACTGTTGCAGCCACAAACAGCATTTCACTTGATCAGTATCTACAAAAGAAGAAGCTGGTCCTCAGCCCAGAGGCCAAGAACCTTGTCTGCTGCAACTGTAGGGACTGATGTCACAGTGGAGGATCAGAATCCATCCCCCTCAGGAGAAGCTTCCGATGAAGCCTCTGAGGCTGCACCTGATGCTGTTGAAGCAAGTGAGCAGGGTGAGGCTAGCACGGACCAAGCTTCTTCTGCCCGTAAATCAGGACGCAACATACGGAAGAGTGAGATGCCTCCATTGACTGATGAGGATCTAGTTCCTGGTGCATCTTTTACTGGGAAGGTGAGGTCTATCAAGCCATTTGGAGTTTTTGTTGACATTGGAGCATTCACGGAAGGCCTTGTTCATATCTCCCGAGTAAGTGACGGGTTTGTAAAAGATATATCTTCCCTCTTCACTGTTGGACAAGAGGTGTCGGTCAGATTGCTTGAAGCAAATAAGGAAACGGGGCGCATCTCTTTGACCATGAGGGAAGGTGATGACTATGTCAAGCCGAAAAAGGAAGCACCTAAGGCTGAAAGTAATGGGCGGAGTGCCACTGCGACCCCCAGAAGCTCACCTAGGCAAACAAAGGAAAGACAGGAAGCCAAGGCAACAGGCGAGTCAAAATATGCACCAGGGCAATCTCTGAAGGGCACTGTGAAAAGTACAACAAGAGCTGGGACATTTGTGACACTTCCTGATGGGAGTGAAGGGTTCCTTCCCAGAGAAGAGGAAGCAGTGGCACTGTTTACCCTTATTGGACAATCTGCAATGGAAGTTGGTAAACAGATACGGGTTAAAGTACTGAATGTAGCACAAGGTCAGGCCACTTTGACCATGAAAGATTTGGAAGATGATGAAGACGATTTGCAAACGCTAAACATGGAGCTTAAGCGGGACTGGTCCAGAGGAACCAATGCATTTGAGTTGGCTTTCCGTAGGAACAAGGAGATCTCTGCATTCTTGGATCAGAGGGAAAAGACAAAAGTGCCAGAAGTACATGCAGCTGCTGGAGTAGCAGTGGACACTGTAGTTGATGCTGAAGCAAGCAGTGATCAAATCGAGGACAAGGAAAGCGAAACAGGCACGGCTGAATTAGTTGAAGCGGATCGTTCAGTTTCTGCTACAGAAACTGAAGGCAAAGAGGAGGTTAGCTCTTCCATTGAAGCTGCCACCACCAGTATCGAGGAAGCTGCTCTGGCGGATGAGGAAAGTGGTGAAGAATTGAGCACTGTGTCAGAAGTAGCAACTGATGTTCCTGCCCCTGTATCCGAAGTCTCTTCTCAGGAGGGAATTGAGGTTTCTACTTCTGTGGCAGATGCAGCTGATGACCAAACTGTAGAATCTACAGTTGGTGTTGAGCTGTCCTCCAATGGGGTCCCAGAAACTAGTGTGTCTTCAGTTTCAGAAACTGAGGACAAACCTGCCGAGCCTGAAGAATCTTCAGCAGTTGAAGAGGTTCCTGTAACAGCAAGCACCACTACAGGTCTGTAGTAATTTTATGAGCGAGTAGTGATGTTATCCCCTAAAGGCTTTGGCATGCAATAATCTGATAAGCCACGCCTTATCTGCAAAAGCCTCTGAAGCAACCCTGCCTAATTAGATTAGGGGATACTAGAATAGATTGCAAGAAACCTGTTCAAGCTACTGCTTTTTTTCCAATTACTGTCACAGATATCTCATGTTAATTTATTTGGTCCATTGTTGTTTCACACATGGTGAACTCCAAGGTTCAACACTTAGCAATCCTTGAGTTCTGCCTCTAATAGCCAAAAGGGTTGACCTGGTTGTTACTCTTTTGCTGTACAAGGTCACAAACAATTCAACCTCACCTTCTGCTGTATTCTTTCAATAAAGCATTTCTCCACATTTGTGAATATTTTTTTATTTGTGTTTTCTGTGACATGTCAACTGCATGCTTTGCTCAAACTATTGTATATGATAAACATATGTTACTTGTCTACTGATGCTCTAAACATAAACAAGGCTGACCTCCTGATGGTATATAAATAAAGTCATGTAGCTTGGCTAATTACTATATTTCTTGAAATATGTAACTGCGTTGTTCAATTTTTTTTTATTTCCACCAGTGTTTGTTTATTCCACAATGTGATTGTAGAACATAATTCTCAAAATTGTTAGTGCAAATTAAGAATGCTACTAAAGTATTGTATTTGAATTTTCATTTCTTGTAATTACTTCATTCTCCTTTATGGACTACCCTGCATTTTCCTTGGCAAAAATTCACTGCACATTGCAATTTGTTGCCAAACTAAGGTCAGCACAAGAAAGATTTTGATGGTCTTTTCTGCACTTGAGCAGCCATTATTTCTCCTTCCCTTGTGAAGCAACTGCGTGAAGCAACTGGAGCAGGCATGATGGACTGCAAAAAGGCTCTTGCAGAAACAGGGGGTGACATTGAGAAAGCTCAAGAATTCCTACGAAAGAAAGGTTTGGCAGCTGCTGACAAGAGGGCTGGCAGAGCTACTGCTGAGGGAAGAATTGGTTCTTATATACATGACAGCAGGATTGGGGTCCTTATTGAAGTGAATTGTGAGACCGACTTTGTATCCCGAGGTGACATCTTCAAAGAATTAGTTGAGGATCTTGCCATGCAAGTTGCTGCTTGCCCTCAAGTGCAGTACATCTCCATTGATGACGTCCCTGAGGAGGTTGTGAAGAAGGAGACAGAGCTAGAGATGCAGAGGGAGGACCTCTTGTCAAAGCCTGAGCAGATCCGGGCTAAGATTGTTGAAGGACGTGTAAAGAAGAGGCTTGGAGAATTTGCATTGTTTGAACAGCCATTCATCAAGAATGACAAGGTAACAATAAGTGAATGGGTGAAGCAAACCATAGCTACAACTGGAGAGAACATGAAGGTCAAGAGATTTGCCCGGTACAACCTTGGTGAAGGGTTGGAGAAGAAAAACCAGGATTTTGCTGCTGAAGTTGCAGCCCAGACAGCAGCAAAGCCACCGCCATCTGCTCCTCCTTTGGAGGACAAGCCTGCTGAAACAACAGAAGCTGCTGAGAAGTAATCTCCCCCCTCATGCCTGTGTGCTTATGTTTGTGAGTGTGTGCACAACATGTGCACCGGTGTGTGTTTTAGGCATTTCTTACTGAATTACGCTGTGTGCACAACATGTGCACCGGTGTGTGTTTTAGGCATTTCTTACTGAATTACGCTGTTATGCTTTTGTAGAGGTAACACTGCTCACATTTGACATACATGTTCCAGGAAGCCAGCTGTTGCAGTTTCAGCTGCATTGGTAAAGCAACTCCGCGATGAAACTGGTGCTGGTATGATGGACTGCAAGAAAGCGCTGGCTGAGACCGGTGGTGACCTTCAGCAGGCTCAGGAGTTTCTCAGGAAGAAGGGTCTCTCATCTGCAGATAAGAAATCATCTCGCCTAGCTGCTGAAGGCCTTATTGGCTCCTACATCCACGACAACCGCATCGGATGCATGATTGAGGTCAACTCTGAGACCGACTTTGTGGCTCGCAACGAGAAGTTCAAGGAGCTCGTGAACGACCTCGCGATGCAAGTGGTGGCATGCCCACAGGTTGACTATGTCTCAGTGGAGGACATCCCAGAGAGCATCATCAGCAAGGAGAAGGAGATTGAGATGCAGAGGGATGACCTGCAGTCCAAACCTGAGAACATCAGGGAGAAGATTGTCGAAGGACGCATAGCGAAGAGGCTTGGGGTGATGGCCCTCCTGGAGCAGCCCTATATCAAGGACGACAGCAAGACAGTGAAGGATCTTGTGAAGGAGACGATAGCCTCCCTCGGGGAGAACATCAAGGTTCGAAGGTTTATCCGGTACACCCTCGGCGAGGATTGATTGATTAGGCGGTGAGCTCAGTTACCGTCCTGACATGAGAAATTGGGCACATTTTGATTCGAGGAGGTGCATAGCTGTTGTTAGTTTGTACTCAGTCCCATCTGTAATTCTGTATCACCAGTTACTACTTTTCCTTGTTCTAAAGAAAACTTCTTAGCAGTCCTCTGTAGATGACAAGAGAGGTCAATATGTCCATCAAAAGCATTACAACATTACGGCAAATTAAATTTTGTATCTTTTTCAGTGTTTTGTTTCAAAGTTCTTGCACAATCAAATAACATAAATCAAAATGTTAGATTGATGCTAACGGATCGCCTGAAACGCTTTACGTATTACAAGCAAATGAAGGACTTCTACATTGAAAATCAAAGACATTAGAAAATGAAGCTAGAAGATGTCTTGACAATGCTTTCAGGGGAGGGGAAGAAACGAATTTATGCTGCGTCTTCTGTTGCTAAAGGCCTAGACGCAGCCTGATGGTCGCTCAGGGCTAATGTTACAGTATGATTTACAAAAGCTCAACAGTATCCCTAAGATTTACATGCTACAAACAAGATGTATCTTTCTGAGCAGAGATCTTATCTGCCTCTACATGCTCATGCGAGCTACAGGAGCTACTTCATCCAGCGCAATTCAATGAATCAGCACACCTTTTTCACAGTTAAAAGGTCGAGCCCATCAATCCAACAGCAGCTCGGGGAGAAGATTGCCCACCAAGCGACACCGAAGCTAGAGACGACGCCCAGGCCCTAGCATTCTTAGCTCCAGCCACGAGCCTCAACTTGCTCCACACCTTCCTCACGTCCACAGCATGAGGCACACATTCAAGCAGCTGGTTCAACTTGGCAAGGATTCCAAGGTTGATCTGCTGGAAATATTGGGTCCAGAAGCCTTTGATGAGAGCGAAGCACTTTGGGAAGAAGAACATGAATATCCTCAGGCAAATAAATAGGATACTGAATGCTAGGTAGGGTTCTTGCTTCACTGCTTCACTAATAGAGCTGTTCCAAAACTTAGCATAGTGTGTGTTCTGAGCTGCGCTCCACTTCCGAGGACCAATATATGCGACTGGTTCTTGACCTGCATGAAACCAACTCTTGCTTGAGTAGAGTAAAGTAACATAAATTGGTTTCTTCTTTCCCACCAATAATGTTCAAAATTATCCAATTATTATTAACCAAGAACAGTGCAGCATACAACAAATGTAATGTAATATAATGGTAGTTGCAACAATATATTCGGCATAGTTCATATCATTTCATTAAAGAAGGGAAAACAAATACACGACATACATAAAGAGTACACACACGCAGAAAAAAAAATGAAAACACATATACACCATAGACACAGAGTACACTAGCAGGTGAGCACACGCACACGCGCGCATGCATGCACACGCACAAGTGCACACAAAAAATCGAATACACAACATACACACAGAGTACACACGCACGCACGGACATGATGTAAATATTGCAAGATTCGAACCACAGGTTTTAATACATAATAAAAATAAAGCATACCTGTTACAGCAGTGTAAAAGTTGGCCATAGAGTCCAGATCTTTAGAACCAAGAGGCCAGAATGCGTATGAACCATGGGTTATTATTATGGAAGGCAGGGTACGGACAGCATATCTTGAAAAAATACTGCAAATAATAGAAGGAAAGAGGTTTTAACCATGGGCCTTGGCTTATTGATGCCCATGAAAGGTAACAACACTAAAACATATTTGGGTCTTACGCAGGCATGACGTTGGACTCTTCAACAGCCAAGTGCTTAATCTGTGGAAACATTGAGCTCAGATCATCAAAGAGTGGTCTCATTCGTTGTGAGAAAGGGCACCATGATGCGTAGAAAAGGACAGCTGTGTACTCTTTCTTGCCATCTAACATCCTGACAAGTTCCTCCCCATTAACCTGCCAAAATGTTTGAAATGAGTTTCATATTAGACACCTCAGATCCAAAGTTACTCAACAAATGTTAGTACGTTACCCTACACATTACACAATAGAACTCCAAGCCAACCAGCAAAAAGTCATGATATGGTTTTCCATTCTCCTTTGCAAATAATCTAATCCCTACGATATATTCGCTATACAAAGTTATTATGGGCTATCCACTGTATTACACTCCCTTGTCACATTAATGCCTCCTGCCGAATTAAAGAATAACGTGGACAAAGCAACATACAGCGGCCGTCTGTTTTCACTTGTAGCTAATTAAATTCCATTGAAGCACCATGTACATCTCTACCAGCCCCTGATCCTACCCAGCAGCACTACTTCATGACTCTACATTAGTTCCTAGCTTTCCCATTAGTGCTACACTGCCATTCACTATCAAATGAACTTTTGAGTCATTCCAACTGGGACCATGTGCATCATACACTTAAACAACTGAAGATGCAAATAATACAAGAAAAAAAATAGTTCAATTGTTGGAAAGTTGCCACCTCAACCAATAAAAAATACAAAAGCAAATCACAAGCGAGAAATTCTTGAAAGGTAATACTTTCGATGAACCAGGAGTCTAGGGTCGTATAGTCTCAAACTCTAATAGAATGGTAAAACGAAAGGCCAAGAACATAGGCTATGCATCACACTGTTCTTGATACTCCTGCGTTGACTTAGTTTAGCTATCTTTCTTGAAAAATAAACAAAGAACAGGTAAATTCCGTCAACACGAAGTAAAGGGGATCACGGAAGCGATTCTACCAAGAAAGTAATGAATAAGCAATCCACTCAGCACAGTTTGATCCAGACGCATCCAACCGTCTCGGCGAACCTTTGAAAAACAGAAGATTATTTATCCATATCCATAGCTACCCAGGAGAATCCACCCTAATCAGTGAAGAAACCAAGAGGAACTAGTTGTTTTTTTTTTTGCGACGGGAACAGCATCAAGAAGTGTGAACGGCACAGGAATTTCTCAGCATCAGCATCTGAACGCGCGCAAGTGTGAGATCCGCCAAGAACCGTACGCCGAACCGCCCGATTCACCCTCCCGAAAGCACAGATTTTGTGGCCAACCAAACAGCCAAACGGCCGGAGGATAGAGCTGGGAGACACGCACGCACCTCCTCGGCCGAGTACCCCTCCGCCGAGACGGGGCAGGTTGCCCGGAGCGCGGCGGCGAACGACGGCAGTCCACCTTCTTCCAGGCCCGGACACCACCCCGAATCCGGCTCCACCGGCGCCTTATTTCGTGCAGATGCAGCAGCCGGCGCCGGCGAGGGGAGCAGCGCCAGCAGCAGGAGGAAGGGGAGGAGGCGGCCGGCCATGGCGACGGGGGCGAGAGGGGAGAGAGGAGGGGGGAGGAGTGAGATTTCTTGGTTTTCTGGAGGGTCAGCTTTGGGAATCTTTCGAGATTTGATGTGCCCTTCTTGGAATTAGGGTCGGACGGGACGGCCGTACTCATCTTAACGGTGTTGTACAAGTATACCTCAAATCCTGCCCGTATATACTCGATTTATTTGATGCATATACGGAGGTATTACACTATTACCGGATTTCCCATGAGCAATGAGATTCCAATGCTCGCCCTTCTTCCTCGCGTCCCCTTCCTTAATTCTTCCACACGCGCAGCTTGCTCCGTCGATTAGGGTTAGGTTTGAGGTTCGGATTTGGGGTTGTCAGGGTTTGATGTTAGGGTGATAGAGGAAGGGTCCTTTGGGGGGGGAAGGGGGGACCGGTGGTGGCGACGGGTTTTGAGGCGTGAGGTGGTGGGGCGCTGATGGCCCGCGGGCGGCAGAGGACAACTAGTGGGTGGTGGTGGAGGAGGGGATGTGACGGTGAGCTTCCCGACAGAGCCGGGTTAGGATGGCGGCTGCCGACGAGAGCGAATCCGGTGCGGGAGTCGCTGTAGATGAAGGAGGAGGGTGGCGCGGGGGCAAGCTGGGAGAGCACGCAAGCAGAAGGATGGCAGAAGGCGCAGGGCGAACGGTGGGTGTCGGTGCGCCAGTTGCTAAAGACGAAGACGATGTCTTCGTGGGTGTTGGTGTTTAGACCCGGCAACCTACCGAGAGTGGTGTCCGAGGTAGTGTTTTGGTTAGTAGGGCTCGTCGAGATTAGGAACTTGGAGGTAAACGCAGACACACGATTTAGATAGGTTCGGCCAGTAGATTGCGTAATACCCTGTGTGTTGGTTGGATTGAATTGCTTTGGAGGAAGTCCCTGCCTCGCATTATATAGTTGGGGGCAGGGTTACAGGTCGGTTGGTTACAAGAATATTAGTTAGATACGACTAAAGGAGTTCTACTCTTATTACAACGAGTACTTTCCTTATCCTCGACTAGTTCCTGTCTTTCCACGTAGACTACGCCATCCTGTACCATGGTCTCCATGTCAGATGCGTCTTGGTGTCTAGCCCTATATTTAGGACTGTCCAAACCTTCTGGTGGGTCCATAGATGTATGTACGACAAGCCCCTGAATACTTTTTTAAGTTGAATGCAGCAGTTTCGAGTACTTTTGTAAACGTCACCGATTAGTTTTGGTGCTCTTCAAGTACTTCATCTAGTTGAGTTTTCAAAGGTACCAAAAACTGTCATGCAGCTAGAATGTGCTCAATCTTCATTTAACTCAGGTTCATATCCTTCAACCTTGAATTTTATATGGAAGTGTGACGAAAACCGTACTCCATATGGAGTAGCCCCCAAGCCTTAGGTTGAATCGAAGAATCAGGCTAATGGTCAATCTATAATTTGTATCACTTTCCCCTTAAAACTCGAAGAAAAAACTTTTCTGCCGATGGACACGTGGCACACAGCCCGCGAGCTTTAGCTGACTAGTTTGGTAGGTATAAGGGTCAACCTTTGGTCAACGTGATCATCTCTGGAAAGAGATCTTATCTCCTCATGAAATAAAGGAAACTGCCAATCAGGTGTACTGAATTATGGGGATCCTTTAAATCAAAATCCCTTCATTCATTTGCGTAGTTGTTACATGCCATTATTATAAATAACGGAGAAAGTTATCCCTTCTGTTTTACTCTTGCCATTTACCTTTCCAACTTCTACACCATAGCCCTAACGCTGCTGCCACTGTTCGATCTTCGAACACTACCGCCATCCCCAACCTCACAGCCCCCGAGCATATGCGATTGAAAACGCTCGTGACATTAAGATGGGAAGGAAAGCTGCTGCGTCCAAAGCGGATGAAGGCGAGAAGAAGAAAAGGTCCGATGAAAAAAAAGAGCCGCAGTTGTTGGTGCCCAAATATGGGAAAACCAGTCAAACCGCGCCGCCAAATCCGGTATGTGCCTGGAAGCGGTCAACTCTAATGGAGGAGGAAATTAAGGCGCTCGTAGCTGCCAAGTTACTCCAAGATCAGAATTTCATCAACTCAAGATCTGCATATGACAACGCCTGTCCGTTAGAGACTTATCCCAATGAGACGGTAATATTTGCCCACTTCATTGAGTGGGGTCTCGCATTGCTAACTTCAGATTTCTTTCGGGGCTTGCTGGATTTCTATAAATTGGAATTGGTTCATCTAAACCCCAATGGGATCCTCCATACTGCTGTTTTCATCCATTTTTGCGAAGCTTTTCTGGGGATCAGGCCGCACTTTCAATTATTTCGGAAGTTTTTTCGTGTGAAGCCATAACCCTCAAAAGATCATACCCTCTTGATTGGAGGCGTCGGGATCCAGATGCAAGAGATAGTAAGTAGCCAATATTTGGACTACAAATTGATAGACTCCAATGTTGGGTGGAAATAAAAATGGTGCTACATTGGCAACCATGATCCAAAACTCCCCAAGCTGATAGGACACCGTCCCTCTTGGAACAACCGGTGGCTTGATGAGCCAAAGCATGGTGATTGCTTGTAAGTACCCAAGCTGGTGAAGCGGATATCAGATTTGAAGAAATAAGGTCTGATCGATTTTGGCGTTGCATTCAGCTTTATTAAGCAATAGATTCAGCCGCTGCAGTAGCGCTGTCATTTAGGCTATGAGTACATCGGCTTTAATGATCCATCCAATTTCTCTCCTGATGAAATCAGCACAGATGAAATCATGTTAGGCTCAAACGAATGTTCAAGAACGTATGTGGGATCCCCACTATTGTGCGGGAATTCAGTGCCTCACACCGACCGAAGCCTGTAAGTACCCGTGACCCTAGCCCCCGAGTACTTATTTTGAATGTACTTGTCAACTGACTCGTCTCATTTTGCAGGAAGATGCTGCTTTGTACTTCTCCGCTCCTCCTCCTCCTGGATCTGAAGATATTTGTGATGCCATTCCTTGTTTGTTTACGCGGGAAGTTATGAGAGGTGATGACCAAGAGGAGGAGGTAGTCGAGTCCTCCAGCGGCAGTAGTTCTGATGCCGCGGATGAAGTCGAGGCCCAATCGTCTGCTAAGGCTGGGTCTTCCTCTACAGTGAAGAAACACTCTGCAACAGATGAGGTTGAAGCCGCAATCCCTCCGCCACCGAAGAAAAAGAGGACCGTCATTGCGAAGCGGGTTGTGAAGAATTCTGTATCTGCAGATGATGCGCCTCCCAAGGTAATTACCTATGAGGAAGGACAAGATCCTGATTATCATGTACTTCCAAAGGATGTTTTCAATGTCAACACCGTGTCTACTCAAGATGACACTGGTGGACTGCAGGTACTTGAGCCGGTGACGGATGTTGAAAAGGTGGCTGCTCTAGCTGCGCAAGACAAGTCGCCGGTCATCGAGGAGGTAATCAACATTGAAGATGATCCAGAGCCCAATGTTGTTGATGATATCAACACATATGGACAACTCGAACGATAAAGGCAGAGGATGAGGTTGGCAAGGATCGCACTGCGACCAGTCAGGCCACGCCAAAGGCACCATTTCCTGGCGTTAAAACTCTATGCCTTATGAGAGAATCCAAATTGAAGTTGCGGAGATCTACAAGGTAGTTCTTGCTTCTCTCTTTGAGTACTTATTGTAACTCTCCTTTCTGTCTATTTGACGAGAACTTATCTATTCAAGAAATCTTCGGATATGCATTTGTCTAGACCTGACTCCAGTCCTTCGGTTGATGGCGATAGCCGCTCAACTTGAGATATTGCTCCGCTCGACCCAATCCTCCAGCCATAGGAACAACCCATGGAGAAAACATCCAGTCCAAAAGCCATATCTGCTGTGGCGGCCCTCATGCGGGAGGTATTTTCATCTTCTGGAGGTATGGTGGCATCAGCCCCTGGGCCACAGGTGCTTGAGGATGCAGTGGCTACATTTGGTGCCGTGAGTACTTCTGTAGCCCATGAGCTAGAGCAAGGAATTGAGGTGACGACAACACTCGAAGCCTTGGTCGCCAATGTATCTTTCGAGCCGGGTCCGTCTGAAAACCTGGCTATGGTTCCGCAAGGCGCAATTAGTTCTGAGGCTGATGTAAATCCTTTGTTGGCTAGGAATATACGTCTTGAAGAAATCCAGTTGATTGACGACCCTCTGTTGCACGTGGATGTGGTTGTTGGAGTGATGGAGATACACCACCATATCGGCGCTTACACAGAGGTATGCTTGTTTCAGCTTGTTCCATTGACACATAGCTTGCAAGTAGTACCCATGCCTTGATAAGAGTACTTATTGTTGTGGTGTAGGATGTTATCAAGTGCTCCAACCGTAAATCTCAAATGTTTGAAGGCTATGGGGACATAGTTCTCCGTGCCAAGGCCCTCGAAAGAAAACTTGCCGAGGAGAGAGAATACTCCTCCCGACTATTGATGAAATACGATGGGGCTGCTCCCGAGTATTGTAACCGCATTCAGCAACTTGAGGAAGAGAATGACCGTCTTAGCGGGCGCAACAAATCGTTGAACCAGCAAATCAAAGGTAATTGCTCTCCTCATTGGATTCTGAGTACTGATTTTATTTGTAATATTGATCCTCTTATGCATTATTTGTGCACCGCTCGAAAAGTCAAATGAAGATCGCCAGGGACAACTCACAGATATGAAGAACGTGCATTATCACGTAACTGATCATCATGATAAGCTTGTATTGAAATATGAGAATCTGGAGCATCACCTGGAGAAGGAGAAGAAAATGCGTAAAGATGGTGAAAATCAACTTGGTCAATGCCATTAAGACCATCCAGGAGTGCGAGGCTGAGATGATGATGGCAACATCCACTTTGAGCAAAATTGTCGAAGACGCCCAACTAATTGCAAACATGGTTGAGTCCCGAGTTGAGGGCGTTGAGTCTTGTCCGCTGACAGATATACTCAAGGATGTGTCGGAGTTGCTTTCCGGCTATATTCATAGGATGGCTAGATCCGTTACCCAGCAAGTCTTGAGTTTCGTGAAGTCTTTCTACCCAAGGGCTAATCTCGAGCCCATGGCTGAAGGGATAGCAGATGATTGCTCCGACGATCGCTTCAAGGAAATTATGCTAGAGATGGATCCCATTGCTCAGGAAGTGGCTAAGCAATTGAACCTTGAGTAGATCTGTATCAAGCAAACATTAGTATTGTAAAGAAAATAGTTATGGATGCTCCATATGTAATATATACATCAGTCTGTGCACAATTATTTTTTGCTTTGTGACTTGTTATTTTTAGTGCCTCTCACAATTAATCCTGATCGTTGCTCGTTAGATTAATGTGAGTGTCTACGCACAAGACTTCTTTTGTGAGCCTCATCAGATGCACATTGTAAAGTACTTAGGACACGTGTCCTTTTGCGGAGCGTGAGTACTCAAGCTATCTGGATAGTAGACTACTGGACGAGTAATCTCTTTAGGGCTTTGACGACTATAGCCTATCTTTACAACTTCCCTGAGTTGTATTGATGTTACGCTCTTGAAAGCCTGGAACTGCAGACTTGTTATTACAAGCTGCGACTAGACAGATTTGTCTGGTGAATAGTTACTCAGGTAGTTATTTAACTCCTGAGGTACTGATGGCTTCTTTTCTACAAGCTGCCAAAGGATAAATTTTTCCAATGAGCTAACTAACTCATGAAGTTTATTGCAGACTTGCTTTGCAAGCCGCAATTGGATGATTTTGTCCAGTGAATTGAATAACTTACAAGAATTTTGGAGACTTGTTATTACAAGCCTTATTTGGGTGATTTTGCCTAGGGAGCTGAATAGCTCGTTGGAGTTGTGCAGTCTTGTTATTACAAGCCGCGATTAGGCGATTTTGCCCTGGGAGCTGAATAGCTCATTGTGGTATTGTGGACTTGTCATTACAAGCCATGTTTGGACAATTTTGCCCAAGGAGTCGAATAACTCATTAGGAGTACTGCGAACTTGCTTCTGCAAGCCGCGATAAGGTAGAAATAAGCAGTCGAATTACGTTAAAAATATGACTGCTTTGTTGAGTTGTAAATCTACAACTAGGGCCGATGGCCAATTTACATGAATATGTAAATCTAAGTTAAGGATAAAATTGACAGAGTTGCTCGATGTTGCACGAGTTGTCGACGTCTTCACCAGAGGGGTGTTCTAGTCGATACGATCCAGGTACAGTAACCTTGAAGACAATGAAAGGCCCCTCCCATGATGACTTGAGCTTGTGCAGTCCCTTGGTGTCCTGGATACGACGAAGGACCATGTCACCTATGTTGAACGATCGTTCGTTGACGTTTCGGTCATGGTAGCTGCGGATCCCTTCGAGGTATCTTGCGGCTGGACGAGTGCTGCACAATGAGCTTCTTCGAGGCTGTCAATGTCTACATGCCTTATTTCTTCTGCTGCGCCTTCCTCATACTACTCAACTGTTGGGGATTTCCACATGACGTTAGTGGGCAACATGGCTTCAGATCTGTAGATGAGGAAGTAGGATGATTGTGTTGTAGGCTTGCATGGCTGGGTACGTAGCCCCCAGAGTATGTTGGGTAGCTCCTTGACCCACTTGCCTCGCTTGGTGTTGGAGATGTTGTGCAGCCTTTTCTTGAGAGCGTCTAGCACTATCCTGTTGGCGCGCTCAACCTAGCTATTGACCCATGGATGAGCGACAGAGATGTACAGGACGTTGATCCCATTGTTCTCGCAGTATTCTCAGAATCCATGGTTGTTGAAGTTTGAACCCAGGTCTGTGATTATAGGATTAGGGAAGCCATAGCGATGAACAAGCTCATCAAGGAAGTCGAGTACCTTGTTTGCTTTAGGGCAAGTGATTGGCTTCGCCTCGATCCACTTGGTAAACTTGTCAATGATCACCAGAATTCGGTTGAATCCTCTTGATGTCGCGGGCTGTGGGCCAATCATGTTGAGCCCCCAGCACGCAAAGAGCCAAGAGGGTGGTATGGTGATTAGCTTGTAGGCAGGGATGTGCTACTGCTTGGTGAAGAATTGGCACCCTTAGCATCGGCGGACTAGTTCCTGGGCGTCAGTGAGAGTTGTAGGCCAGTAGAACCCTGATCTAAAAGCTTTACCCACGATTGTGTGTAAGGACGCGTGGTTGCCAAAAATGCCTTTGTGGATCTCCTCCAATATGCCCGTGCTGTCTTGGCGTGAGACACACTTCATGAGCACTCCTGATGATGCGCCTCTTCTGTAAAGCTTGTCTCCAGCTAGAACATAGTTCTTGCTGCACCGTGAGAATTATTCTGCCTTTTTCTTATCTAAGGGTAGCTTGTGTTCTTTGATGTAGTTGATGAAGGGAGCGGTTCAGTCTACATCGATCATCATAACCTCCCAATCTCGATTAATGGTTGTTGATGGTGTCGGCTCTATTATGGGTGGCTTGTTTAGCTCATGGATGAAAACTCCTGCTGGAACTTGAGCGCGAGTAGATCCGAGCTTTGATAGGATGTCCGCAGCAATGTTGTTGTCGCGGGTGACATGGTCGAACTCCAAACTAGAGAATTTGTTCTCTAGCTTGTGTACTTCTAGAAAGTACGCATCCATGTTCTCCTTGGGGGTGTTCCCACTCATCATTGACTTGATTGATCACCACCAGTGAGTCGCCGTAGACCAGCAATCGCTTTATTCCAAGCGAGATTGCCAGGCGGAGCCCGTGCAGAAGCGCCTCGTATTTAGCTTCATTGTTGGAACATCCTAGAAGATTTGCAGGATGTACTTGAGTAGTTCGCCTTTGGGAGATATCAAGAGTACTCCTGCACTGGCATCCTTGAGCTTGAGGGATCCATCGAAATACATGACCCAATGCTCTAGATGCTCTGCTGGTGTTGGTAGTTAATTTTCCTGCCACTCTGCAATGAAATCGACTAGGGTCTGAGACTTGATTGAAGTCCTCGATTTAAATTCCAGGGACAATGCTCCGAGTTCTACCGCCCACTTAGATATTCTTCCTGTTGCATCCCGATTGTGAAGGATTTCTTCCAGGGGAAAGTTGGTGACAACGGAGATCTTGTGCTCCTGGAAGTAATGTTGTAACTTCCGTGAGGTGAGTAGTATCACGTATAGCAGCTTCTGAATCAGTGGATATCTAGTCTTGGAATCTAACAACACCTCATTTACGAAGTAGACATACCACTGTACTTTAAATACATGGCCTAGTTCCGGTATTTCAACCACAATCGCCGTGGTGACAACATGAGTAGTTGCGGCGATGTAAAGCTGCAAGTCTTCATTGGGATTTGGCGCCATGAGGACTGGTGGTTTTGATAGAAAGTCTTTCAATTGTTGTAGGGCTTGATCTACCTCATTGGTCCACTGAAACTTATCTTGCTGCTTGAGTAGTTTGAAGAAGGGTATGCCCCATTCTCCAAGTCTTGAGATGAATCTGTTGAGGGCCGCCATGCATCTAGTCAGGTTCTGGATGTGCTTGATGCCTGATGGGGCATGCATATCTGTGATGGCGGAGATCTTCTCGGGGTTAGCTTTAATGCATCGGTGACTGATGATTAACCCGAGTAGTTTCCCGGAAGGCACGCAGAAGACACACTTTGTCGGGTTGAGCTTCTATCGGAACTCTCGCAGACTTGTAAAAGTTTCTTCTAGATCTGCAATCCGGTCGTCTGGATTTCTGGTCTGTACGACCATGCTGTCCATGTACGCCTCTACGTTGCGGTGTAGCTACTTCTTGAAGCACTCCTAGATTGCCCGTTGATAAGTAGCGCCTGCGTTCTTCAACCCGAAAGATATTATTGTGTAGCAGAAAGCTTCGTATGGGGTGATGAATGCGGTCTTGATCTGCACTTTCTCCTTGAGAGCTATTTGGTGATACCCCGAGTAGCAATTGAGCAAATAGAGGAGGGCGCATTCAGCGGTGGAGTCGATGACTTGATCAATCCTAGGGAGCTCGAAGGGATCCTTTGGACAATGCTTGTTGAGGTCTGTGTAGTCGACACACATCCTCAACTCATTATTGTTTTTCTTTCGCATCAGGATAGGATTGGCAAGCCACTCTGGATGATAGACTTCTTTTATGAAGCCCAACACGAGTAGTTTTCCCAGCTCCTTTTGATGGCTTCCGTTCTATCTTGGGAGAATTATTGAAGGTGTTGCCTTTTTGGTGTAGCTTTTGGATTCACGTTGAGTGAGTGCTCGATCAACTCCTTGGGCACCCCCGACGGCCCGGCATGTCCGCTGGTTTCCACACGAAGATATCTCGATTGGCTCGGAGGAAGCTGACGAGCGCGTTTTCCTATTTAAGATCCCGTCCTATGCCAATTAGGGCTGTCTTGGAGCTATCACCAGGTTCAAGATCAATGGCTTTGATGTCTACTTAACTTGCTGAAGCGTCCCCACATAAGTAGAGACTAAATGTGATACAAATATCACTCCCAGGAGGCTGATAACATATTTATTCAACAAATGGTTCATAAAACGTACAACTCCTGAGGGAGTGGGTGCGAAAGCCACGCCGAAACGATAAGTAAATAAACAACAGCAGTGAGCCAAGCTACTATCAAGAGACAACACTCGGGGCTACATGGCAGCGGAAGCATTCTGCAAAGGCCAACACCACAGGCAATGTGGGTGCGGAAGCGACCTCCTACTCGAAATCCTCGGCGACGAAGTCCAGGTCTTCCTCTGAAGCAACAAAACAAGGGTGAGTACAAAAGTACTGAATAAGTCCAACCCCATCCACAGAGGGGGATACAATCAAGAATATGCACAAGATATATCAATGATAAGGCTAAGGTTTATTTGCAATGAAGTTAGATTTTAACACATGCAAGGGTTTATTTTCAAAAGGATTTTTGCAAAGCATTTCTTTAGTAACCGAATCATTAAGTGGGGTTGATCCTACACAAAGGATCCAAGTTTTAATGGTACCAGACTCCCCGTCCGCAGTAGCTCACGGCACAACTGCCGGACACTTCCAAAATCCAACACACGCCATGAAAACCATCGATCTCCAAGCACTAGTTATGTGACCAAGTCGTAACTCGTCCAATGCCGTGGACACGGCTACTCGGATAGGTTTTAACTCTACAGAGGTTGCACACTTTTCCCACAAGTAGGGTACCACAGCACGATCACCTTAGTGTCGGTGTAGATCCTATCAAAGCCATTACCCACCTTAGCTAAGCCTGACTAGCCAACAAGGAAGTAACCAAGGGGTTAATGACCTACCAATAGGGTCTTAACCGGGACCTAAGTCACAAAGATCTTACTCCTTCTCCATGGTCTCCCGTTGCTCACCAGCTCTCTTGATGACTAACAGACTAGCTAGTGGGATTTATGCTAAGCCGTTGCCGCATACAATGGTCGAGTGGTTGCACGATGGTTGGGTTAGGCAAGATGACACATCAATTTGGTCCTTAATTGTAACAAGATGAATATCTCCCAACCTTGCTCAACCACAAAGGTACGAGCCCAACTTATTGGCATTTCACACAAGAAACACCCATCCATCTCATCTAAGCATTTCTTTCCTTTATTTCGGAAAACCTATTTTTCCTTCTAGAACACCCACACATTTATTCTTTAACAAAACACATTGTAGTCATGATTGAATTGAGTAACAAGGTCCTAAGCATTCTAGCAGTAATTATCATCCAAACAGAGCAAATCATATTTAGAGATAATTATAGGACAATCAAGGAATAATCATAACAATCAAGGGGTGGCTATCCAACCATGTTTCAGCAGTAAAACAATATGCAATTTTATAAAATAGGCCAATATGTTGTGTTTGAAAAATTAGGATAAATATGCATCAAAGGGTGAGATTGGATTTGCCGTCCTCAAAGCCTTCCGGGAGTATCTGCTCGCGGTGCTGGTCTTCGGGCTCCAGCTCACAGTACTAGTCGTCAAGCTCCTCTTCGGGCTACTCCTCGGGCACTCCGTGATCTACGACACACATAATTGGGCACACAATAAATAAAAGAAAAATAAAGCTTTACCCGATGAGGTTGGACAGAGAACGTGAATGGAAATTAGGAGGAATGAGTATTTTCATGGAATTTGGAGATGACTCGGCAAGAATATATTGGAGGACGCCGTGGTCAAATTTGGGATTAATTGGAGGAAGTTTGGCGCATTAAATGACAAGATAACAATGTATTTAGGGGTTAAAATAGGGCTTAGGACCAATCTGCGAGAACTAGGGACTTGTTTGTAATTATCTTTGGGAGATGGAGGGGCTGATCTGTGAAGAAAGTTTGGGAGAGGTGGGAGGGTCTGTATGCAAAAAGGAAAAAGCGGATGGGTGAAAATGCAAAATGACCTTTCTTCTTCCTCGAGACAGAACGTCTCGCACGGGAAAAACAGGAGGGCGGCACAGTTGGGGAGAGGCGGCGCCGGGGCATGGTGACGACCAGAAAGTGGGGGAAAATAGAGAGGAGGCCGAGGGGATTCGATTCCTCTCCTTACCTTGGGCTGAGGTGGCTCCGCGACGGCGGGCGGGAGACTGCGGGAACAGCACTGGAAGCACGGGAGCGAGGGGAGTTGGCCGGAAGCTCAGTGGTGGAGTTGAGAGCAGAGCGGAGGGCCTAGGCCGGAGGCGAGGGGAGGGGCTGCCGACGGGCGGCGCACAGGAACGGCGGAGTTAATGGCTACCGGGATGCTCGGGAACAGGAAGCGCACAGGACGGTGGTGTGGTGAGGTAGAGCTCCGCGTGCGTGGTGAGGCGAACAGGGATGCGGTGGCGTGCTTGAGCGACGATGCACGTGGACGACGTGGTCGGGCACTGGTGGCGAGTTGTTGGTGTGGCACGGCGTCGTCGAGGCACACCGGGCGCGGTGACCGCGGCGAGCGCGCTCGCGTCGGGGAGGCGGGTGCGCGGTGGTGCTATGCGTGGGCACGTGCGGCGGGGTGTAGCACTAGCGCGACGTCGTGCGCTGGGAGGGGCAGGCGGCAGGGACGCGTGCCGGCACGCGGTGAGCAAGCGCGGCGGCAAACGGTGTGTGGTGTGCTGGGCTGGTGTAGGGGCACGCGTGAGGGAGGAGCTAAGCGCTGGGCAGCGCTACGCTAGGGTGGGTGCGCTGTGCAGGTAGGGCCAGCGGCAGTTGTGGGCCCGGCACCAGGCGCAGGTGGCATGCAGTAGGGGAGCCAGCGCTGGGGGGCCAGGCCGTGGGAGCAGGCGCGTGTGCCAGGGAAAGGAGGTAGGCATAGGTGGGGCCGGTACATCCGATAGGGGGGAAGCGGTGCATGCAAGCGGCAGGAGACCAAGGGCGCATGTGCGCATGCAGGGGGCTAGCAGGGGTGCTATGCGCATGAGAGCCAGGCACGGCCAGGAAGAAAGAAATAAAAAAAAATATCGGTGCATGCATGCATGCATGCATGCGGCAGGGGAAAAAGAAGCAAGGTGCGGCACATGAGAGAAAAAGGTAGGAAGGGAAAAAGAAAAGGAAAAAGGAAGGGAGAAGAAGAAAAGAAAGGAAATAAGGAAGAGAAGAAAAAGGAAGAAAAATGAAGGGAAAAAGGGAAGGAAAAAGAGAAGAAAAAGGGAGAGATGGCGGCGATTGCAGGAACGGTCGCAGGCATGCACGGTGGTCTTACGTCCAGCACGCGGCATGACTCGCGGAGAGATAAAAGGGGAACACGGATGGACGACGGTCGGCTTCGGTGCCGGGATGGCGAACTTGCCGGGAAGACTGGATTTTAGAGAGCCCAAGCGGTGAAAGATTTTGAAAGCGATGTTTAGCGAGTGATTTTGGTTGGTGAATTTTACGGTCGTTACACTTGCCAGCTTGACCTTGGTTGCCCCCGACTTCTTTTCTGGAATCTCAAGCTCTAACGGGGATAGCTTCTTGGATGCAGTGAAGACTTGCATCATCAAGTTTGGTACCTAGGTAATTGCTGCTAGCTTCATGGCTTCTGTGTTGCAGTCGTACGACCTCGTGAAGTCTCTGTGCAGGGAGAGTACTCCCTTGGGTCCTAGCATCTTGAGTACTAAGTACACGTAGTGTGGGATGGCCATGAATTTGGCCAATGTTGGTCTTCCGAGTATGACGTGGTACAATGTTTCAAAGTCCGCCACCTCGAACCGGATGTATTCTGTCCGGTAGTGTTCTTTGATCCCAAAGGTAACTGGCAAAACCACCTGTCCGAGTGGTACAGCCGCGTTGCCTGGGATGATCCCATAGAACAGAGAGTTCGTTGGGGTGAGCATATCGGTGACGTCGAGGTCCATCTTCTTTAGTGTCTTGGCGAACAGGACGTGAGACCGCTGCCGCCGTCGATGAGAACTTTCGTAAGTCTGGAGCTAGCGACGACCGGGTCCTGGACGAGGGGATACCGTCCTGGGTTTGAGAAACAAGTCCATTGGTCTTTCCTAGAGAAGGAAATTGGTACCTCAGACCATTTGAGGAAGGTTGGCACCGCGGGTTCAATGGACATTATCTCTTGAAGAGGAGCTTCTGGGACCGCTAAGTAGCAGTACCCGGGTTCCACCGAAGATAACGTTGATGGTGTTGGATGGGTTCTGAAACTTGCCATTGTCAACATCGTCTTCATCTTCCTTAGCCTTACCTTTGTCTTTCGTGCCTGATGGTTCTGGCAGGTCCTTCATGACTCTGCGTAGACTAAAACAATCTAACGTAGAGTGCTTGTGGTATTGGTGCCATGGGCACTGTTTCTTCAGGAGCTCGTTAAAAGAGGGCATGTCTTGGTTCTTAACGTAGAGTGCTTGTGGTATTGGTGCCATGGGCACTGTTTCTTCAGGAGCTCGTTAAACAAGGGCATGTCTTGGTTCTTGCCACCACCCTTCTTGAACGACTGCAAGATTGTCACGACAGTAATGTCCGGCTTGCACTTGTGGTTGTGACTTTTCGAGTAGTTATTTCGGTTTTCATTGTTGGGGCAATCGTTGTGGTTCCTGTCATTGCGTTGGCCATTGTTCTGATTGTTGTTGTTCTAGCCATTGTTGCGATTGGACTCGAACCTTTCGATCTCCCTGTCTTCTTCATCTGCCCATGTTTGTATCATGATCTTGAGAGATTTGACATTTGCGGGGCATCTTCTGCCGAAGTCTTGAGTCACGACATTCGTGGAGCCCGTTTTGGAAGCAGTCAATGACGTCGCGCTCCGTGACATCCACGATTGTGGCCTCCTTGTCAACGAAGCGATGTAAGTAGCTCCGCAGGGTCTCGCCTTCTTGTTGCTTGACCTGAGACAAGTCGATCCTGTTGCTAGGACGCTGCATTGCCCTTATGTAGTTGTTGGTGGACGCCACCTTGAGATCCTTCCACGAGTAGATGGAGTTCTTGTCCAACGATTCGAACCATGTGAGTGGCGCCGCCTCCACGTAGATGGGAAATTAGATGACTTTGGTGTCGTCGTTTCCCCCAACTGCTTGTACTGACAGTGAGTAGCACCGCAGCCATTGGACTGGGTCTTGTTTGCCATCGTACTTGGTGATGCCCAGGGGTTTGAACTTTTCAGGTAGAGTTGTCCTCCTCACACGTCTGGAGAAAGCAGGGAATCCATCAGTATCATCCTTTGGGTGTTCGACTTCTTGCTCGCGCTCGCTGCGCCGTCCATCGATGATGGTGCGGGCATCGTGACTGGTGTTGATCTTGTTGCAGAGGCCTCCTACTAGACGTTCAGGCTCTGGGTTAGCCCCACGGTGGCCACAGCCTCTTGAGAGTCCTGCCCAACTACCTTCAGCTCCAGCTTGGCTTGGTCTGGCACCTCCGAGTTGACTTGGTCTGGACGGAGAGCCTCTATGGCTGCTGCCATGTTGACTTCGCTGGGATGCGGAGGGTTGGACTGACTGTATCAAATTTTGCTGATTGAGTTGTTCGTACACAAGTTTTGCCAGTTCAGCCAACTGTCTAGTTTACTTGTTCTTGGGCATCATGCGGGTGATGAGATCAATAGATGCGATGGTAGCTAGGGGAGTACGATAGTGTCACGTTTGAACTGCTTCAAAGGCGTTATCCAGGTTCTGAATTGGTAGATCCAGTGCAAGGCAGTGGCGGCGCTCTGCTCTTGCGGTTTTTCTTGCTCGTCGTCGAGTTCTTTAAGCTTCTGTCTCTTCTCCAACAACATTGGTAGTGAGCTCATCCTGCGAGACGTCGTCCAGGCGACGCTCATGTCGAGGGTTTTTGTCCTGTTGCTCTTCTTCTTCATCCTCTTGTCCAGCAATTACGATGAAGATTTCTCTCTCTAGAGAGTAGCTTCCTGAGCTTGAAGTGATGACCTCCGTGGTGCTGCCTTTCTCGTAGATGGGTAACAGAGGAGCTCCCTCATAGTATGGGAGAGTGTCGAGGTAGGCGATAAGGTGCGAATCGTCGTGCTTGGCAAGAGCAGGTGGCTTCATGTTGGGCTAGTAGACGAATCTATCTTGAGGAGTTGATGTGATTACCAGGCTATGCTGTGGACCTGATAAAGGAGCTTCCTCGTCCGGATCCGAGTAGTAGTCGAGGTCCTCGATTGCATCTGTATCGGATTGTAATCTGGACCGGGCCGCCTGATAAACAGTGGTTGCGTTGCGAAGTCCGAACCGGAATCAACTCTGGTGGTAATCAGACTCGTACGATGGCTTATGTGTCGGCTCGTGAAAGTCAATCCGACTGGCGGAAGAAGTTGAGTTGAACTCGGACTCGTCCCCCCAACCTCTGACTAGGTCAGAAATTGAAAATTCACCAAAATTCTCAAGATCCTCCAAAGCTTCATGGTTTATGGCTTCTTCTCCGAGGTCGATGCAATATGGTGATGAAAATTTCCAATGCCGTCTACGATGCAAACCCAGGAGCCGAAGACGAATGTCGCGCCTGCTTCAAACGCGACGATTGGCTTAATGATGAATTATGCCATCGAGTTCGCTAGCGGATTCTCAGCGAGAGCCCCTACCTGGCACGCCAGCTGTCGGATTTGTCACCGCGCACATCCCCCTTTAGGCGATGCTGGTGGATATGTCACCGTCAGTGATGTATCGATGCACCTAGGGTTTAGTGATCCGTTTATAAATTGTTGATCTTTCCCTTTCCTCGACTGTAAGATTGCCACCTTCCTTCTCCTACATATAAATTGTTTGGATAAGAATAAACTTCAAATGATAAGTTACACTTGCCGAAACGAGGTTCGAGTTAATATAGATTAGGGTTTAGAGATGAAGGAGGAGATAGAGAGCCGAACAACGAGTTATGTATGAGGGAAGACGGGAGACGTTAATGATAGGTGTGTGAGAGGGAATTATCAATTGTTGTGACAGAGAATCTGGTAGTAAAAGAGCTGCCAGATATGGTGAGTGGTAGGTTGAGAGAATATGGTAGTAAAAGATCCTCATGATGAGAAAACACAAGTCATGTAGTGAAGGACTATAATCGGACGAAAGCAAGACAATAATGGAATAGTATGATCCTCATCTAACAATTTTGTTTTGAAGACAGTCTAATTACATATTAGATGAGTTTTTAGCACAACTATAAAAATACATGCAGATGTAGTGCCTCCCCTAGGGTTCCACGTAGGGCTGTACGTCGGCTCGACTCGGTCTGATTTGTTAGCCTAACAAGCTAGCTCGGCTCGGCTCGTTTACAAAACGAGCCAAAAAGGTTGGCTCGGCTTATTAGTAGCTCGGGCTAGCTCATTAGGCTCGTGAGTTGATGTAAATTTAGATTAACGTCAAAACATATATTAAATATTAAAAATAGTAATTATAAAGTTGTAAACTCTAAAATTCACCCGCATAGAGCACCTCGGCTGGCTCGGTTTGGTTTTGATAGCTCGGCTTCCTATGTCGGGCTTTTAGCCTTCTAGTTCATTTGGCTCACGGGCAGCTAAACTTATTCTTGCGAGAGTTTGCTTTTCTTTTTCCAAAATTAAGGCGTATACATATATTTGTGTTCAATTGAGAATGGAAAACAGAACCACGCTGCAAATGTGACGAGCTAGCTGCCTTCCTCCAGGGTGAAAGAAAATAAGACTGATGAGCACGGGAGCTGGCCGGAAACCACGTCAGTCCAACGTGTTCCTGCCGTTTTGCGCCGTCCAAACTTTTCCTTTACACTTTCTTTTGCAGTGCCACCTGCCGTTAGCACTTGCTAGGACAGTTGTTCAATTCTCAATCTTAAATTCTTAATGGGTTTGCTTGCCATGCTGGCTTGTCTGGGTAAAGTTAAACCAAGGTCCCTGGGCTACGTTTGAATAATATAATGGTCCTCTATATATTTTATTTCTTGCTCGATCTCCCAGTGTTTTGGACTTTTGGCTATTCCTCCATGAGATCTTTACACGAAGTGAAAACGGAGAATTTTGAGTTGGAACATTATCATTCTGATTTATATATTTTATATCTCCAACTTTAAGAGTCACATGTATGAAAAATTATTCATGGCCTAATTCGATACACGTCACTGAAAACTTTGACAATTAGTGTTTTGAGTAAAAAATATCCATCCACATGGTTCGGTAGGTCGTGGTGCCTCGTACGAATTTTCTCTTTTCTTCGACAAACTAAGAAATTTCTCCGCAGGTAAAGTATTTGATTATCACTCACATCTGGACACCAGTCACCCACAAGTTCAACTTTTCTGTTGCCACATCATCTTGATGTACCTGTGGCAGAGACACATTTCTAAGTTTGGACCCACACTGCTTATCTATGATAGATCTTCAAGGTTGTTTATAATAGGGAAGTACCATGTTTTGGTTTAACCAACAACACCGGTTCATCATCTGATAGCGGTACCAATCATCAATGACAGGTGGTAGGTAATGTACACTGTTCATGTCACAACTTAACACGTACAGCATTATGTAAATATCACATCAGCATTAGATAAATGTTACATGTTGCTGACAATTGCAGCAGCGCACGATTTATTTTTTTTGCTATTAGAGAACTACTGGGTCCAGCCAAAACATATTTCGTTCTAGATCAATGCACGCTGTCATGCTCTGAAAACTTTACCTTGTAAAGCTTCAGTGTCATCATAATTTTTAAATTTAACCTTTTTTCTTTTGGTGAACTATACTCCTTAAATGAAAGACACTAACTCAAGTAACAAACGATTATTTTCTGAAATTTTGCATCAAAACCCAATATTCTTTTTTCTTTGAAACATAACCAATACTCAACAATTTTGATTGTAGGAAAAAGATATCACAAAATTTAGTCTGGGCCCTGCTGTGGGCTGTAAAAACATTTAGAATACAATCCAGTCCAAGTGAATTAGTGGGTGGCATTCCGCAAGGAGGACCATGATGTTTTTCTAGGCTTTAAGCCCACCGGACCGGAGAATAAGCCAGAGAACGGGTGTCTTATTTGTGTGGGCCTGTTGGGCCGCTGAGCTTGTCTTCCTTTCTAGAGACGGGATTTCTAGCCTAAAAAAGCGAGAAACGTAGTTTCTTCTGTTGTTTCATATTCGTGCACACAATATAGTTTGTTGGATGCATCTCATGACCCCTCAACCCCAGCCTCCTCCTCACCTTCTACATGCCGCACCCGCCAGCCCCGCCGTCGTGACTGCCACGCCTGCCAGCCCCTCCCCAGCTACTGCCCCTACCGACACCGAAGAAGAGGAAACAGTGGGTATTTTTTTAAAAAATATTGACATAGGTTTAGAAAAATATTAAATATGTTCTTTGAAGATGTTGAAATATGTGTTCAAAAATATGTTGAATGTGGTATTTTTCTTCAAAATGTTCATCTATCTTTTATAAAATGTTGAATTAAGTATTTACAAATATTGATATGTGTTGACAACAAAAACTTGCTGGTTACTGCACCAAGTTTTGGTGTCAACATACTTGATCTTTTGTTTCCATTGCCAACAGATTCATCGGCTCAGAGTGGGATCAAGACATCAAGCTGATGGAGTTCTTTATATTTCAAGAGGAGTCATGGAGTTCTTTATATTTCAAGAGGAGTCGATGGTGCTTTGAATATTGCAACCAGACGTCATTGGCTCTAAAGATATCGAATCATCGGACTTCTATGATCAGTTTCGGAACATGAAGCCTTCATACTCCAAAACTGCGGGGCCTGTGTTGACACCAAATCATCGGACTTCTATAATTAGTTTCGGAATATGAAGCCTTCATACTTCGAAACTGGGGGGCCTATGTTAACACCAAAATTTAGAAATGTGCTCTGAAAGGAAGGTATCGGCCGATGATGCAAAAAAATAATGAAATCTCCTAAATAAGGCTGAAGAAAGAAAAATCAAGAAAAGAAAATCAATGCACGCGGCAAGAATTGAATAAAATATTCTGGAGATAGAGTTGGTTAGGATAAGCTTGATTAGAGATAGAGTTGGATTAGTTAGAGATAGAGTTTTGATTAGAAAAGATTGTGTACATGGCTTGCCTTGTACGTGGTGCGTCAAATGCCATCCGCCCTATAAATATAAAGGGTCCTGACCATTGTAATTTTTATCACACGATCAATATACAACACATTTATCTTTTATTTACCTTTTCGACTTCACGCCATTGCATTAGAAGTAGGAATAATGTAGCTCCTCGACGAGTTCCTTCTAGCAAGCTGGGTTGCATCGACCTCGATCTCCGACGAGCTGCAAGTTCCGTCACCGGGTGTTCTAGGCTTTAACCACCGGGCGCATCGCTGTGGTTTTGTCTAGTTTCATCTACCAGTTATCGAGTATCTTGGATCTTTGACTTACGGCGCACCGCTTCTGTCTCGATCTACGGTATTCACCAGTTATCCCGCCTTGATTAAGCTTGCATCGGCTGATATTTATCTGTTCTATCGTCTTGCCGTTTACGACATATTAATTGTTATTAATTCTGTCGGAATAGACGATAGATCTATTTTTAATAGCCTGTTGCATCTTGATCTTGGCCATCCTTCAAGTGTTGTTGGGAGTAAGTTCCGTTGTGATTGGATCCATCGGCTAGCGGGGTTCAGATTAACGTCCTGCTAAATATTTCTAGACTGCAACTACCGGCCGCATCGCTGTGGTTTCACCTAGAGATATTGGTGGTGATGTTAGTTTAGATCTCATCGGCTTGTGGCTCTAGCTATGGCGGGGCAACAACTCAACAGCATCCTGTTTTCTATCGGCCGTCTGGTTGATAGTTATTATAAATTATATTAAATCGGCTGGATGACCGATGAATCACTCACATTCATCAAGGTACTGGAATCGGCTTCACAGCCGATATATTTGTCATGATTTATTTTGTTGCACCATTATCGCTACTGTGCCAGGATTATATCGACCTAATTGGCCGGTTGCCTCGGACTTCACAATGACTATCATTTCCTTGTCAGTTGAATGGTCAAACTGACTGGCACGCCCGCGCATACCACGCGCGCCGATTTGGATTCTGCACTGGAGTTAAGCAGATCTCCCAGGTCCTCATGTGCTGATGTAGGATCCACCACCACCAAGATTTTGCGTCAACAATATAATTTTTAAAAAATGTTGAATCTGATATGCTAAAACGTTGAATTAATCTTCTAGTTTGGATCTAACAGGCTTTAAAGTGGAAGCCTTAACTGGCTTCCACGAGCCACATAGAAGCCCTAAAAGAGAGAGGGAAACCATATTTTTCTATTTTTTTTTGCGAAGGTACTATTTTGCAGCAATGAATGCATGCACCGTTGGTCTCAGCTAGTGCTACTAAACAATATCAGCAGCTCTATTAATTCACTTAGATGACATTTAGCTACCATTTGCAGTAATTAACCACATCCATTTATAAAAGGGAGGTCTTAAGATCTAGCTAGGTCATTTTTCCGACCAAAGGCATCACACCCAGCTTTATTGAAAGCTTAATTAGCGTTTTACATTCCATCGGGAGCCGAGTTACCAGCCACATTACAACGGGGTCCAAAAGACGCATAGTGCAAGGGAAACAAAACGCCTATTGTTGATAGCAGTTTGCACGCCAATTCGTGAACCGCAAGCGCACGGATCAGTTGTTGCTTTTCCCTTAGAGTATTCCCCCAAGGTTTATCAATCTGTGGAACAAATGAATTGCTGTCTCTCACTTTATACCAATCTTGCTAACAAAACTGAGTGTATGTATTTTGTAGAGAGACAAACTAAACTAATAACAGAGATTGAGACAATATAGCAAAGGTAACAAAAGATAGGAGATAAAGATAGATATAAGCGTTCCCTCCCTAGGATCTAGGTTCACAAGAATATGCATCTACTACACAGATGGGTGCTACCCTTACTAGCTATCACAACGGTTACGTACTCACTCGACCTTTTCCCTCCCACATACTGTCACTACGCAGGGATACTCAACGCGTTGCTCGCACACACTATATCGAAGCATCCACAGAGTTAAGCTAATCACCACGATTATTAGAAACTCTACTAAGAACATATGTTATATAGAACAAGAGCTCACATATGTAAACGAAGCATTGCAATGACATAGACCATGATGCATTAATGGGCATAAAGAACATGTAGTAGTTACATATCAAGGACCATAACTACCCTAGGGATGGGCAAAGGCTTTACCCCATGATGTTACACATGTTGATGGATAAAGGGGGTATAGAGCACATGGAGAACACCTTGACCCAAGACGAAGACGAGGGGAGACACAAGGGCCTCAGGCCGATTGGCCTGGGGCACCCTAGGCCGATCGGCCTAGGGGTTTCCTCCCTCCTCTAGAGGTCCACTTCAATGACGAAACTCCTCTAAATCCCTATTTCTTCTCTTGTGGTGGCGACAATTAGGTCTAAACTCGTCAGGATCCCCCTCTTTGTTGAATGTCTTGGGTATTTATAGTTGGCGGCATCGGTTGGGGTACCTTCAAGGCCAAGTATTTGGAAAATAACCCTAGGAACCTCGTGGGCTTCCTCTTGGTGAAAGGGGGCGACGAATAAAGCCGAAAATGGGTCAGGCCGATCGGCCTGGACCCTCATAGGCCGATCAGCCTGCCCTATTTTGGCCTCTAATGTCTGAGCACTTCATACAAAAGTTGTAGATCTTGTCGAGCCATGCAATTTTCCCTATAAATTCACCCCAATCATAGTTTGGATGAGGAAGATATGGCCCGTGCAAGATTTAGCTCTTCCTACGGGCCTGCAGTTCAATGTTTGTATTTGGGCCTTTCAATATCCCAAAGTCCGGGCCCAAATCCAACTTGTAGAAAAACTCTTCGTTTATGTCATATTTCCTATAATCTTACAATATGGTCCAAAACATAACACATATGCTAATATGGGGGTATTTTAGGTGCCAAGTGGCGGGTTAGTATAAGAGTATGCTTAAAAACACTAAAAGTATGTCAATAACAAGGGTTAACACCTATTTGAGGCCAACTCACACCAGACATTAAGTAGTTTCTCTCAATCTAAAGAGCTCCTCAAGACTACATCTTCAGAGAAAAGGAGCACCACCATTCTACACAAAAGCAGCTATCTCTCGGGTAGGTTCACGGAGACAACCTGCGGCATTCCTGCACAAGTTTACTGCTCATTGCCTCCACCTCCCCCATCTCCTTTTGCTTCAGCAGCGGCTTCCAATGTGTGAGGAGCGCTAGTAGCTTGTACACCATCATCTCTGAGGCCGCCATCAACTTGTCTTCAAACACCATGTCGTTTCTTGCCTTCCACAAAGTCCACATCACTCCTGCAGAAACAAAGAGTTTTTTGGCACATAGTTTACCATTATTGTTTCTTAGCACTACCTCTACTAAATTCTAGCAAGAAAATGGCACCGAGCTCCAACCAAGGCTTTCTCTAATAAAGGCCCACATAAACCTCGCAACAGGGCACTGGAACAAGATATGGTCTGTCGTTTCTAACTCTTCACATAGCTTGCATTGAGCAAGGCTAGCCCATCTCCTCTTTTTCAACTGCACCGCCGACTGGATCCTGTCATGGAAAGCCATCCAGAGAAAGATGATTCTGTATAGTGATCTTGTGGTGTATTTCCCTTTCTTCTCCAGCATCCATCTCATCTCGTCTCTACCCTCTGTCAGTAGCACCTAACTAACCCTCTCCCTTAGTCTATGCCAGTCCTGCAACTCCCCTGGTGTCAGGGATCTTCTAAATGATAGGTGAAAACCTCCTCCAAGCAGCTCCTGTACTGAGATGTTAGGGTTACTACAATATCTAAATAGCTGGTCAAACTCAATCTTCAGAGCACAGCCTCCCAGCCTTGTGTCTTCCCAAAACCTAGTTTGAAATCCACTTCCCACCTCCATCACTCTACCTCGCTGGAACCATTTCCTTACCTTGAGTATACCTCTCCAGAATTGTGACCCAGAAACATTCTTTATTTGGAAAATACTCTTATCTCCTAAATATTTCCTTCTTAGCAACTCAATGCAAATGCTTTCGCCTCCCCTTTCCAATCTGTCTATCCACTTCCCCAACAAACAGGTGTTCATAACTCTAACATGCATAAAGCTGAGCCCTCCAAGCTCTTTAGGTCTTGCGAGCGCTTCCCATTTCACCATGCGATATTTTCTCTTTTTGTTTGTCCCTTGCCAGTAGAACCTAGATCTGATCGTATCAAGAGCCTGGTAGTTGCCTTCGTATAGCATATACACACCCATAATATACATAGGTGTATTGGATAGGCATGAGTTTATTAAAATTGACCTTCCTCCCGAGGACATGGTGTCGCATTTCCAAGTACCCAATCTTCTATTTGCTTTATCCACTGTATAGCTCTGCAACTTAGTTATGTTAAGATTGCTCACTAGAACCTCTAGGTAGATCATTGGCAAAACCCCCACCTTATAGCCAAACACCTCTGCAACTCTCTGCTGTTCCTCTACCTCAGCTCCAATAACAAAGACCTCGCTCTTGTCAAAATTGATGTTCATGCCTGACATAGCTTCAAAGCAATATAGAATGAATTTCATGTTCCTTAAGTTCCTCTCCGTTGATGGCAGCTAGCGTGCCAATTTGTGAACTGCAAGTGCACGGATCATCGTAGCTTTTCCCTTAGAGTATTCCATCCAAGGTTTATCAATTCGTGGATCGGCAGTGAACTGACTAGGGTTTTCCATCTAATCTAATAGATCTAATCCTAACATGAAGCATAGATTGCATAAGAAGGGTAACCTTAATAGATATGAATGATAGAATAAAGATTGATCACATCCACAGATATAAATAAGATAACACTACCAAGGGTAATAAGGGTCTATCGTCTTCTAGTTGTAGCTCCAACCAAAGCGATAACTAATGTATCTCGTACCTTGATAAAGAGTCATCTCTCAGAAAGATGGCTCGCAAGTGGCCTACTTTCTTGTGGTCGCCACTGTGAGGTGTGTGTTGATGCCTCCGATTTCCCAAAGCTTTACCCCAACGACTCCCACAATACTCGCCATCGATCCTACTCCACATTACGCAATCGTTCGGCCTTTTCTCTACTCGCATGCTGTCACCATGCAAGGGTAATCACACCGACTTCCTACGCACTACTAAGATGTATCCGCAGATATAGACTAATCACCACGATTACATCTATTCCTACTAAGAACATATGCTAGCTAGACATATGAGAATAAGCATGCATCATAGTAGATCAAAGTAAGCACAAGTTTAGATTGATATCACCATCATGTGTACATAAGCCTTAATGATCACAAGGCTCGGCTCCAGAATTCCACCATAGCTTCACCATGTAGGGACGACCATGGCGGCTAGGGTCTAGCCTAAGCCATCTCCTAGACTTGCAGCGGCCCTCAGCTCCCTCTGGTGTGTGTCACTCTATTCATCGAGTTCTGGTGGATTGATTTTCGGGCTCAATGAATTTTCAGGGTATTTATAGTCTAGAGAGCGCGTGGCAAAAATTGGAAGGCGAGGGAAGTAAGGAAAGCCTCAGGCTGATCGACCTGGCCCTTCCTTTTATCCTCTCACGCCCAACTTCATCGCCAAGTCTTCTCTGATGTTTTGGAAGCTTATTTTTGTATGCATGTGGGCCTGGCAGGTCAATAGCTTCGGGATGAGATTGATCTTTGATAACTTTCCAAATCTTCGCTTGGTCTTTTTCGATTCCTCTTTGATCCCGAAGTGATACTTGCCATATCTTCACAATCTTAGCCCTTAAGAAATATTGAAGGAGTGCTTGCCAAAAATGAGCGTCGGAAGGGGTAAGAAAACCCCTGGCCGATCGGCTTGGGATTCACCAGGCCGATCGGCCTGGGCTCTTTCTGAGCCCACTGGCCTTCGTCTTTGAGTTCATATCTTGTTCAGGGCTTTATTCAAAAATATACTTTTAGGTCCAATTTCCTGCAAAAACAGAATATCCTCCAAAATACAATGCATATGGGAAAACAGGGTTATTTCAGGTACCAAGTGACATGTTAGTATAAGAATATGTATGAAAACGCTACTTAAATGGTACTAAAAGTGTGTCAGTAATGAGCATCAACAATTCCCCTATGCTTAAACCTTACTCTTCTTCGAGCAAGTCCAGGATACTTGCTTGATCAAGCAATCAGTATTGCCCTTCGATGTCATCCCTGCACTCAGTTATACATAACAAGACACATTGCTCTCTCAAGTATTTAGCATTTCAAGTTCAAGTTGTGACCTGCTACTTTTTCATCATGGAAGATAGACTAGCAATAAAGAATATACCATAATAAAATAAATACAATGCTCTTAAACTTAGGTGATCTTCGGACCTTTACCTTGTTTCATCGTGAAGAGTTTTTTAAAAAGATGCAAATCCAACACAAGTGAGATTCTCTTGCAAAAGCTCATGGAAACACTCATCTCATCAAGTTACTCAAGCCTATACTAGATTATTTTCAACCTATTCTACTCATATATGAAAGTGGAAGGCTTATGTGGAGCTTGGTAGGTAAAAACAATCCAAGCAAAATATTATATCTGAAATATTGTCAAACTAAGAGAGATCTATTGGGATTACTGAGACTTGTCATAACGACCGTGGAAAATAAATGTTGGAAAACATTTAGATAAATGGACATGTGCAAGTGGCAAATGAATGATCCCGAGGCACAAATGAAATCCTCTTTATCAGATTGCACATGGTTGGAAATTGAGTATGGATCAATCCTTAATCTTGAGAGCACGGGGAACTTTTACGAGGCTCAAAGAACTGAGGAGCATTTTATTCTTTTCTTCTTTATTTTTTTCCTTTTCATTCTTTTTTCTTTTCTTTCTTCTTTCTTCCTTTTTCCTCATTTTTTTCTTTTCTCCTCAGAACTTCTTGCAACATAGTATTTTACTCAGCAGTAGTAAGAGATAATGCGATGACTCCTTTCCTATGCTTAGACAATGCTCGCCCTTGAGCATGAAAAGGAAGAAAGATAACCTGCTGATGTAAGTATCAAAATCTTCAATCTTCATCAAATTATTTTATTCCTCTAAAGGATCATCCATGCCAAAATTCAGAGGGAACAGAGGGGGAACCACCTCATGCCGATTAGCCTGAGGGTGTCCAGGCTGATCAGCCTAGCTCCTTCTGGCCTCTATTTTCTTCATTTTTTATTCTCCGTACTGGTGGACGCCTCCAGGTCTTAATTTTCTTGAAAAAGCATTTATTAATCTTCTGAATCTTTGTCAAAATATTTTTCCATACTCAATAATAGGTTGTGGTCAAGGAGATAGTCACAAAAATGATATATTTAGGTTTAGGTTGGATGTCCAGCAATGTTTGTGAAATTTTCAGTGTAGAAATTCACAATACATGGATAAAAAGACTAGCAAGAAAAAGGTTTAGACAAAGGAGATGGCCAGCTTCTAAGTCTCAAACCACAGAAATCAATCTTAATCCAACTCATCAAAATATAAGTTTGCAATCTAAAGGTTTCATCATGAAAGATCATGTATGTATATAGGCTCTAGTAGGTTGAACTTTGCAAGAGATTCACAAATGTAGATAGCATATGAATTAATTTTAAAATAAAAACAAATCAAGTTATCAAGTCATCAGAAAACTTAAATCAAAGATCAACATAGAGTTTGTGGGTCTAGAATTTAGTCATTTAACCTCCACAATTAAAACAGCCCATATTTAATCAATTTATGTTCATTAAATAGAGAGCAATTAGTCAAATCATATATAACATTGTGTAGATAAAACAAAGCAGCAACCTTCATCATTTTTCCATAAGCAAGATTATACCAAAATTAATAACATTGTGGTTAGCACGAGGTGATGGTGATCATGATTTAAACAAAATAAAAACTAGGTTGTACTCCTAATAGCCATATTATTATCGAGAGATATACAAAGGTTGCATTGAGTCTATGGTTGAAGGCTTATATAGACAGGCATTTAGAAAGAGATGGGAGATGGTTGAGGAAGAATTTATCGTCCTTTAGATGCTTGTAATGAAGTGTAGCACAGCTTCCCCATGTTTAAGCATTGTGTTTAGCATGGAAGAAGAAAAATAAGCATCTTCTTGCGACTGTGATCCTTGTATTCTTTGTCTGCCAAGTCCTCCCCCATTCTTAGAATTGTGCTAGGCATAGAAGAAGAAGATGAAACCTTTTGTGATTGTTGAAATCCTTGTTCTTAGCGTCCGGTGGTTATCTTTATACTTCTTCACTTTTATTACCTTTATTATCCTTCAATTTCTTCTCTTTTCATGAAAGCGCTTCACCATGCCTGCAAAACAATTCAAGTGCACAAACTACCTCCAAGGTGATACTGGATTTTGGCCAGCAAAATCAGGTAATCCGAAGTAAGGGAAGATAATCGGCCATTGGCATACATCTGCGGGAGTCACACGCAATGAGAGGATCCAAGCTGACGATTTTGTTTGTATGATGTACGGAGGCCTGCAAGTATGACATTCAGAGTTGCATGGGTATACATGGAGATAGGTGCTGCATGGGTCATGAGGATTATTTGCATGGGTACATACATTGGAAATTGATGTTAGACTGGATGCAACATAATTAAAGAAAGGATGGTGGCCGGATTGATTAATTAAGAAGGAAAGGGTAGTACGTGCATGCGAAGGGCCGGAGGAAAAGCTTTATTAGCAAGGATTCTACACAAGGAAAATTAGAATCCATGTATCTTAATATTTCCTTTTACTGTTAGGGAAGTCTTATACGAGTCATTATCCTAGCTGATTAGGAGTCATTAGTCCAGGATATAAATGTGTACCCCTGGCTATTCTAAAGGGATATCTCTCGATCAATCAATACAATCTTTTAGCGTCACGCCGCCAAACCCTTAGGAGTAGGAGTAATATAGCTTTTCAACGAATTCCTTCTAGCGCGTAGGGCTGCATCGGCTTCGATCTCAGGCGAGCTTGTAAGTACTGTCAGCCGGTCATTACGACCTCTATCAGAACTTTCTAAGTTAAGTCTTATATTTTGATATTGTTGTGTGGCTAGTTATCGAGTATTCTTAGATTGCAAGTAGAACTTTCTAGGCTTTGTCCAATATTCTACTTGTCTTCGACGTTGCTCAAGTTATCGAACGTTTTAGATCTAGTTAGGTGGTCTTCATCGGCTCCCTCGCCTTGTTTAAACATTCATAGTTATCAGATCATATCGGCCGGTAGATCTAGCATGCTTTTATTGCTTTACATATGCTAAGTCCGATAGATCTTTACCCATGCCTCTCATATTGCTAACCGTTGGGCCCTTGACATCAGCACACTACTGTTAGGAGCCGATCCTTCGGACAGGTCTTATCCGTTTCTCTCAGGAGCGTGATGATGTCATCGAGTCGATAGGGGCGCGTGCGAGGCCTTGCTGCCACGAGCCTGTCTGTTAAGATTAACGGGTCGAAGTTAATGCCCTCTCACTGTGTTACGTTGTCTAAGTTCAATAACACGGTCACGACATTGATTAGATTTTTTTTATCTTAACCAGGTTTGCAAGAGGTAGGCAAGAGGTCAGCGGTGATTGTGTTCTAGTCTTTTATATTGACAGATTGAGGTTAATGCCCTCTCATTCGTGTTGCCTTGTCTAAGTTCAATACACTTATCAAGGTATTAATTAAGATCTGTTAATCTATCTGGCTTGTGTATAGTCAGTATCGGCTGATCCTTGTTGCTATGTTCTAATCTTTCAAGTTAGTTGATTGATGCCATTGCCCTCTCATTTGTGTTACCTTGTCTGAGTTCTAAACACTTATTAAGATATTGGCTAGATCTGTTAGCTTATCTGATAAGCGCGTGGTTAATAAGAGCTTCCTTCTATGGCTGTCGTTTTATAATTCTTTTATTCTAGCCCGTCGGCTCATATAGCCGATGGCACATGCCATTAATATTTTATTTATTTACACTGTATGATTACATTGAATAATCTATCCTGTCATGGTGTTTATTCAAAGAACACATACCTATGAGTTCGAAGGCTTGGCCGCCCATCGGTTCATGAATTTTACGTTTCCCTTATGAATTGCAGGTCAAATTGACTGGCACGCCGCGCACCTACGGGAGCCGATTTGGAGCCTACACTGAAGTTAAGCATATCTCTCAGGTTTTCCGTGTTGCTCAACATTGAAGCCTGAAGTCTAGATTTTGCGTCAACACGTTCTTGGCACGCCCAGTGGAACCCGATTGATATTTCCAATGGCGATTAAGAATAAGCTCCAAGCAACATGATTCCAATGGCCGTAACAGATTTAATTGAAGATCAAGAGCATCTTGTTGAGGATTTTTCAGAAGCTATGTTTGGATTAACGATTGTTTAATTCAACGGTAAGATGATGAAATTAAAGTCGTTCCAGCCGACGGATCGGCTAGCATAGCTACAGCCGATTTATTGGTTTGAAAATTTGAAGATGTCGAATTCTTCTGTCTGGAAAGATTATTTCCACAAGATATTTGATCAAAGAAGTCAAGCTGACCCAATGATCGGATCAGAGAGTTTATTCTAATCAGCGATGCGTGATAGAGCCGATGCATGCTATCAACTTCAAAACAGCCGATACCCATGGTGTCGTCTTTAGAATAAAATATGTGAAAATCGGAAGCCAACGAAGTCGTGGTGTGGATTGGCTGAGTCTAGATTTTCCTGAGGGATAGAGGTTATCGTTGGTTGGTTCCTCTTGAGGCAGAGTTTGAGCATGTGTGGTTATTATTGGAGCCGATGCTACGCGCCTGCATTACCTTCTTTAGTTATCGACACTACAGTGGGCGATGAATAACCTTGTAACCAATGAGGAAGCAGGGGCTGAGCTGCTGACACATTATTGCCAATCTTTCAGAATTGAGTGGCCTTCTATCATCTGGCCGGCCACGGCCTCGTCATAACCAAGAGCCGATATGCCCAAGACAGCGCGCGCCGAGCGAGCGAGGGGGAAGGCAATGAGGTCGCAACTCCACACGGTCGTGTCGCTGCCGTTGCCACCGCTACGCCGACACGCCGCACGAGCTGCGGGGCTGCATCAACAACGTCCTCGCCATGCGCGACACCTTCGTCGCTCGCTTCGACTTCACGCCCAGCGACACCACCGTTTTCACCAACGATGATGATTGCGACCGTGGCTCCTCGCCGTCGTCCGCCGTGGTCCCCACCGGCGCCAACATTAGGCGCGCGTTGGCCGAGGTGTCCCGCGTGGTGCCCGGGGACATGCTCTTCTTCCACTACAGCGCCCGGACGAGGCCATCGTGCCCTGCGACTTCAACCTCATCACTGACGTGGATTTCCGGCAGCTCGTGGACCGTGTGCCGCAGGGTGCGACCTTCACTATGGTGTCCGACTCGTGCCACAGCGGTGGATTCATCAACCAGAAGAAGGAGCAGATCGGGCTCTCCGCCGACGACCTCGCCGTCGACCGCTTCCGCCCGCGCCCGCTTCCTGTTGTTCGCCGCCGTCGTCGACCACCTCGCTGGTGCCTCGGGCGTGGATGCGTCCCACCATGTCGCCTGCCACCTCCTCGCCGACGCCAGCGCCAAGTTCCGTCACCACGACAGCGCGCCGAGCCCGACGGCGACATCTTGCTGAGTGGGTGCCGAATGGGGCGAGACGCCCGCGGACGTGCCGGGGGACGAAGACGACGACGGCCAAGAGTTATTTTTATCGAGCACAAAGAAGGCCGATGTTGCGATTGCTCCGGCCGTCTATCAACACGTCGACAGATTACGTCAAGGCTGATGTCCGATTCACTTCTGCCGATGGTGCGGTTATCAGTGCTAATGAGCTATCCTGGATAATTGACCAGCCGATGAATCTGCACGTTCTTTTACGGATGGCTTTGTGACCAATAGAAGAGGAAAGAAGCAAGCTAGCAGGTGTAGAAGCTCCACGCACGTGCATGACAGACTAATACAACTAACCATTGGTGTGTACACAAGGCCAAGATGGGTATGTGCGTGCACGAGTGTTCTCCCGAATCGGTCGTCACGTACGCATCGGGATCCACTATACAGAGCTACTGTCGTGCCCGCAGGATGGCTGATGGAAGATTCTAGATGCCGGGAAATTCTAGAAGCCCCTGTCATGTTCGGCCGATTAACATCTTGACTAATAGGCCAGCAATTAGGGCACGTACAACGGGTCTCTTCGCTCCGTCTGCGTGATGTATTTTTTGCAGAAAACCCCCATCAGTGCTTGGAGACGGAAGCGTCGTCGTCTCGTGAGACGACGGGAAAGGCTCGTGGCCCGAGACCGAAACGCCAGCTCCAGCAGTGTTGTACAGATCGCCTTCCTGACTCGACGACACGCGGATCCCGTGTACGCGCAGTTCTGATTTGGATGCATTAAACAGCTTGCAGATGACTCTTGTATTCGAGACTGTCACAGACGACCCTCCGTCTATGGGTTGAACGTAGCTCATATGACCTGTCTTTATACCTACCTATACGATAGATTCGAGACGTTTAGAGACGAATACTTGTCTATGGGTTGTACATGCCCTAGGATCAGATGTCACATGGAAACCAGGAGGATACCAAACAAGATTTGGATTATACACGTACATGCGCTTCCTGATTACATCGTGGGATTCTCATCAGGCACACGCTTCAGAGCCGTTCATCCGCCCAGACGTTCTCCAGAGTCAAGACTGACACACTCCGTCGAGAGGCCGGTGTCCATCCTCACCAAACCGGCCGCACTCTTCACGACCATCGTTGACGGCTCGTCTCTCAACGTTACGTTGTTGCTCGGAGCCGGCGGTCACGCCGGATTGGAGTCCAGCCGAAAGCAAGCAAGCGAGAAGGAAGCCATGGCCTTCGTCTTGGGGGTGCAGCTTGCGGAGGAGCCAGATCAAGATGCCACGAAACCACTGGACACTCTGGAGATGGCGCCTATACACTACGGGATGCCAATGGCGCTATGGGAGACGACGACGATGCCATGCTGACCGGCCGGAGGCGACACGACGCAGCTGCGATGGTGCCATGACGTCGTGTGACCCACACACGCCGACGGTCAGAGGCGCTCAAAACGCAGGAGGCTAGCAAGGAGCCTTGAAGGACGTGGCCCGTCCGCAATTCCGCTGATCACTTCATCCGCGTCGACCGTGGAGTAGCTGCGCCATCAGCCCATGACGGCCTGGCCACCGCCGACGTGAGGCTACCGGAGGTGCCGGGTATCATTGACGTTGCTACTGATGCCGGAGGTACTGCCGTGATGCTGCAAGGTTGCCGGAACGAAGGAGCGGCGCCAGGACGACAAAGACGGCGATGAGGCGGAGCTACCAGCAGGGCTGAGGGACAAGATCGCTCTGCCTATGAAAATGATGGCGACAACGCTATGAGAGGGCTGCCGGGCTGCCCCTGGGATGACAAGGCGGCGCCACCAATGAAGGTACCGCGAGGTTGTCCAAAAGATTATTACAAGATGGTGCTATCGTTGCTGTCAAGGCTGCCGCGGTGATAATACGGCACGATGTCGATGAAGACGATGATGCCTGGCGAAAGGACCTCAGAGAGCCGAGAAGTCATGCTTCCTTTGGAGACCTTGTTGGTTCACAGCGTCCCAGTACATGCATGTGTAGGCACGTATCTGCCACAAGCAAACTTGTGAGGCCTGTGAATACCTAGCTAACTTGTGGAAGATTTCCACGAACGGAAGTTTCTCGTTGCTGCCACGGTGAGGCGTCGGCCTGTGAATACAAGCCGATGGTCCAAATTTTGGTGCAGCCGATGGTTCTTATTGAGCAGCAAGGACTCGGGATCGCAAGACGGCGCTACTGTTGCCGACGCCGCCGCTACTGCTGCCAACGCCGTCGCTACTACTGCCGACGCCACCGCAAGCTGGAACGGAGGAACGGCGCCAGGTTTAACCAAGACGAGCATAACCAGGAGTGGCGCATCAAGCAAGCCGATAAAGGCAAAGGGACAAATGGTTCGTCAAAAGAGGCTTAATGAATAGTGCATGACGTCGGCTAATCTATCAGAAGATATGGTATGATGAAAGAAATCTTACTTTTTGCTGCAAAATACTTGGGAATGTTATCTTGCAAAAATAAAAATAGCTTAGCTCCTCAGTGATATGATAAATTCCTACCAAAGCCATATACTGATATCTTTGAAAACCTTATACATGTGCTACTTATTTTGCATTGAGCTTTGTCAAACTGTTGTGACCCGTGAAAGATTCTAGTCACGCTTTCATGATCAAAATCACACACACGCCACATATATTCATGCTGACTTCTATATTGGAAGTTACGCTTGCCTTCCATCTAGGCAAAAATATTCCATCCCTTTAACATGGCTCTTTATATTCATTATGCAAAAGGGTATGGGCTATAAAAAAAGGAAGAAGAAAAAGTGAGAGAAGAAAAAAGAAGAAGAAGAAAGGTAGCTCATATCCGGAAAAAAGAAATAAAAGATAGAGTCATGCAAAAAGGAGTTCAAATAAATTTCATCCAAAAATTCCACACACATGCACATATTGATCTGATTGTATGACTTGTTTTTTCCTTGGATCCGGTTTTTTACTTTGCAAATATGCAATACGAGTATGCTTCCTTTTCATCCCCTACCCTGAGCTCCACAAAAAAGTCTTATTAGGAATAGGGAGAAAATAGGCCTTCTAATGTCTTGGTAAGGAACCATACAAAGTGACTGATTCGAGGGAATCATTTGAGGAGCAAGGTTATATTTTGATTTAAAAATCCTTCAAAAAACCCAAGTTATTTGAGCAGGAGAAGTAAAGTTAGCCTGATTCTTAAGCACGTTAGCTTGAAGACTTGAGAATAAGATTGAAGAGAAACATTGGCTATGAAAGAGCAACAACAGAAAAGTCAGGGTATCGAGTCCATGGTGCGATCAAATGGATTGTATCGGCTAAAAGATTGAGACGTTGGACTTGCAAAGTTTGAAGCATGAACATTCATACTCCAAACTTGGGGGGCCCTGTGTTGATACCGGATTTTGGCTAGCAAAATTAGGTAATCCGAAGTAAGGGAACATAATCGGCCATTAGCATACGTCTGCGGGAGTCACAGGCAATGAGAGGAACCAAGCCGATGATTTTGTTTGTATGACATACGGAGGCATGCAAGTATGATGTTACGGAGTTGCATGGGTATACACGGAGACGGGTGCTGCATGCGTCATGAGCATTATTTGCATAGGTACATACATTGGAAAGTGACGTTAGACTGCATGCAAGGTAATTAAAGAAAGGATGGTGGCCAGATTGATTAATTAAGAAGGGCAGTTCGTGCATGCGAAGGCATGAGGAAGCTTTATTAGCAAGGATTCTACGCAAGGGAAATTAGAGTTCATGTATCTTAATATTTTCTTTTATTTTTAGGGAAGTCTTGTACGAATCATTATCCTAGCTGATTAGGAGTCATTACTCCAGGGTATAAATATGTACCTCTGGCTATTGTAAAGGGATATCTCTCGATCAATCAATACAATCTTTTAGTACCACGCCGCCAAACCCTTAGGAATAGGAGTAATGTAGCTTTTCAATGAATTCCTTCTAACGTGCAGGGCTGCATCGGCTTCGATCTCAGGTCAGCTTGTAAGTACCATCACCCGGTCATTACGACCTCTATCAGAACTTTTTAAGTTAAGTTTTATATTCTGATATTGTTGAGTGGCTAGTTATCGAGTATCCTTAGATTGCAAGTAGAACTTTCTAGGATTTGTCCAATATTTTGCTTGTCTTCGACGTTGCTCAAGTTATCGAATGTTTTAGATCTGGTTAGGTTGTCTTCATCGGCTTCCTCACCTTATTTAAATGTTCATAGTTATCAGATCGTATCAGCTGGTAGATCTTGCATGCTTTTATTGCTTTACATATGTTAGGTCCGATAGATCTTTACCCCTGTCCCTTGTATTGCTAACCGTCGGGCCCTTGACGTCAGTGTGCTACTGTTGAGAGCCGATATTTCGGACGGGTCTTATCCATTTCTCTCAGGAGCGTGGTGACATCATCGAGCTAATAGGGGCACGTGCGAGGCCTTGCTACCACGAGCCTGTTTGTTAAGATTAACGGATCAAAGTTAATGCCCTCTCACCATGTTACCTTGTCTAAGTTCAATTACATGGTCGTGACACTTATTAGATTTAGATTTTGTTACCTTAATCAGGTTTGCAAGCAGTAGGCAAGAGGTCCTTGGTGATTGTTTTTTAGTCTTTTATATTGACAGATCGAGGTTAATGCCCTCTTATTCGTGTTGCCTTGTCTAAATTCAATACACTTATCAAGACATTAATTAAGATCTGTTAATGTATGTAGCTTGCATACAGTAATCATCTGTTGGTCCTTGTTACTATGTTCTAATATTTTAAGTTAGTAGATTGATGCCAATGCCCTCTCATTCATGTTACCTTCTTTGAGTTCAATATACTTATCAAGATATTGGCTAGATCTGTTAGCTTATCTGATAAGCGCGTGGTTAACAAGGGCTTCCTTTTATGGCTATCATTTTATAATACTTTTATCCTAGTCCGTCAGCTCATATAGCCATCATTTTATTTATTTACACCGCATGATTATATTGAATAATCTATGATGTCATGGTGTTTATTCAAAGAACGGCTACCTATGAGTTTGAAGGCTTCGCTGCCTATGTCCAGAACAGAACATATAGTGAAATATAGCTTTATTGAAAAGTTTATGAAATTACCTTTCTAATGAGTGGTCATTCATCTAAAACAGAGTTCAAATGAGAGAGTTATGCCTGTTTTATTTTAGCATTTCGTGCTGTCCGGAACTAATTTTAGGATGCACGACCTTTGATGATTCGGCCATAACCGCTTGTAGAAATCTCCGATTGCCTTGATTCTTGATTCATTGGAACGTATGCTTCAGGGGGCTTCTAAATATTTAGAAATATTCTATTATTGTCTTCTGAGGTTGAGCAAAAATATTGATGGCAACAGTAGCTTGTCACGAATTGATCCAGATATGTTGATGATCTTAATCTTGTGGTCTTTGGGGCATTATGTCTCACATAATTTGGCTTCAAAGTCATCCCCATGGTTGCACCAGCGAGTATCATGGTGGCAATGATATGTCTTCTCCATAATTCTTGCTCTGGCCAAGGTGCTGAGATCAGAGGAGGCTTCTGCGCTTTGTGTCAATGATCTGAGCGGTTTTCTTTCTTGATTGCATCACTAAATTAGAAGCTTCTTCAACATCCCACTGGAGAAGATTGGTAGTGCCATGGTACTTCTAATGTTGTTACCTCCAGTCTTGATCAACTTCAAGTCATCGTCTTTTGTGCAGAGAGGCTCTCCAATCATCCCTCAACATCATCACCACCTTCTTCGTCATTCGCTGCTGCCTCATCTCCATTGAACTCCTCAATGTCAAGTACAAAATATGTACCAAACTTCTAATCCATTACAAAGTGCATCAAATTCCCTTTCCAACAAGTGATCATTCACTCAAAACAGATTTCGGATGAAAGAGTTACGCCCATTTTACTCCGGCACTACGTTCTATCCTGAACTAATTTCAGAACGCGCAGCGTTGAATGATTTTATCATAACTCCTTGTATGGATCTCTGAAATTAGCAATCCTTGATGCGTTGGAAAGAAGAATTGATGGAGCTTCTGAATATTCAATTTTTCTGTACATCTCTGATCATGGGTAGAAAATTGATCACAACAGCAATGTTTGAGATGTTGATGATCCAACTTGCAACTTTTTGGGCATGACCCAACAACTGTTACTTGAACAAACAAATCTTTAAGAAACATTAGTATTAAAAATTAATTGATACAGCAGCATACCTTGCTTATAAGCATTTGTATTGTCTTTATTGGTGTGGACTTGATAGCAGATGCTGGGCTACTAACAAAGTTAGCAGCTACTGCTAAAGAGTTGGGCTTGATGTTGTTATTATCTTATCGGAGTGAATTGAGACTTGATGAAGTCCATGTTCGATCATCTGGCGTCTAGTATTTACCTGCTTTCAAGGACGCAAACAAGAAAAACAGGGTATATGCAATAAAAAGAATTAGGGTTAGTCCAAAAAATTAGATAGATTGCCCTAGGGTTCGAGGTTCCGATACCCGGCAACAGTGCCAAAAAAGCTTGTTCACGGTAGTTAGCGCGCCAATTTATGAACCGCAAGCGCACAGATCATCGTAGCTTTTCCCTTAGAGTATTCCATCCAAGGTTTATCAACCCGTGGATTGGCAGCGAACTAACTAGGGTTTTCCATCTAATCTAACGGATCTAATCCTAAAATGAAGCATAGATTGCAGAAGAAGGGTAACCTTTATAGATATGAATGATAGAGCAAAGATTGATCAGATCCACAGATATAAATAATATAACATTAACAAGGCAATAAGGGCCTATCGTCTTCTAGTTGGAGCTCCAGCCAAAGCGGTAACTAATGTATCTCGTACCTTGAGAAAGAGTCATCTCTTAGAAAGACAGGTCGCAAGCGGCCTACTTTCTTGTGGTCGCTACTGCGAGGTGCCTGTTGACGCCTCCAATTTCCCAAAACTTTACCCCAATGACTCTCACAATACTCGCCATTGATCCTACTCAACATTACATAATCGTTCGGCCTTTTTCCTACCTGCATGCTGTCACCACGCAAGGGTAATCACATTGACTTCCTACGCATTACTAAAATGTATCCGCAAGATATAGACTAATCACCACAATTACATATATTCCTACTAAGAACATATGCTAGCTAGACATATGAGAATAAGCATGCATCATAGTAGATCAAAGTAAGCACAAGTTTAGATTGATATCACCATCATGTGTACATAAGCCTTAATGATCACAAGGCTCGGCTCCAGAACTCCACCATAGCTTCACCATGTAGGGACGACCATGGCGGCTAGGGTCTAGCCTAAGCCATCTCCTAGACAACCTCAAAGACTTGCAGTGGCCCTCAACTCCCTCTGGTCTGTGTCCCTCTATTCGTCAAGTTCTGGTGGATTGATCTCCGTGCTCGGTGAATTTTTAAGGTATTTATAGTCTAGAGAGCGCGTGGCAAAAATTGGAAGGTGAGGGGAGTAAGGAAGCCTCAAGCCGATTGGTCTTGGGGGGGGGGGCGTCCAGGCTGATCGGCATGGCCCTTTCTTTTATCCCCTCGCGCCCAACTTCATCGCCAAGTCTCCTCTGACGTTCTGGAAGCTTATTTTTGTATACATTTGGGCCTGGCACATCGATAGCTTTGAGATGAGATTGATCTTTGATAACTTTTCAAATCTTTGCTTGATCTTTTTCGATTCCTCTTTGATCCCAAAGTGATACTTGCCATATCTTCACAATCTTAGGCCTAAAAGTAATCTTGGAGGAGTGCTTGCCAAAAATGAGCATCGGAGGAGGACAAAAGACCCCTAGCCGATCGGCTTGGGCTTCACTAGGCTGATCGGCCTAGGCTCTTTCTGAGCCCGATGGCCTTTGTCTTTGACAGGTTCATAGTTTGTTCAGGGCTTTATCCAAAAATATACTTTTAGGTCCAATTTTCTAAAAAATAAAATATCCTCCAAAATACAATGCATATGCGAAAACGGGTTTATTTCAAGTGCCACGTGGCAGATTAGTATAAGAATATGTATGAAAGCACCACTTAAATGGAACTAAAAGTGTGTCAATAACGAGCGTCAACACTCTCATTATTTTTCAACAGGATGATCGTATCATCAGCATATTGCAAATGTGTTAACCCATTTTCTATCAAGTGTGGCACTAGGCCCTCCAACTCACCCCTCCTGCAAGCATTGGACATAGTAGGTGAGAGAGCGTCCCCAATCAAGTTGAACAAGAGCAGTGACAGTGGATCCCCCTGCCTCGGACCCTTAAAGCTCTTGAAAAATTCACCTCTTACATCATTAACATCTATCGCAACCCTGCCCCCTTGCACTTCTCCCAACATCCAATCAACCCTTCTGCAAGTAAAACCTTTCCCAACAAGCACCTCTTCCAAGAAACTCCAACTAACTCTATCATATGCTTTCTCAAAGTCTAATTTAACGATCACAACCTCTTCTTTTGTGATCCTTAGTTCATGCAAAACCTCGTGTGCAGAAAGGCAGTTTGGAATTTGCTAATAACTCTGCTCGCCACTTCTGTCAGCCTCACAGTCAACACTTTAGTGATTATTTCATAGATTACATGCAATAGGCAGATGGGTTTGAAGTGTTTGATGTTATTAGGAAGAGAGTAACCTGCGGCCAAAATTCCTTAAAAAATTCAATGGAAAAACCATCAGGGCCTGGCGCCGTGTTGTTTTTAATCCCTTTCATGACTTCATCCATCTCTTTCAGAGTAAATGGTCTAGTTAGTCGGTCATTCTAGTCATTAGATACCTTTTGTTCCACTGACTAGAGGTCACCCCTCAAATGTATACCTGCAGTTTCCTCTCTACCAAAATAGTCTCTTGTAGTACTTAGTGATATGTTGTTTCAGCTCATCCAAGTCATTCACCTCCCTGCCCTCTTCTTCTAGAGATTCTATCATTGTTTTCCTTTTCCTCCCATGGCACACTTATGGAAGAAAGCTGTGTTAGAATCCCCGTTCAGTAGCCATTTTTACCCACCTCTCTTCTGCCAGTATATCTCTTCTGCTGTGCATATTTGTACCAGCTCTTTCTCAATGTCGTACCTGCGACGCCATTTATCCTGGGTCAGGTTCCTACTATTAGCATCCTCATCAATTCTCCTTAGCTCTACCAACAGCTCATGTTTGTGTTTTCACATAGCACTCTCAAAATTCACTCCCCATCCTTTCATCTTCTTCGTTAGCCTCCCTAACAACACATGCCAGTGATCCAAACATTTGAGTTTCTCTCGTAACGGCCAACTCTCGAGCACCCACTTTTTGAAATCTCTTGAGTAAGCCAAGTGGTCCCTACAGCTGGTTCTCCACGACCTTACAAACCGTTCGCCGCTGGCACTGGACCTGGACGGTGGTCAGTCGTGAGCAAGGTCGTCTCGTCCTGGCCCTACTACCGCCGCTGTTGGACTCTGGAGCGCATGACCGGAGCAACGTCCCCGTCACTGCCGGAGCGTGCCATCATGGATGAGCAGGGCAGCTTGGTGAGGAAGAAGCCACCGCCCTTCGCTCTGAGCCGCACGGCCAATGGTAGAGCCCCCCAGTAGGCCCCAACTTCATCGCCGGTGATGGTGCCAGTGATGGCTGCGTGATGCTTAATGCTTTTGATGTTTGCCTCCAATTTTTTTAAACTTATGGCTTGTATACCATTTGGTCATCTCAAAAAGGATTACTCGTATTACTTGTTTATTTGGGTACATGATAAGCTACAAATAATCAAACCCTACCATATTTTTTTATTTTTAGAAAAAGGAAATGTTTCCGGCCTCTGCAACCACAAATAGCCAAGTTTTACAACATTCTCAGCTCAAAAGCTGATGAAAAAAAAGAAAAGATGTACGCATATAAAGGGAATAAATCAAAAGCAAAGTCTATTATTGCTTCTCCATCCATTCCTGGTAAAGATATCCAAAATGACAATCTCCAACGTTTTGCTTCCTGAACAGATAGTTTCCCTTGATTCCTCACGCTGCAGTAGAAACCAAAATCGCAATCAATATGCTCCCCTAAAAATAGCATGCATAAAAGAGGTAAATTGTTTGTTCTTAAAAACTAAATCATTAAGCGTACACCAAATAGCCCACATAAGAGCTACGTCCCCCACGAAAATAAGTAGTCTTTCTTTCTTTCTTATACCCGTTAACTAGTTTCGAAGCATATGAGATACTGATTTAGGTGGAGTTAATAACCCAATAGTTATATGAACAATCCTCCAAATAGTCTTAGCATGCTGATAGTCAAAAAAGAGTTCTTTAATTGTTTCATTACAATTGCAGAAACATTTTTGACTTTCAGACCATCTTCGCTTTGCTAAATTATCCTTTGTTAAAATCACATCTCGTTGGAGGTACCAAAGGAAAAATCTTTATTTTTAGCGGAATCTTCAGCTTCCATATAAATTTATTGATGAAGGAGGTGCCCTGGTTTAAAAGATATTGATACATATACCGTAATGTAAAATAGCCGTGACTATGTGTGTCCTAGATAAAAATGTCCCTCCCATTAGAAAGCCGATAGATAGCAATTTTAGCTACTAGGTTATGCCACACTACTAGTTTATCCCCAACTAATGCTCTCCGAAAAGAGATATTCAACGGCATTTGATTTATCACATTTGCCACTATTTCATGGGGATTATGGACAATGTTATATACAATCCAGAAAATTGCTCTTTCAAAGGTTTAGAGTCCACCCAAGTGTCCTCCCAAAATCTGGTTTGTGACCCATCTTTTATCTTGAAGGTCCCACATCCCAAAAAATCTTCCCTAATCTTTAATAGACCTTTCAAAAAATGTTAGTCTCTTGATTTGATTTGAACTTGAGGTAAACACTTTGAACCCAGATATTTATTTCTAAGTAGAATTTGCTGGTTGCCGTCTTCGTTAAGTAATTTAAACAACCATTTGCTGATAAGGCATTTATTTTTAATCCAGAGATTTATTATTCCCAAACCCCCTGATCTTTGGGATGATACAAGATATCCCATTTGGTTTGGAGGTATTTTTTTATCATTATTACCTTGCTAGAAGAATATGGATTGATAAAAGTCCAGTCTTTTAAGGACACCTTTAGGGATTTCAAACATGGGAAGGCTACTCAGAATTGAATTCAATAAAGTCAGCCGTCCATCATAAGATAAATATTTGGCTTTCCAAGTACTTAGTTTGTTCTTAAATATTTCCTTGATTACACTCCAATTTGCATTACAGAGTTTATGGTGGTGCATCGGGATACCTAAGTGTCTGAAAGGGTATGGCCCTAGGGCAAAACCAAACAAATTAGTATATTCTTGCTTATATTGTTTAGCCTCTCCATGACAAAAAATCTGATTCTTATGGAAGTTAATTTTTACAGAGCAATAGCTTCATATTTTTAGCTTGCTCTAAATCATGATCCATGAACAAAATCGTATCGTCTGCATATTGTAAAATAGACAATCCATCTTCCACAAGGAGAGGTATCACCCCATTAATTTGCCCATCATCCTTTGCCCTCTTGATTAAAATGGAGAGCATGTCTTCCACAATGTTAAAAAGGATAGGTGACATGGGGTCTCCTTGTCGGAGACCTTTTTTTGTTAGTGTCCAATGTCATCATTAATTTTGATGTCCACACTTCCTCCTATAATAAAATTTTCAATCCATGTACGCCACTGCTAGCAGAACCCCTTCATTCGGAGTGTTTGTTATAGAAATGACCATTTTACCTTATCATAGGCCTTTTCAAAGTCAATTTTGAGAATCACACCATTAAGTTTTTTGGTGTAGATTTCATGAATAGTTTCGTGTAATATCACTACTCCTTCCATAATGTTCCGACCTGGCATGAATGATGTTTGGGAAGGTCGAACCACTTTGCTAGCAACCCCCATGCGTCTATTTGTAGCAACCTTTGTGAATATTTTAAAGCTCACATTGAGTAGACAAATTGGTCTGTATTGTTGTATTTTCTTTGCCTCTTTTATTTTAGGTATAAGAGTAATTACTCCAAAGTTGAGGCTATATAGAGGAAGATGTTGTTCATAAAAATCCATGAATAGCGCCTTAAGATCTGGTTTTATAATATTCCAGAATACTTGGTAAAACTCTGTTGGGAATACATCTGGACTAGGGGATTTATTATGCTCCATCTGGAAAATTGCCTCTTTTACCTCTTTCTCTGTGAATAGTGCAACGAGGAGATTATTTTCCTCCTCCATCACCTGAGGTATGTCATGATTATGGTTTTCCACCAAGCTAAAATTATTATCCTCTGGTGGTCCAAACAACCCCTTGTAATAGTTTGTGATATATGCTTTTAATTCAGCATCACCCACTATTACTCCATCATCTTGTTCTAATTTGAATATGCATTGTTTTCTATGTTTATCATTAGCAACCAAATGGAAATATTAGGTGTTATCATAACCTTCCAAGAGATCTTTAGTTTTAGCTCGCTCGTACCATTTAATTTCCTCTTCCCTCAAAAGGTGAACTAATCGTTCATTGAGGTAACATTTGAGATTCATCTCCTGATCGTAGAGTACATTAGTTTCTGCCTTTTATCTAGTTCATCAACCATTGAGACTAGTTTTTTCTTCTTTTTTTATTATGGTCTGCTGTATTTTTTGCCCATCCTCTAAGAAATTGTCGGAGGGTCTTTATTTTATTCTGCCATTTTTCCATAGCAGTGGTACCTCTAGTTTCCATTTGCCATTTATTAGCAACTAAATCATAAAAACCTTCTCTTATTAGCCAACCTCATTCAAATTTAAAGAGAGGTTGTTGTCTATTATGAGAAGAAGCACCCGCGTTTAATAATAAAGGTGTATGGTCTGAATTACTTCTATCTTTAGCATGTACTATTGTGAGGGAGATTTTTGCTGCCACTGTACTAGCCAAGACTCTATCTAATTTCTCAAAGGTTGGGTCATCCCCACTGCTCACCCAGGTAAATTGTTGACCCGATATTTCTATCTCTCTGAGTTCTAGAGACCCCTACCACATGTTACCCCGGCGAGGAAAAGAACCACCCTGTCAAAATAAAATTTTTGTAGAGACACAACTTGCTGGATTCTTGAGTCTTTGAGCGCTTGCTCGATTAATTTGTCGACATAGCGGTTACTAATAGAACCCATGTGGATAGAGCAACAAGTGCAGGTAAGGCGCACAATCCCACTCACAACTTATCACTCAAAAAATTAGGTATTACATTACATTTGTTATTGAATTTTACATTTGCAGCAGAGCACAATACTTAACTTTTGCAAACTATTGCTCCAATGCAATCTAAAATACTTGTCATATTTGTCGTCGTTCTAGAATTCACATGCAGCGATTCCTCCAAAAAATTTGGCACATAATAAAAACCTAAAACACAAAGAGATCCAAGGTAGATTTGCCTCGGGAAACTTGTGTAGTTCTATGCCATCACAATTTTGTCAATTCAGCGATTCATGGCATTTCCGTCTCTGTATTCAACCTTTTGATGATATACGATTCGAAAATATAGTATACTATCTCAAGTAATATTAGAACTTGCTGAAGTTTGCATCAGAACCAAATAGTTCTCTGTTTTTGGCCTTTTGCTTTTCTTCGGAAAAACACAAACCAAAACTCGAACAATTTTTGATGGTGGGAAAAAGGCTGACAAATACTTGGGTTGGATCCTCTTGTGGGGCTGTGGGAACATCTAGAGCCCAGTCCATTATCCATGTGGGTGGATTGCAGGAGGCATTCCACAAGTAGGCCCATGAATTCTATCTTCCTATACTTGGGCTATCCTGTTTTCGTGCATTGTGGTTGTGGCAAGAATGGGCCACAATTTATATTGCGAGAAATAGAGCTCTTTGCAGCCCATTTTTCTTAACATTTGTTTTTTTATACCGGAGATATTTACTAATTTGGAGTCAACTGCAAATTAGCAAAATCATTTGCTCAGAGGTTATATCATTTTGCCTTTTATTATTTTCTTTGAATGAAAGAACCTAGTTATCATGAAGAAAATCCGTTACTCTGTATAGAGCTCATAGTCTCTCTAGAGAAAAAGATACAAGTGTCCCATTGTTGGATGACTACTTATCATGGAAGGGCTTTTCAAGTTGCACCCAAGGTCATTCAGGATGCCAACACTAGGTAATAGCGGTCGCAACTTTCTTCGGCAAAGGGACAATTCACACGCATAAAGGTCACTCCCTTAGATGATAATTTACACGTTCTCTCTTTGCACCTGCGTATCCCGTTCCTGTTTGGAGTGTGCAGTGACAAGGTAGTAAACCATGGCTAGCGGCAACAGGGCAGTGCCTGGCCCTCGCCGAGTTGATGCTTGATGACCGCGCATGGTGTGACTTTGTTAATCTAAAAACTGCAAGAGGATATATATGCGTGCATTCATATATGAATGAGTGCGCATGTTTATATGAAGCATCTGCATCTATCTTCCAATTTTAAACCTATACTAACAAATATGCTCGTGTGTTACAACATGGAAAAAAATCATCACACTTGCTTAACCAAATAAATTTAACCTAATATTCAGATGATAACCTGATTTATAAGCCACATCATTTATTCCCGGATGTGAATAAATTTCCATCACATTAAAATAAAAACAATGCAAGCCGATTGATTCAAAGGTTTATATATTATTTATCATAGATGTGAAGAGGTGGTAGACAAGTTGTCAAGATATAGGGAAGAGGGTATTCAGGTTACATATGGAAAAGTGAAGGGTTTGAGCCGGATTGAGAATATCTAAGTAATAGAGAGGGTTATCTGCGGGTTTAGCAAAACTCAAGAAATAGTGCAATGAAATAATCGCAAGAATCTTTCTAATTAAGAACAGACGGAATGTAAGCCTGTTGGTGCATGTAACGAATATGGTGCCATTAGACCATTGTTTATGATTTTGGTGATTGAATGACTAACATAGTCATTAGAATTAATGCTTTGCTTAGCATGTACCTTGTAGCATGTACCTTGTAGGTTTTATAAGTCCTAAGGATGCAAACCAAACCATGGTAAGGTCAAAATCATGGTATTCAAGTCATCCAAATCAAGGTATTCGAGTGACCAAGCCATGATATTTAAAATTATTCTGTGGTATACAAGTGTCCAAAAGGCAGTATTCAACTCAAAAAAATCAGTAACACCGGATGTTCCGCCGCTCCACCAAATTGACCATGGGACTAACCATCAGAGCAATTGGTACAACAGGAAAATGAGGAAAAATTTCAAGTGCACCAGATGATCCGACAGGCTAATTTTTAGTAGCGTCGGATTAATTATTCAAGTGAAGGCATGGAAGGTTGAAGCACCAGGTGATCCGACGCCTCGGGAAGGTGACTATCAGACGAAGCATATTTTCTTTGAAATTGTCCAGAGAGGTTTTGGGCAAAACTCCTTCCGCACCGAATGTTCCGACGGTGCATTAGATGAAGCGTCGCAAGAAGCGTCGGATAAATTTGGGCAGGGGGTCCAACGGCTACTTGCGTCAGTAGGGGACACTAGATGATCTAATTCCTACCAAAAGTGATAATCGAATCATCCGATGCTCACTGTTTTTACTGGCCGTTGGAGCAACGGCTCTTTGAGGTCCTTGGGCTATTTATACCCTCTCTACTCGCCTATTTGGAGTTGCTGAAGTGTTTAGGAGTGCATTCAAGATCAAGACTCATCGAGAACACATTCATGCCACCAAAAGTGCAAAAGTGTTAATCCAAGGCTTAGCACATGCTTAGAGAGTGACTAGTGCTAGGATAGACCTAGAGAGAGAGTGAGTGTAAGGTGTTGCTACATTGTGATTGGCTCAAGGAGTGAACCATCATTGTAAGCTTGGTGTGCCGGCGCCTTGGGGCCTTGGTGGCTTGCCGGCAAGTCTTCGATCCTTCATCTTGCTGTGGAGCGGCGATGACCACCTTGTGCGAGGGATAAGGAGACCCCTTCCTTCTTGGAGAAGCTCCATAGTGGAGATGATGTCAAGATGATAGGAAGAGATGGAATGGTGAACCTTGCTTTTGTGGGAAGCTTCTCATCAAGCTTGGCAAGAGCCTTTGTGGCGAGTCCAACACTCTGACCAGGAGAGACTTGGTGACCGGGAGCATATCCTTAGTGAGCTCCAACATGAATTAGGGGTGGCATTTGCCTACCAATACCACGGGATAAATTATCGTGCTGAGTTTGCATCCTTCCTAACCTACTACTGAACGTTTTCGCATTTCCTACTTGTAACTTGTGTGCCTTTACTTCCATAAAGTAGTTCTTGCTAGGATTGGTGCTATATGTTGCAAGACTCTTTGTGGGTAGGAATTTTTCATTAGATCAACCATAGATGCACATCTATGATTTGATGTTTGGTAGTGGAAGTCATAGCTTAAGGTTTCAAGTGCACGATGGCCAGTTCTGCGGTGTGGACTTCTGTTTCCTCCTGTTTAAGGTCCAATCCGATTCTCTGGTTTTCCACGTTAGGAACTGGTCCGGCACGGTTTTGAACTCTTAGCACCGATTTCATGCGGTTTTGACGTATGAAAGTCAATCAAAACACATAATCGGTCCGCTTTTTATTAATAGGTAGATATATAGATATATAGATGTTTATTTTGGCATGGTCGTCAGATTACCTATTCCATCTCGTTTAGTTTCCTGGGAACAGTGCAAGTTCATCGCATATTTATGGAAACAACCCATAGCGTAAATCTCCTGGCTTCCCATCTAAAACTGATTAATGTACGTGCAATTCCTTTTCTGTCTTGATCGTGTATCCATTTATAAAACTTATATAAGCCGATCGATCCCGGCCGCATCAATCAACGTAGCATTGCGAGCGCTTGCATCTTTCGTATCAGGCTTGCAGTAGGACAGGTTTAACCATGGCTACCGGCAGCAAGGCAGCAAGCACCGCCGTCAGGACGCCGGCCATCGCCGCGTTGATGCTGTTTCTTCTAGCGGCGGCGGCACTCCTCTCCACGGCGGCAGCAGCGGGGCGTCCTGCCTCCGTTCCGCCGCCACCGCCGGCGCGTGTGGATGAGCAGGTCATGACGCGGGTGAAGCCCCCTCCCTCCGGGCCTAGCGGCCGCACCAACCGCCGAGCCCGCCAGCAGCTGGAGGCGTCGTTGGCGTCGTCGCCGGCGGTGGTGACGGCAGCGACGGTCGCAAAGTGATGCTCGTGATGTTTCTTGAGTAGGATTTTGTGTGCACGTGCAATTCATTGGTGGTGGTCGTTGTGAAATCTTTTGCAAGTAATAATTAAGGTCGGTGCAGGATGATATGCGACATATATACAACATGATGTCTCTTATTTTCTTTATATGCAGAATAATATACATCAGGATGTCTATTTTCACATGTTTTATATTTTTTTTATCATGGAGCAGGTTGTAATGTAATGATGACTCAAACCTATTAATTAAAAAAATACATTTGAGAGTTTCAAGCTTTACTGCATACAGCGACTCAAGATGGTAGCGTCTTGTCCCCGACCTTCACTTCCCCAACACACATAGTAGCCAGCATGCCGTTTCCACCACGGCTTAGGCCTCCTCCAACAGAGTAGCGACGTCGCTACTTGCTAGTGCATATGGAGAAGAGAGAGTAGCACAGGCGGAAAGGCACTTAAGGAGATACGCCCTGAGAGAGAGGGGCGTCTGAAATCGTGCAAGACCGGCGACTTCTCTGCGTTAGCTACCTTTTACACTACTCCGTCAGTCCCAAGTAGTATTTATTTTAGCTTTTCTAGATAACTAGCTAGCAATTTAAACATCATAGCGTACTGTACGAATTTCGGGTTCGGTTGGTGGGGGCGGTGCTGTTCCGTCGTCTGCGCGGTTTTGGTGGAGTTAATCTCTCGGCGGAATTAAAATTGAGGATAGGATCGTGCTCCCTTACTGTAGCATACCGAGAGGATGTTTCAGGGGTGTTTGGTTCCCATGGACTAAAGCCTTTTGGACTAAAATTTGCGCTTTTTAGTCCCTAAACACCCAAACAATCAAACAGGTGGACTAAAATTTGGACTAAAATCTTTAATCCTCTCGTCCTCAAAACTGAACTAAAGTGGACTAAAGTGTCTTGGGGACACCCCTGCCCCTCATTACTCCCCGTCCCACCCTCCTGCCCGCCAGCCTCCCTTCCGCTGCTGCCCTACCGCCCGCCGCCATCGCCGCCATCCTCCCTCCCGCCCGGCCCCCGCCGCCATCGCCACCCGAACATGAGGTCTCGCAGGCCCGCTGATACACCCCCTCTCTGTGTCTCGCTTCTCCTTTTCTCCACCCCCCTTCGCATCTCCGAGGACGCAAGAATGGGGCTACCGGCATGCAAGGTGATGCAGAGCCTGGGCGCGGGCCTCGCCGGGGTCGGTGGCCATGGGGTCAGACGCGAGGCGGGGCGGAGCGCGGAGCTCGTTCAGCAGCAACAGCTGTTACATTTTCAGTAGTTGATGGATTAGATGTTCAGGGGTTTGGGTAGTGGTAGCATAACCATAAATCGTTTACATCCATGTGTAGCGCAGTGATGATTTTGTTCATTCGGGGGCTGGATAATATAAAGTTTGTGCAGATGAAACAGACTTGGCACCAGAAACAGATGCAAGCGCCAGGAGCAATAGTGGTTGGCACCAGGGTAGAGAAGAAAGGTAAAAAGATCTTTGTTCCATAGTATTTATGGACTTTAGTCCACTTTAGTTCATGGGACTAAATAGTGGACTAAACTTTAGTCCATGGACTAAACTTTGATCCATGGACTAAAGGAACCAAAAGGAGCCTTAGCTACTGATGTTAGCTTGACTTGAGGACCCGGAATGCTGAAGCTCGCTGTCTTATCCGATCACTTTGCTGATTCACCTTACTTGCTGTCCGTCATTTGAGTGATCCTCCTCGTGGGTCATGGCTGGCTGCTGAGGTCAGGTTTGGTTCCTGTTACTCAGCCTGGCTTAACGGATCAAGTGACTGGAACATGATTGCGGAGAATAGGAGACCTTGTTAACGCCATGTGACAATGTACCATAATGCTAGCGGTAGCAGAAGCAGGCAGCAGTGTGGTTGGCGCCGACGACGAGGAGGAGGAAGAAGGTGGGGGAGGGGAGGAGGGTATTCTTTTAGAGATGTATTAAAAAAATACGTTAACAAAAAATTTCACCATAGCAACGCACGGTCATCTTAAAGTGCGGTTGTTTCTTCCAACCGTCGTTGTTGTTTTGCAAAAAAATCCCTCAACTTTTTCGTAATCAACCTACAGTCCTTGGTACATGTCTTGACGATTTTGCACAAATGTCTCCAAACTTTACTGCAATTGATCCGAGGTCCAGCCTTTGCTTCTGTTCTCTCATACGCGCGCTGCAGCTCGAGGAAGAGCTCCATGGACTCGGCATGCCGGGATAGCGAGCACACGTCGGGGTGGCACCGCAGCGCCAGTCGCCGGTACGTGCGCTTGATGTCCTCCACGCCTACGTCCGCCTTGTGTTCCAGCGACAGCACCTTGTAGTAGTCGCTTCTGCTCTCCGAGCATAGACTTGACCTCGTCGATGTCGTCCCTCCTGCCACAGCCATGACCTTGCAGTGGGTCTTATTACGGCCAAAGGCGGCCATGGTGTTAATCGTGCTGGGGCATCTCACCATGGGGATGGTGTAGATGCACCAAGAAAGTTAGCTTTATAGGTGACTGAGTGCGAGGCTGCGAGCAAGGCGCACTGGAGATGCCAATGTAGTCTATATATACAGGCCAGGACCTCACACCCCCTCGCTCAATGAAGTCTGCCCTTCGTATCCAGAACTAAGGCCTCCACATCTAGCAATTGGGGGCTCGATTTTGCACTTGATTGGAATGATTTGGAGTGGATTATAGAAGGGAGGTGGATGAAAATAAGAAGAAGAGGAGAACGCACTCCTGCTCATGGTGGCTAGAGGCGCTGTGGCCTAGCGCTCGAAGCGGGAATGAGGCTAGGCACGGGGAGGACGAGCGCTGGCCTGGGCGACGGCGAGGACGGCAAGATGCGCAACGCCTGGGCGACGGCGAGGATCGGGCAAGATGCGGGTGGTGCCGATGGACGAAGAGGCAGTGACTGGCTGGATGACGATGAGTACGGGATATGGGGGAAATCGAATGAATGGATAGAGTGGAGGTTAAGCGGTGAAATTTTTTTATTTCCATGTGCGGATCCATATTAGGAACAAGTAAATGATAACGTGGAAGCAAGTAAGGACCCGTAGCAAAGCACAGGCATTTGTGATAGTATATATCTAGGTGCTTAATAAAAGTAATTCAAAACAAATAGTAATTTGAAAATGGACGGAGCATTTATTACCGAGTAAAATATTGTTTCTATCGTGATGTCACCAGCCGTAAGACGAGGCTTTATGGTTAGTGACTGTTCCCCCCTCCCTCAGATCCCTGCCGATTCCCTCCATTGTCCTAACCTAACATAAACCTGAAAAATCTAATCCTTAACCATCTTCTCCGATTCCGACATGGTGCTCGACAGCTCGAGTGTACCTCCAAAACAAAGTCTTATAGGAGGCTAGATGGACACGAATTTCTAATTGGTGCTACACATAACGACACAAGTAGATTGCAGCACGGCAACATATATTTTTTCTTCTATAAACTGATGTCCACTACCATAAAATGGAGATTCGTGAGCGGCATGTCAGTTTTATGAGGAATTAACAACTCTTGTTTACATTTTTATTTTCATGATGGTTATCCAACAACTTCCATAAAAATCTATTTTCATTTTCATTAAGGTGTATATGGACTTCTATGAAAATGTTTACCTTTTCGAAAAAGTGTTGCAAAAATCCTTACGAAATCTATACATATAGATTTTGTGAAAGTGTTCCATGAACACTCACGAAAAGCTATTTTTTTAAGGTAATTATGAATCGTCATGACAATGATTATTTTTCGTGAATGTGTTGCAAAATCTCTCATAATGGATTCCGAACCCACCTCTTTTAAGTTTAAAAAACAAAAGAAAACTAAATACACCTCCCCTAATCCGGCCCCTTGCTATGGCATCTAAGATCGTCGCCGCCCGCTTGGCCGCCGCCGCCTCCGCTCAGCACCTCGTTTTCCTCCGGCGCGGTCTCTCGATGATCCCGGCGACCATTTCCCCGGACCCGACGACTTCTCCTCCGATTGCTTTGACCCCTACGCTCTAGGTAACGATCCATGGCAGTTTCCCCTCCGAGCTCATCAAGAAATTAACAAAGACACCATCCCGATCCATGACCCAACTGCAACTCCCTTAATTACCATTGTTCATGATGACGCTCCAGACGATCCGGCCACCTGCTTCGTCTCCGGCGAGGAGGACCTCGCGTCGGAGGAGGCCATGTGGGCGCGCTGTACGAGCGGTGGTGCGGCTTCTACGGCGTGAGGCGCGACCGCGGCGACATGCTCCGGCGGTTCGTTGGCTTCAAGGACAAGGCGCGCCGGGTCCACGTTCAACAAGTCCGGCAAGCCGTACACCTGGGGCTCAACGTGTCGGGCGATGCGACGGCGGAGGAGTTCGCGGAGTTCCAACGTCCGCGAAGCAAGTGCAGCAGAAGGGTTTAGTGGATCTCAAAGCCGCTGCCATTGCCAGCTCTCAAGAACTATCGATCGTCTTATATGACAAAGCTTGCCGGAAAATATTCTCAATGGTCAAAATTGTCTAAGGATGATGATAGACAATACATCACGCATATGATGGTCTCCAAATCCTTTATGGATGCTAATATTGCCGAAATAATATTCTAACCAGTACAACATCATATGAAACATCTACTTTCGACTCTCAAACATCTAAGCATATCTAATAGCTGAAATCTTGACGTGGCCATGACGGCCAACTATGGCTCTTTAGTAAATCATAAGTATAATATTGATAATTATAAAATGAAAATCAAGGATTATACCAAAATCATGGATTATAATTAGATATATCTAAATACGCACTCCACGGCATATGCATCGACGGAATAAATGATGAAGACCGATGAGAGGACCGTTGATGCTTTTTTACCCTTGGTGATGAAGAATCCCTACTTTGATTGTCTCTTAACCGATTGTTTTTCTTCTGCTCAGCTATTTTCTAATATTTATGTAACAATTTAGCAAAGCTTAGCTTCTTCGTCATCATCTCATTCGTTGGTGTGACACTTTCAGCTCTACCAGAATTTCTGGCAAGACCGGTCAGACCGGTTTGGACACTGGTTAGACCAGTTCCTTCAGAACCAGCCACTTTGAGGTCATCTTATCCCCCAGCCGAACTCACATGTTGTTCAGCTATTTTGTTTGAAACATGTTCAACATCAGGGGCAATCTGATCAATAGAAATAGCTGATGATTCTTCAATGTCCGGCTTTTCTATGTTAAGTGTCAAATCTAAATTTTTATTTAGTCTACCATCTTTTTTAACGCGATAGACTTGTTTGATCACTCTGCGCTTAGTTTTTTGCATAGACCGCTCTCTTTGATGGAAATTGTTATCGTTCATAGGTGATGACTCACTAATTATCGGCTCTCTATATGTAATATAATCTAGATAAAAATATTTAGGAAGAGACGATATATATGAACTATAATAACATGACAGATAAGAAAAAGGCATATTAAAGTAAACCTCCCACGGTATAGGCGTAGGTGATCCATGTAAAGTAAACGATATTGATGTAGGAAAATTATTTCTTGCTGATTCTGATCATGGAACTTCTGCTTTAAAACAGATTTTGAATATTTGGAATTTTTAAGCTGACAAGCATCATTGACATCATTTTGTCTTTAGGACTTAGTCGGAAGCTTTGTATCAGGCTTCACCTTTGCCTTTTGACGCTTACTACGGCCTTTGGATTCAACGGTTTTGCAAACACCAATCACGGGTTTTCTAGGTTTAACCATCTTTGGTTTTGATTTATCTTGCAAAACCTCAGAAGAAACGGTTCGATCAGTGTGCAAACCGGTCAGACCGGTCTTGGTAGAACTAGAACCTTTAGATTTATTTTGTTGCCCCCCGAGCGTGGAAGTACTAGTTATAGTTTCTATGCTCTTGCTAGAGGGCTTTGGATCAGGAACTTCGGCTAGAGACAGCCGAACTGGATCTTGACCAACAACATCATTAGTTGGCAATTTTTTGCAAGGATCAATAATAGCATTAGCTGGCTTTTCAATAGCTGACTTTTGAATATCATAAAATGAATCTACTTTATCCTCTTCATCAATCAATAATTTCACATATATGGATAAGCGAGCAGATATAGTACCTGAAGATTGTATCTCCTTCAATACGGCGATGGTTGATGATGGCTGCCACTCTTTTATCTTGATGACACCTTGCTCGGTTTGCATATAACAATATAGAAACGATTCCTTGCATATGCAGATCCATTTTGCTTCTTCTCATACTCTTCACAAGCTTTCTCATAATCATCTTCATGTAGCGCCATGTTGCTAGGGCTTGATGGATCAGCCATGACGGCTAGATTCTTCATCCCTAGCAGAGTCGCTAAAATATGTTGGCACTAAAATCGGTCCAACACATGAACGCACTCGAACGTGTGGCACGCGGAGAGGCTCCTTGCAGCTCCTTTGCGTGGGCCGATCAGACCGGTCTCGCCGGTGAGCCTAGCGAGGATCCAATGAACGGCCGCTCGGGAGGAACCCCGTCGGGGTAGGTGCACCTTGGGTTGCCCTAGGCTCGGCAGGCCAGCTAGGACGCCTCCTCATGCCCTGGAGACAGAAGAAGAACATCACATAGGGTTGGAAAAGAAGGGTAAAGAGGATAAAAGGTAAAACAATAAAAGATAGATTGATTTGTGATCGATTGAATACCCTCAATCGGCCGTGGCCCTTTATATTTATAGGGAGGGGAGGTCTTACCCCTAATGGAGTCGAAATCCTAACAAATATCGTGGAAAAATATAACTCCTACTTGGACTCTACAGACCCAACCGGTGTGACCTCTCCTTAGGGGCAGATCTTACCGAGGTCATAACTCTCTCATCTGAACTCCAAATCGGATGTTCTATATATGAATTTTCATCTACTCGGTGAGAGCTACACAATGGTGAAGTCCAATTTATATTTGGGGTACTTTGATTAAACAGGTCTGACCGATTGGGAGACCGGTTCAGAGATCTGATTGTCCAGATCTTCCAATTTTGACCTCGAACACATGGTATGATGTACTTGTGCTTCGCTTTGGGTTCAGACATAGTTCCAGAAGAATTTCTTCTTGTGGTTGACTTCAATATTTTGTCTCAGGTTTAATTTTGTTTTTTTACTGTGATATACTGCTGACCTTTTATTTACTTTATTGTGTTTTGAATTCCTATAACATTTCAAGTTATAAGTTAATGCAATCAGGCATTTTTCTTAATAATGCGTTCCAAGTATCTTGGGTCACAAAAAGAAGCTGACAATGAATTGAAGTAAGGATATGTAGGGATGATGTCTAAACATTGCTTTACATGGCTTAATAAAATGCCAAAAATAATGTTTTGCTTTGGAATAATAAGGATACTCTATGCAAAAATTTAGGAATTGATACTCTTCGCAAAATTTAACATTCTATTTGAAATAACTGGCACCTTGTACCGTAAACTGTAATTACATATAGTGCAACACAAAGTTTGAACTTACCTGAAACAGACCAAGAGTTAACTAAGCTTTTTGTGTGTGTTTTCTTATATGTATCAAATTTTCACACAGATGATGCATGTCTAGAGATATTTAGGAATATAAAACAAAATTTAGTGCCTCTTAAATTGATTTTCTCCAATATGGTGCAGATAACAAAATATTGTAACTGAAAAGACCATGTGGAAATCGAGAAAAATAATACTAGATAGTATCCCCTATTTATACAAATACTTGATTTCTGCACAATAAAATGAATTTACATATCGTATCTTTGACCACTGGAGCGTAGTTATAAATATACCCAGTTTACAAAGTCCCAGGACAAATCTAGCATACGATTTTCATGTCAAAACTAAATATTTTGAAACCAAGGGATAATGAAAGTTATTTTTTGGCACCCTATATAAAATGTCGACCATTTGTGATCGAATGGAATTGTTACACAGGGACATAATCACCATCTCATCTAATTTTCATTTAGGCACATTGCATGGCAGACCTAGGATTTTGATATAGGTTATGCTGCGCTGATTCTTCCACATAAAATTCGGTATAGTCCACTGTACAATTCAATAAACAACTATAAAATTTGTTGAGCATTTCCCTATACAAGTATAAGATAACATATATATCAACTCACTGCTGGGAAAGCGCCTTCAGTACCGGATCCAAACCTCCCTTTAGTACCGGTTGTGCAACCAAAATTGCTAAGTCGGTACTAAAGGGGGTCCTTTAGTACCGGTTCAAATAACCGGTACCAAAGGGGGTCCTTTAATAGCAGTTGGGGAGACCAACCGGTACTAAATTATTTTTTCTTTTTTGTTTCTTTTTCTCATTTTCTTTTGTGTTTTTCTTATTATATATTAGCATTTCGTATTTGTTTCCTTTATGTATACTAGTTCTAATACGCAATATATATAAAGTTGTATTTGATCTATAATATTACATTTGAGATAATATTATACATAGACATATTGTGCATACACATATATGAATAATATTACATTGCATCAACTCTCCAAGTTCAACATTCTGGATCAACTATTTTGAACCCGAGTCCTGATGGTGATGCAGATTTGATCCATCATTATGGAACTCTCCGCTGAATTTAGTACCTCGTTCAGAAGCAATCCACCGAGTTGTTCTTGAATTGCCCTGATTTTTTCCATCTTGATGAGTTCTTCCTTCATGAACATAATCTATGTCATTGACAAAGGTTATTATATTAGATCAATGGATCTGCACAATTAGAACAATTTATTGTTAAGAAATTTGTATACGTACTCTGAATTCGTGGTCAGTTATACACTTGGGATGTACAAAGCCATGGATGAACTCACATACGTAGTATCCGTATAAATTATTCCTCGGATTCTATCTCAAACACTATATATATAGCAAAAGAAGTTATGAAATAATTGTTGTGTTTAAGGAAGTGACACGAGATGTGCAAATTTAGTACATACTGGGAATTTAGAGTGGATATGAAGTTGCACGTTGAATTCACCTCTGTGATGTTGACGGAAGCGAGCCCATGCTTACCTGTGTGATGTTGACGGAAGCAAGCCCATGCTCTGTTAAGCATGCCTATGAGGTCAGTGTATTGATTTCTTGGTCTCCTCAGAGAGTCCAGGATGTAGAACATACTTTTATCAACCACGATAACAACGAGTATCCAGTGGAAGCTGTACATATATATATATATATATATATATATATATATATATATATATATATATATATATATATATATATATATATATATATATATATATATATATATATATATATATATATATATATATATAGTTGTATGGCATATGTATGTACTTCTTGTAGTGTTGCTTATCCAAGATTTTATATATATTGATCGCGGGCGGCGCGTGAGTGTGTGTGTGTGTGCCTCGGTGAGAACATTAGGGGCCATGA